>NC_135199.1:13487311-13800948 GCF_050948175.1 Xylocopa sonorina
TGGTCGAAGCCAGGAGAGCATACTCACGGACGAGTCCGACTATCAGATGTTCCCGTTGCACGAGAACATCGATCATCGAAGCACCGAAAGCGTGTTGACCGACGACTCGGATTCCTTGGTGAAATCCGCTCCGTTGGAGATGCTGTTCGACTCTCACTACAAGCGAAAGCGGCAGAATTCGGAAACCTATAGTGCAAATCCGAACAACGTCGTCGAGCAATTAAACAACGTCCAGGATACCGTTAACGAGTCGACATCGTATCGAGCGGTATTCAGGTCCAAGTCGCTTCAGGACACGCGAATAAGTAAAGCCAGGAACGAGAATGCGTATACGCAAGAGAATGCGCCACCAGCCACTTGTATCTACTACGAGTTCAATTTCAACGATCAAAACGACACGAACGTCGAAATGCGAATCGGAACGAAATCGGACTCGATCTCGCGAAGCAACAGCTTGAAAGTACCAAAGGAGCCGCAATCGATGCTGATCCTGAACGATTTCGTCGCTCACAAACCACCAAAGCCTAAGCGAAATTCAGCTCGGACGCAGAGTATGCGAAACAGGGCGCGGCCTGCGTGGAACAAGTACGTGGACTCGTCGCCTCAGTCCTCTCGCGTGAAGTCCACAGACTCTGCGGACGACTACGCGAACAAATCTCGCGCCGAGGATCGAGCAACGAGGAGCGACACCGATGGGAAGCCTGATGGGAAGCTCGACGGCAAGACCGACGGGAGCGAAACGCTGCTGCACAGTTCCAAAAGGATCGAGCAACTGTTGCTACAGTCTTCCACTTACTCTTTACAGTCCGACGAGGACAAGGACTCGAAGACCAAGTTCTACAGCTTGCAGACGCGTCGCTCGGACAAGGGAGCCATCTACAACGCTGCTGGTGGACCGATGGACAATTTCGCTTTCGACCCGAGCGACTCCTCCCGACCGTCGAACAGCTATCAACCTCGTGACGTTGCCGAGGACCAACGAGACTCTTCTCGCGCGGAGAGAGATCGACGTTGCTGCTTCGAGAATCAGATCCCAACGAAGGATACGCAGGAGACGTACGACTCTCTGGAACCTGGAGGGATCGGGTGCGACTCGCAGACCGGTTTGCCGATGCAAACCGCATCGAATTTACTTACCACCAACGAGCGCATCGACAATTTGGACGCGAGCGTCGATCTACGGATCACACGTGCGATCGAGGGTACCGTGAAATTGCTCTCGAAAGAGTTCGAGAACCTGGTCAGAAGGGAGCAGTATCTGATGAAGGAGAAGCGTCTGCGAATGTCGAGCGAGAATTTCGCGAAACTGGAGGCCGAGCGGGACGGTAGATTCTGCTCGCTTAGACGCGACATTAGGTTCCATTCCGGTGGCGAGGACAGCGACTGCGCGGACACGTCCGCGATGGACAAGTCGGTGATGGAGAGCGGCTCGTCCACCTCTGCCTCGAGCTGCACCAACTCGCCGAAGCGAATGTGGCCGCCGGCCTCCCGCTGCCAAAGTCACATGAAATGGACTAAAACCTTGCCGACCATTAATCAAGCTATACTACCATCCAAACATCTTTACGCAGGTACTTACGGCCTAGCGATTTATTACGGATTATTCGTATTCGTTCGTTGCGTAGCACAGTTTCCCGTATCTCGATGTTCGCATACAAACCACCGCAATGTCTTTCGCTGCTCGATTGCCCGTGATCTCGATGGAAGGATCGCTGGTGGAGACGATCGAAAGGAACCAATCGAGCAGCACCCGCTACAAAAGACACACGCAACCTTTCTTTCTATTCTCGATGTGAATGTTGGATTGTACAGAGTTATCAGTAAGGTATCATTGTACATTTATCGCCATCCGCCTGAAGAGATTCTTTTTAGTTAATCGTTTTATTTCGAGACGGCAGCGATCGTGTACTTTTCAGTTTGGACGCTTCCCGAATATTTTCTTAATTTTTCATTTTAGCATGACGACCGATCGACAGCATGTTTTGTCCTCGCGATGTAGTTCAATCCTGCCTCCCAGCTCCTTTATCGAATGTTTCACGTCCTCCTACTTTAATGGTAAAACACGTCAAAGTCGATCGTCTTACCCAAAGGTACTACGTTCGACTTTTACTATTAAACTACGCTACACTAGTCTCTCACACGTATACTTAACTTATAATTACATGGTATATCCGGTGTCTTTGTTTATCCAGAAAAGCGCCAGCACAGCTACCGATTACTTTTCAAATTCTCACATTTCTATATCCATATTACTAAAAAAAAAACCAACCGCGCGTTAATTTATCGGTTCGCATATATTGCTTTCGCAATACGCATGAAAGAGAAAACGGCTTACCTCATTTTGGATACGTGCGAGAATTTCATAAGCTACAAATCACGATTTACACCGCCACCGAGAACAAACGCGTAAAGCGAGACGCTCGCAATCGTTTCGTTCGATCGAGAGAATTGTATCGAGTTCAAGAGATAGATAAGTTATAGCCATTGTAGCTCGAGGAGCAATAAGTCGGAGGTAAGTTGCGAGCGGAAACACGACACGACATATCTATACACGAACAAAACTTCGAGCTAAAGGAAAAAGGAACGTAGCTTAGTGCATGTGTGTGCGTGTTGTTGTCGACAGTTGGCAGTAGTGGGGGGCGAATCTCGTCAAAAGTTTTTGACAGCGAAGAAGAGGGGGGTGGCATGCGACGTGCCTGCTCGCTGAGTGATCTTTCCGTCAGCCCGCCAAATAGGTTACTGCATGGCCCGATACAAGGTATCCTTCCATTGTGTGCCACATCTATTTAAGGGCCTTTCCAATCATGCGGCTCGTGCAACTTTCTCACCGCCTTTTAATCGGATCCTCGACGAAATCGCGATGAGCCAATCTTTTAAAACCTTGCGTTGGAACGGCCCCTAATACTCATTTATAACGTAAAATCTTGGATGTTTACTCTTCGATATTCACACTCGGCTTTGAGTACCGATTTACATTTCAAATTTCAAATTGTTTGCATTTGAAGTTTGCTACGATAATCGATGTTTACCGCTTAACTCAAAATATCGAAGAGTATCGTTGTTTTTCTTTTCTCTTAAAAAAAAAAAAAGAACGTTTATTCCATTAGCTTTGTATCAATGGATAAACGTAATAAGACGAATATTTACGCAAGTCGGATTTTCGCTAACACGTACTAATAGTTTCAGGAAAAGTAGGTAACAAGAACGCGAACACTTCGGCGAGAAGTGGACTGGGAAGTACGAATAGCGGGAATCAGTCGCGGCACGCGTCGGCAAAGAATCATTCTTCTCACATGACAAGAAGTAGCAGCGTTGGTGTTCTAAATCAGGTATGTCTTTTTTCATTTGAAACGATTGCTGTTCTCCTCCTTTAGAAAACACACCATCTGTATTAACGATGATATTACAGAGCGACTCAGAGTCGGACGTAGGAGCAGGAAACGGAAGAGGATGGAACAACCAAACCGGAAATAACAGGATGAGCGGATTGATGAGACCGACGATCAGTTCGCAGAACAAAATCAATCACCAAATAAAATCGAGCTCCTCGTCTAACAGCAACTTGCCTTCGGTCCTTAGGAGGAGAGGCATGCAGGGAGCGTATTCGAGCGGTAATTATTTATGAAACGAATATCTCCAAATGCCAGAGAGCGCAATGATTCTAACGAGCGTTTCGCTTCCTTCGCTTTTGCACAGTAAATCTAAGTCAAGTGGGTAATCAGGAAGATTCAAGCTCGGAGGATACGTCCTCCAATGGAAACGGTGGGAAACCAGCGCTTCCACCGAGACCTCGGAGTATCAGTATTGATCATTCTGTCGCAAAGTATACATCTTTTTTTTTTTACTTATTGTTTCTGCTTTCTTCCGCATTACTTTACATGGTGTGCCTTCACGCGCAGCTTAAGTTTAGCTGGGACGACAGTGAGGAGGTCGGGATCAACGACGATTATAACTAACGGTCGCAGTGGAAATAGCGCGATGGGGCAGAATGCGAGCAGGATGTCGAGCGCAAATCGGAATCAACTTGATCCCAGTCCTCAGGAGCTTCCAGTTAAAGATACTGATCGTGCCATTGATGTAGCCAGTGCCGAGTGTAAGTTCGCCGCGAACCGTCTGCGGTTTTCAATTTCATTTTCTTCTTCCTTTTGTATCTGTCACAATTCACGATCATCTTATTGTTTTTACAAAGTGTAAGCATGCAAGATTGCCACGTGAAAGATTACTTAAAGTGTTTTTTTTTTATCGGTCGGTGTTACGTTTCTCTCTTTCTCTCTCTTTTTATCGTTTGTTTCTCGCCCAGGACTAACTGTAATCTAATCAAGATTTTACCCTTGCAGTAGGCACGGATAAAACATTAGGTAAACTAAAGACACCTATTGAGAATGCTGTCCTGTGAAAATAATAAATCTTTCAGTGTATTAAAAATTTGTAAGTGATCATGCTATGACAAAAAAAAAGCGAACCACCCCGTGCCATTCAGACTGAATCGTTGCCAAGTTTAGTACAGACTAGAACCCAGTCTGTAGATCGCTGTATACATAATGTATGCCACATGTTACATTCAGAGTTTCCGAGAGAATGTAATGCAATATATTATATCGTTCAGACATGTTAAATGTTCGTTGCATTTTCTACTAAGATGTTACATTGTTTTCAATGTTTCTTCTGTCTTGCGCAGAAGTGCAGTTATCTCTTTTCTTTCTTTTTTACAACTATGTCGGAAGAGATGTGTAAATATTCTCAATTAAATGCTCATAGTCTGTAGAGGAACGGTGAAAAAGACTCACTCTCGAGAAACAATCACGAGGAAAACGATTGTTATTTAGTTCATCGCATAGACCTGGAAAGAACTAGCTCTCATCGTTAGAATATATATATATACTACCCGAGTCTCGATCACAATAGCATGGTCTCATTACGGATTTTAGAATCGATGTAACCTGCACGCTGCACGATTTCATTCATCCCCTTTACCATTCCCATTCTTAAAAAAAGCGGGTGATACATATTTCCCCATTGAGGATACCAATTGTGTAGCATCCGCGCGCATTTGAAATGCGATCCGTTAAGAGAGTATAAAATGTAAATGTTCTTCCCAACTGTGGTTCCTCTTGTGGCCAGAATAATTGAGTAACGTTTGCTCTTTGCAGTGTCGTCGCAACTATGCAATACGATCGCAGACGAATTGACGCGAACAGCAGATAATGTCGTGCAACTGTACAAACGTTTAACGATAGATAACGAGGACGACCCGTCGAGAACGAGCATCGACAGGGACACGATGCTACGCGGCCTCGAGTCGTCCGTGAACGAGACGATGCGCACGTTGCGGCTGGTCGTCTCCGGTGGAGAGAGCAACGAGGGTTCGCCCAACACCGAGAACGTCGCGATGAACGAGGCGACCGCCAAATTCCAGGAGCTACTCGCCGGCCAAGACCAAGGGAAAGTGGTCAACATGATGCAACAATATTCCGAGATGCTTCTCAATATGATGCAACAGAGAATGGGAGGGACGCAATCGAGCCATACCTAAAAATCCGTCCATCCGTCAGTTCTCCATCGAGAAAACGAATGGTCCTCAGGTACTGTATGCACCAACGAAAAGCTACGCCTCTCAATCTCTGTAACGTCGCTCTTTCTCCAGAAAAGAAGAAGAAAAGAAACAAATAATAAGAAAACAAACGCGTCTCAAGACAGGTAGTTTACCTTGAAATACCGCGTTCTTAATCTTGTCTTAAACTTTTAGATGTTTCCGAGAGTAAATGTAATTTGGGCGAATGCGCAAGATCAAGGGGGGTTAATCGTGAATCGAATTCTAATTCGGAAGTTCATTGTTTCAATGTAAATTGTTATCGTTAGAAAGTTCTATTAGTTACTGTTCGAAAGTGGACATTGAAGTTTTTTTTTGTTTCCTCGAATACGACGGATCTTTATGTTTTCAATTGATGATCGAGTTTTCTTTTTGCCTTCGATCGATCGATACTTTCGTGTCGTGGTGTACGTCATGTCATGTACTGGATAATGTCCGTAGCCAAAGTTAGCGAAATATTTATCAACGATTTCGTGCGACCAAATACGATACGAGATCCGCGAATGTTTAACCGGGCTAATTTAGAGGTACGCGAGACCTTAATGTTATCCTGCATCTCGAACTCTTCTGTCCCATTTCGAAGGAAAAGCAAGAAAGAGGGAAATATCGGCTGCGTGAAACTTCAATCGTATCTTGAGGCCATACGCCGTGAAATGCCAATTGACTAAAGACTCTTAGATTAGTTTCCAAACAAATATATATTATATATATATTTATCGACTACCGCGCGATATATTATAATATTAGTATT
Organism: Xylocopa sonorina; assembly: GCF_050948175.1. Lineage (NCBI taxonomy): Eukaryota > Metazoa > Arthropoda > Insecta > Hymenoptera > Apidae > Xylocopa > Xylocopa sonorina. Next base: position 13,493,653 of record NC_135199.1, read on the forward strand.
CTCGTTGTGTAACCAAAGGTTGTCTCTGCCTACGGTCTAAAAAAAAAGAAAACCAAGAGCCTTCCTTCCTTTCCCGACGTCTGAAAAGCTTCGACAGAACTGTAATAAAAGTATGCGGTAAGCGCGATGTAAACTTGCCAGTATAAGAGAAAAAGGACATCTAGTTGTTAGTTAACTCATTTAAGCGAAAGAAGAAAGCACACTACGGTCTTTGTACACCTATCCTATATGTACGTCTGTCACGGATAGGAGGAGAAGGAGGAGGATAACACTCGGTTGTCTCTCTCGTTAATTTTACTCGACAGAGATCACCGAACGAACGAACAACTCGACGAGGAAATGAATTTTTTTCGTTTATGCATCGATTTGTGCCGATTTCTTTTTTACAATCGATACACCGAAACGGGAAACGTCTGTCCTGCGTAGCCAATGCATATTTTCTTATAGATATTACGCGTATTTTTACCAAATGCGAGTAACGTCGAGAGACGAAAGCGAGGGAAAAGTTCCGCAAAGCACCGTAAACTTTTGTTGAAAGGTTTCAAAGGAAGGAATTGCATCGAGAAATCAAAGTATTACGAACACGTATTATTAACAATTTTAATGTTCATTACAACATACGCGCGATTCGTTTCTCCGTTTAATAAATTGTAGTTACTTTCTTATCGTTCCCTGTGTAAAGTTTTCACATTGTATGTAATGTATAAAACGTGCCATTTAGGTTTAACCGAACATCACTTTGCGTCTACCGTCTGTCTACGTTCAGAACGTTTTATTGCTTCTTTAAGCGTATCATTAATCTCTTTGTTGATAAAAGTGTAACATATATTTAGTATCGTCCGTTCGGATGTAGACCTACAATTATTTCGCATCGGTTACATAATTTATTAGATAAAAAATATAATTTACTAGATAACAAAAAAGAACGAATTACCTTACGACTAACTGCAATTCAGTATTGCTTTACGAGGATCGTTGCTTCTTTTTTTTTCTTTTTTTTATATATATATATGTATATGTAGTAATGGTTCGATTGGAAGAGTCTGTGTTTCATTGTTTTCTCTGATCGTGTAACATTTGCCAGTACGGCAAACAATTTTTTACGAAAGTGACTTTATTCTTCTTAAATGATACGGATCAACACTTTCGCCGCCAGTTGTTTCCATGCTTTCCGGCGATTACGTTTACAACAACTAATAGAAGCTGAAACAACACCGTAGACGTAAGCGTTCAGTAAATCGAGATCCATTTCTAAGAAAATCAAAAGTATCCTTTATCGCTTGTAGCATTTTACAAAGCTCATTGCTACCCGCGCGTTCCAACTACCTATCGCTTTAAGTCTTTATCGTTTTAGAAAATCGAGGCCAACCTTCGGCTTCGACGGTGAAGGTGTTGATCGCGTTTAATATATCATTACTTCTATTCTAGATGCTAGAATATTTTGTATTCGATGTCAGCATTTTTGTAATACATGAAGCGTTAGCGTGTAAATCATGAAAGTGAACGTGAAAGGTGGAAAATGTGTCGAATCTCATCTCATACATCTCTCCCCGTAATATTTACTCAGCTTCACGTGGTAATAAACCATTCCAAAATTTCATTTTCTCTCTCTCTCTCTCTCTTTTCTCTCTCTCGGTGTAATAATCATTAAAGACATTTAAGTAATTTTAATTGATCGCAAGAATGATTCAGTGGCCTTGTATATTGTTGTATTTGTTATATCAAGACGTATTGTTATGTAATATGTTACCCTTTTTTCCTTAATGTGTACATATTTATTTTACAAATTTCCGCAAAAAACAAGACAATTTTTGGTAATCGTGAATGCCAAATATATAATAGTTTCGCTGTAAAAGGATGTAACTTTTTAGTATTTTGTTTTGTAAATTATGTTAACGATTAATAATATATAATAATTCTTACAAACTGAAGCAATTTTGTAGCGTACTCATTAAGAGAAGCGGACGAACGATGAAAATGTACGTTCGAAAGTTTTATTTTCAGAACGCAACACATCAACAAGATTGGAACATAGAAAATAGCTAGAAAAAAGCATCACAGCTTTGCGTTTGAGAAAAGCTGGTGATTCGTTAAGAATCCCTGTACTACAGCTCATAAAAATATATAACCGCCTCTGCTAGGATAGAAATAGTCGCTACATATACGCATAATGTGTAACATGTAATATAGTTTTTTAAAATACAACACTCTCATCGTAGATCAGTGAAACGTTACGTGTGATTATATATGGTTCAATGGAACAAAGTATTATTAGTTGTGATTTCGTTCTATGTCTATGTACATACTGTCGCATATTATCATTATTGTATCATGATCGTTTCTCATACGGCGTGAAAGCAACTGTAAGGATAAAAAATGTGGTGAAAAACTTATTTAAATAATTCTTTTTATACGGAAGACTATATTGATTAAATTCTTGGCACTTATTGCTGTAAAATTTCCACGTATTCATCTAATGTACATAAATTGCTCGCCACTCTACTTTTTCTAATATTTATCTGGCACCTGTTTGGCGTAATTCTTCCAGCTGTAACAAAAAAAAATTGTTTCAAATCCGTTTAACACGCAAGTACCGATAGATAGAAGATCATCGCAAACCTCTTTCTCGTCATCTACTTCGTCCTCATCGTCGGATCCATGAACGGAAGCAGCAGGAGTAGTATGTCTCGAAGAGGAAGGCGATGGCGGTTCGCTGATAGGTCTAGGATAATTGAATCGACCTACTCCACCTTCCGCGTATTCGGAAGCTAGTTCCGGATAAACGGTCGTCAGCGCTTTTATTCTTGCTTGACGGTAATACTATTAAAAAGCAGTCGAATTTAATCGATTCGAACGATAGAAAAAGAAGAAAGCTGACAGGATATAGTGGAACTTACAATGCCAAGATTTCTCCAGTCAAGCAAATCGCTAAGACGTTCCGTACGATTTCTCTGAATGATACGCTGTCGCCGACTTAACCGTGCAAAATCGAACATGTAATGCGCGAGTTGTTGAACACTGTTTTCTAGCCCGATGTTTCGTCTATCCACGATATAAATACCATAACTCATTGGATCAGCTATATGATCTTGCATGAAACATCCGAAACCGGATAAGTTGGTGGTTATACTGGGAATACCCATAACTGTACATTCCGCGGGGGTGTAGCCCCAAGGCTCATAGTACGATGGAAAAACTCCCAAGTGACAGCCTCTGACAAATTCTTCGTAATCGAGGCCGAACAATGGATTGGTCGACGACAGGAATTCTGGATGGAATACTATCTACGATACGAAATTGATACCGATTTATAGACGGCTAAATAATTGTACGAGTTTACGTGAACATAGTAACGTCCATCCCGAGTTACCTTGACTCGATCGTTAACCGTGTTAAAGAGATTACATCTTCTAATTGCGTTCAATATCGGATCGTTCCAATCGTCTATAACGTTATGCGTGGTAACCGGCGGCAATCCGTTCCTTTGTAAAGCGTACAAGCATCTACGGTAATAATTAGAGGAATTGTAATATTTCTTTCAACTTCAATTGTCATCTGTATTAGATTTAAGCAAATGTTACCGTTTGATTTTAATAGTGTCCTCTTTTTCTAGAAAATCTTGCGGGTCGGGCATGCGACCGGACAGACACACTTCGTACATGCGCTTTCCTATCTTCTGTTGTATATCGTTAATTGTGTCTCTCAACGATTTGGTAACCTTTAAGGGAACAAGATCGCGTGACAATAATCCTTTGTTAATTTAAAAAAAGAGATTATTGTTACAACTTACAGCGTGGCCTCGTAACGATTCCACGTTAAAATTATTAGTCCGTGCTGGAAAGATAAGGAAGGCCACAACAGTTATATCGGATCTAGATGTCTTCAAGTAATGATTCAGTCTTGCTAGAGCTTCGATAAATATGTCGGCTCCTTTATTTCCAAACTCGTAGCGACCGGCAATGAAGAAGTACAAAGTTTTGTCCAGATCAAAATCGTAATGTCTAAAAATAGATCAGCGATTTATTGCGGATTCAATAGGGAGCTTATTATATGTCACGTGAAATTTTTGTTATCGATGCGTACCCGTAAAAATGACCTCTTACAAATTCATGTATCTTTTCCTTACTAACAGCGTGTAAATTTTGGAATTCGTGCAGTGCCGCGAACTTTTTCACGTTCAGTCCATTTGGTGTAATTATATCCGGTTTTCGTCTTAACAAATGTTCAGCCTCCAAACCCGTTATGTCTGAAACGGTTGTAAATATGTGCGCCAAATGTACGGCTGCACGTTCCATACAGTATCTATGATAAATTTGCCGTTTTCCCGCTTCTTCGTCGACGTTAAACTGGAAGTAAAGAAACGCTTGATACCGTTCAAACATTATTAAGATACAATTTGCGCGTAAACGACTTTAATACGCATATAATACCTTATCCAAATTATTATAAAAATCAATCTTTCCCGCGCAAAGGTATCTTCCAAGAAGGGTAGCGTGTGTAGTGAATATCGTGGCAACGTCTACGTGTCTAGTTCTCAACGCGATTAAACCGACACCGGCTTGCCATTCGTGACAATGAACGACTATACGAGGAAGAACATCCGAATATCCTTCTGCGGCTTGCCTAAAATTTCAAAATCATAAAAATCACGTTTACAGGTTACAAGACGCGATAACGGATTAATCTTGGTGCGATATGAAATTCACCTGAATTCAGATATGAATTGACAAACGAGATAACCGAGAATAACCGCATCGTTAGCTTCTATATCCAGATGAGGAATACCAACGTTACAAGTGTTCCATAGTTCCTGTTTGTATTCGTCCAACTTCCACGCTGCACTTCCAATATCAAAGAGAATAATTTGAGGGTTTCCATCCACTAGCCATGTTCCTGTTACAACCTCAATAAAAGCTCTTACTTTATGATAAAATACATTTCGCTTGTTCTTAATCATTAAAAATAACAAGGAGCAAAACATTATAGAACGAAAGAAGAGAAAAACTATATACTCCATTCGCGGGGCAATTGCCCTTGAATTAATTTTGGCCTTGCTTTTGGACAACAGCCAAGTTATTATTCTTAGCATTATATAATGAAGCATTTAAGTAACTACAGAGTAGCGACAATTTGTTCGAGCGATCTTCGATATCTTACACGTTAATTAAACTTACTTTGAATCCTTGATCGCGTAAAACTTGTACAGCCAAATGTAATGGACTGTTATGCGGAAAGTCTGTCTCTTCGACTTCTGTACGTGCCGAGGTCTCGTTGTAAGGACCGACGAGACAATATTGATCACCCATTTCCTCCGTTGATACATAAGCTTTGGAGCGTATTACAGTGTATATACCACCGACTAAAGGCAGAATGGGTAAAGTTAAGAAAGAACTAGATCCAATAATTATCGTATCGTACCTTGTTGGATCATGTATACCTTTGTTAGCAGCCTCCCATGCAACTTCAAAATTCCATCGGTTCTCATGCTGTGCCGAATATCCACGATCCATAAATTCAAATAAATCATTGCAGCTGTCCACCCGATAAAACCTTCTAGCTACGCGTTCCCTTGACATTTTGCTGACACTTTGCAGTCTTTATTTATCTAATAAATTTAGATACGTTAATATATTTACAATGACGCAACATATAGCTTTCTGAGAAAGCATTCGTGAAAGAATCTTAACAATCTTGCAAACGAAATTTTGCACTTGTCTCTTTGTATGCATCTTTTATTTAATTTAACGATACAACGATCGTTCAAAACATTTTTATTTAAGCGATACTTGATACGTACATTTTTGCTTCCCTCTATATATTTTTCGTACACTTAAAATTTGCAGAAACAACAAAATAAAACAAAAATCGATAAAGGATTAGAAAATACGATAACAAACGTCTGGGTATCGATGCGATAACAATGAAAAATGTTTTATTCCACCTCTAAGTTATAATTGCGTTAGCGAAAAGATCTCTGACTATCCTATTTCAAGACGATGATCAGGATTAAACGTGGCACGTATTATCAACAGGATTAATCAACTTTCCGATAGAAATCGGCCTGGGCGGTGAAATATCCCAGTCGGAAGACTCGCGTTATGTCATGAATGAACTTGTCGAGAGGTCAATGACAGCGTAGTAAGTATTATCACTTTTCTAAAGGTTCGCCGGTTCAATGAAAACCATAACGGGGAATTTGTTTAAAACGTCGGATGCGAGAGAATCGGGTAACACGGTCGAATTCACGGGAAAACTCACTTATTTCCGTTTAAAATAACGTTGCGGCAGAGAAAGGGGGAGGAGAGCGTAGAACAAGTGGGTGGATAAGAGAACGGTTCCACGGTCAACCTCGCGTGAAGGTCACCACAAACTATGCAAGAAAGGTCACAAGGGCTGTCGTATGGGCCTCGAGTCGAATTCTCGGTGTACTTCAAACCCGACGAAACTTCGTCGGTTCACTGATAAACACATAGCCCCGTGCTTCTCTTGCAACAATAGATGGCACGAGGTACCTAAAAGTTTCAGCGCAGACGAAATCATCGTTGGCTTGCGACCAGCCCTCTCGATTCCTTCCGGCGGTGTGCGCGTACCAGCCGTCCGTCGCATCGATCTCCTCCCGATCTGCACGTGTACCAGGTCTATCTACAGCTCGAACGCAATTACCAGCGCTACTTTATATTTAGTTACGGGAGCGAGCGACGGCTTCGTCTTGCTCAGGGGAGAAAATCTGGTACGTGCGAAACGAATGAATCATTTGCTAGAATTTATATCGACCGTTTCCACCCCAGATAACACAGCAAATCACGTACCATTTCAGAAAGCACCAGCGTGTCACGGTGGCGACCCCAGGTTTCGTAAAAGCCGCAGGGTATCGCCAGGCTTGCAGAGCTAAGAGAGAGAAAGATGCTGTAAGAAAGAATGAGACAGACGATACCGACCCTCCTCTAGAACCCGTGGCGCCATCTCTGTGAAAAGTGCTCAAACTGCTCGCTCAGCATTATCGACAGCGAAGTAAACTACTTACCGACCAGTGGCGCCATCTCTGTGGTGACTGCCCAAACTATTCGTCGAATAGTTTCCGCGATCTCCGTAGAGATGGCGCCACGGGTTCTAAAGTAGAGTAGGTGTCATCTGTCTCACTCTTTCTTATAGCTTTTTTATATAGCTTTCTCTCTCTTACCTTTTAAACAGAAAATATAAAATAAATTATAATAAAACTATTGAAATATACACGAAATTACAATAAAGCTATTGAAATATATAAGAAATTACAATAAAATTAATAATATGTACAATAAATTACAATAAAACTAGTAATATGTACAAGGAATTACAATATATTAGTTTTATCGTCATTTCCTGTATATTTCAATAATTTTATCGTAATTTCTTGTATATTTTAATAATTTTATTGTAATTTATCTTATATTTTTTATTTTAAGGATAAGAGAGAGAAAGATATATAAAACAGCTATAAGAAAGAGTGAGACAGATAATACCGACCCTCTTTAGAACCCGTGGCGCCATCTCTACGGAGATCGCGGAAACTATTCGACGAGTAGTTTCAGCACTCGCCACAGAGATGGCGCCACTGGTCGGTAAGTAGTTTACTTCGCTGTCGATAATGCTGAGCGACCAGTTTGAGCACTTTTCACAGAGATGGCGCCACCGGTTCTAGAGGAGGGTCCCCCCCATTATCTGTCTCACTCTTTCTTATAGCTTCTTTATATATCTTTCTCTCTCTCTCTTACCTCGATAGCGGAAGATATAGAATAAAACTATTGAAATATAAATCCCGACAACAAAACCTTGCCACAGTAAGAGCACTGTGATGTTATTTACGCCGTGTTAAATGTAATAAATATATATTAGTTAAATATATAAGGTTTCTATAGAACCAACAATTACTATGTAAAATTAATCGATTCGTGATTTGTTCGCTAGGTGGCGTGTTCTACTTATGCAGCTACAAGTTTCTCCCCTCGTTGTATACATTCATAAAATTACGAACGCGTTTTCAGACGTGATTCGAAGAGGATTCGAAGAGTTAATAGCCTAAAGAAATCCATTGGGAAACCTACGAACATGGCGGTAAGTGTTAATTCTGTATTAGTACTAGTCAATTTTGATTAGGACATAATATATCAGAAGCAATCTCGCATGCTTGTTCGGTTTGCTCGTACCGACTAACCTAATTCGGATGGAAGTAAACACGCATTTAAGTATTTAAAATTAGTCAGAATATCGTTATTTATAATAATAAATAAAGTGATTTAATTAGATTGGGATTAATAGCAAATTTTGTCGTTTCCGTATTTCATCTTAATATCCAACAGAACTGGTTGGCATAGCGACCATTGTTTGATCCATGTTGGCATTCATAGTATAAAGTATACCGCTCTATAATATTTATATACTAATATAATTATTTTCTTGTTTCAGGCTGTCGCAGCTGCGAAAGTTCAAGAAGTTCGCGAGATCACCAGGATAGAAAGGATCGGCGCTCATTCTCATATCAGAGGCTTAGGATTAGACGATAGCTTGGAACCACGACATGTAACGTATCGATTCCTTAGTATGGTTCAACAATCATTTTTCGAGTCACGAAAAATATCAGCTATACGCGATTCTCTTCCGTACTCTTAGGTGTCGCAAGGCATGGTCGGTCAGCTGATGGCACGCAGAGCCGCCGGTGTTGTTCTCGAGATGATTAAAGACGGTAAAATAGCAGGCAGAGCCGTACTGTTGGCAGGCCAGCCTGGTACCGGAAAAACTGCCATCGCCATGGGAATGGCACAAGCGTTAGGGATAGATACTCCGTTCACTTCGATGGCAGGGTCCGAGATATATTCTTTAGAGATGAGTAAGACGGAAGCGTTGACTCAGGCTATTAGAAAGTCTATCGGCGTTAGAATCAAGGAAGAAACAGAGATTATAGAAGGAGAAGTAGTTGAGATTCAGGTGGACAGACCCGCGACTGGTGTAGGTGCCAAAGTTGGTAAACTGACACTGAAAACGACAGAGATGGAAACAATTTACGATCTAGGGAACAAAATGATCGATAGTTTGATGAAAGAAAAAGTTGGTAACGATCAATTTATTTTCAATGCGGTTCGCTTGTAAGTATCATCGAAAATGTCGATTTATTTAAGGTACAAGCTGGAGATGTGATCACGATCGACAAAGCGACGGGGAAAATAAACAGACTAGGAAGGTCGTTCACCAGAGCTCGTGATTACGATGCAACCGGTTCGCAGACTCGCTTCGTGCAATGTCCCGAGGGTGAATTGCAAAAACGCAAAGAGGTTGTACACACAGTGACCTTGCACGAAGTCGATGTCATAAACAGTAGAACCCACGGGTTTTTGGCGTTATTCTCCGGTGATACGGGAGAAATCAAGTCGGAGGTACGGGACCAAATAAACGCTAAGGTTACCGAATGGCGCGAGGAGGGAAAGGCGGAAATCGTTCCAGGTGTTTTGTTCATCGACGAAGTTCACATGCTCGACATCGAATGTTTCTCGTTCCTGAATCGAGCGCTTGAAAATGAGATGGCACCTGTCGTTATCATGGCTACGAATAGAGGTATCTGTGCAAACCGCGCGTATCACAATCCACTACGAGTAGCGTAAAGTTAATCGGAGAATTCGATGATAGGTATCACGAGGATCAGAGGAACGAATTACAAAAGCCCCCACGGTATTCCGATAGATTTGTTGGACCGTATGATTATCGTTCCAACCAGTCCGTATCAAGAGAAAGAGTTGAAAGAAATTTTGAAAATAAGATGCGAGGAAGAAGATTGCGAAATGGCAGATGACGCTTTAACAGTTCTCACTAGGATCGCTTTAGAAACGTCGTTGAGATACGCTATTCAGTTAATTACAACGGCCTCGTTGGTTAGTCGCCGAAGAAAGAGTATGGAAGTGAGTGTAACTGTTCGTTACTGCGGGGCGTGATAAATTCGCTACATATTTTGGACGATACGATAGTGGAAGCATAAAAAAAAATGTTCATTTTCAGGTGAACATTGACGACGTAAAGCGTGTTTATTCGCTGTTTCTCGATGAAAATAGGTCTACTCAGTTTCTTAAGGAATATCAAGATGACTTTATGTTCAATGAAATGCGTAAGTAAATTTGCGAGCATTATGTTTAACACTCGCGGTCGTTCGTTTCGATATACTCGTTTCTGTTTCAGCGGAGGAATCGATGGAGATATCGTAACGATAGGGATAAGTAGATGGTACGTTTAAACACGAACTTTGTTCAATAAAAGTTAATGATTTTTATACCTACTGATTTCATGATACTTCCTTAAGATATTACTAGCCAGGTTCGGGTATATAAACAGGATATGTAAACGCGACATCAGAAACAACGCTCTATATTTCAAATGAAATAGAAAAAAAACTTAACAAATTCTGCCTCCGTACTCTCAACAGTTTGGCATTACAGCGTTTGATTTCATTTCACGTGTTACGATTATCAATAAATTCATAACGACAAAAGTAATCAGCTACTGTTAATCATCGAGGTAATTTAATTTTTGGCGTAAAGTTTCTGGTTGTGCGTGTAACATCACGTGTAACATCGACGTTTCTTGGTCGGTAGGTCTCGTGGTCGGTAGACAGGAAACACCTACGTTTTCTTCTCTTGGCTTTTCTTGACTGCGACAAACAGTTGTGCGTTGTGAATAGAAAAGGTTCACGCGTGGCGTCGCATTAATTTTGCTTACTCGTTATCAGTTTAAGTCCTCCCTCCGGCTTGAACGACGACTGAGCCTTCTTATCTTTCGATATAAATCCCAAACCGTATTCCACTTTGTATACGGGAAGAGGGATTACCGTGGATGATACCGGCACCATTACTGAAACAGCGATAACGAAATTTCATGCATTATAAGCACCTAGGCGCGCTGCAATTTCGCGCGACAGATGCAAATCGAAATTCCGAACGCTCTCGAACGCGAGTCGCTTTTAATTTAGGAAAAATTCAACCACCGCAGAGCGGAACAAAGCACGTGGCTATCCATGCGTCTGTATATACTCGACACTGGTACATTCGCATAGAGAACCGTGTGTCACGCGACCGTAGAGGGGAACACGAAAGTATTTACTCGCACATGGAAAGGTCCCGTCGAACGAGACTGTGGTATCGCGATCTATCAAACGTTCACCCGCGGTACACTGAATCGAGAATATTTGCTTATCGCTTTTAATTGAATATCGATTGATTAAACGGATGGCTGGCTGTCGGCCGATCGTTTGATTACAATATCCGATCGCGAAAATCCCGAATGTTCGACGCCCTCCGGCGTCCTCTTCCTTTCAGACATTTCGTACGATTCGGATTACTACTACTCTTTATAGTCCTACCGATAAATAATTTCATATCTCGCGATATTTTCACGATATAGGTGCATAGAAAAGCTATCGGGTCAGGGAAAGTGGATGATCGTCGGTGGATTTTATTTCACGCTCGTCTACATTAAATTACAGAATAGGTATGCGGTAATATTTCGTTATGTAACGTTGCGTTAATGTTTTTCGCCTAGGTTTTCGTTGAAATTCGCGTTGCGCAAAGTAGAAAGGGCGACACATCGGTAAAAGCGGCGCGTAATACGCCGACTCGCGCTTGACCATCGCGCTTTGCATCTTTCGAACGTTACAGACTCTTCTTTTCAGATTCGGATCGTCGCGTTCGAGATAAGAAACGGCGATTGCAAGATATAACCGCGGCAGAGCCGATATACAAAGTGGCGAACGTCCGAGCGAACGGGTTTATTAATCTCCGTCCGGTAAAGTGGAAAATTATAAGGCGCGATGCACCCAGGGCGAGATAAACGCGAGCGTTTATCACTCGAAAGAAGTTTAGTAACGAGCGCGATTGGCCGTGATCGCGACGACTCTAATTGTAAGTGGCACCAGTTCGATCGGAGGTGAAACTCTGGCAGAATTTTAATAGCGCGTTAATTCGATGCCGCGCGCCTTCCTATTTAATAGCGACCCAACGTCTACTGAACTGCATTAAGAAGCCGATAATTTAATAATATTCATAACCCAATAACACGACGTTACTAATAACCTGGTAACTCAATTTTCTTAACAGCCTACTAACTCCACCGATATTACCTTCGTCACTCGAATATATACTTTTCTCGCATTCTTTTCACTCCTCTGGCAACGTCCCAGTCGTGTCAGCGTTCCAACCATTCTGTTGGCCGTAATTAACGGGTCGTGGTGTATCAGGATCTGGTTGAAACCTGGCGGGAACAGGGAAGGAGAGACACGCGATCTACATACCCAGGATCGCGAGCTTGCCCTCGCTATAACCATAACCCACGCGATTCGCGAACTGACGTCATTGTCCCGTTATTCCCACCTGTCAAACGTCACCCGGAGGAAATTCGAATTTCGAATTTCGAGAGCCTCGAGTCGCCCTTTATTTGGTCAACCGTGCGCCGCTCGATGACGAGTCCGGCTCGTTCATCATCTTTGGCCTCGCGGTAACTATACGACTCGACCGACGAAGCGAACAACCTGGACCATTCTTCGTCGATGGAGTTAAACGATAGGTGACACCTGTCTGTTCGCGTAGAGTGTGAACAGGAAACGCGCGACCAGCTACGCGGCGATAATCAAGGTGAAAGTTTTTCTGCCTCGAGATGCACGATGATGTTCAAGCTCGAGCGAGACCTCGTTAAGACCCGGAGAAAGAGAAACTGAAACTTTCGATTTTCTTTTGCCAGAAACTACACTTTTCTCACGGTATGGGATAGAAGCGAAGCCTCGTTTCGCCGACCAGCGACACACAGCACGCAAAAGTGGCACGATTCGAGACGAATTGAACCCGCGACCCGTCCCGACAGCGGTGCACCGATAATGAGAAAGAGTCCGTGCACATATCACGGGGTGAAGCGCTCGATACAGAAGAAGTAGACTGACGGACTCACCTGGCTCGAACACGTTGTCCTGATTCCTTTTGTATATCGTAGGTTTCGCGTTGGCCATCGCGATTGCCGCGAAAATACAAATCAGGAGGAAGCACGGAAGCCGCGGCATCGTTCGCGATCGAAGGAATCGGTGTTGGAGGAGCGAGGTTGCCTTGACGATGTTTGGACCGGCACTACGCCGAGCAAAGACCAAAGCGGTGAAAACACTTGCCACTCGAGTGGGGAAAGCCGCGGATAAACAACGGAATTGCCGCTCTCTGGCAGCTACCAGCACCGGGAACTTCCGTTTCGAGCTTCTTCGCGACGAGGAAGGATCCTCCTCACCGTTGGAAAGGATTTCGCGGCACGCGCCAAACTTCCTCGAACGATCAACGTACAACGGAGCAGTATTTATGCCTTTTCGGAAGTTATCTCGAAAGACCACACCAGTGGAATTCAAGGAAGACGTTTAAATGGTATCGATACTCCGCTCGAGAGAAAAATGACCACGAGCAAGACGGATCGTGCAAACTACATCATATCTATATATATGTATATATAGTAGTCGTAGACACGCCCGAAAGAGAACGAGAGAGGAGCCGCGAAGGAGCGTCAAGGATTTCTATTAATCATTTGCCGGGCGTTCGTCATTCGCGCATTCTCGACTAACGACGGGAGAGCAGGTACGTGTGCCTACGTGCAGGAGCGAGAGCGTACCTCGAGAACTTCTCTGGCAGCCACGATGCGTGAAAAATTGCCGGCTAAACAGAGGAGAATCTCGCGGGAAAGCCGCGTTTCGCGGAATGAAAAATAGGCGGCTGGGAAATGGACGAGGTTCCGACGCTAATTACCGCGAGTCGGTTCGGTAGTTGGCCCAGGCGTGACAACAATGACCTGCCGGCAGGCTAACAATGGAAACCGGGTTAAAAAGTGAAAGGACTCGGTGATCGAAGGAGGAACGACCGTGGCGCGGTATTCACGGTGCGACAGAGCCTCGCGTTACCTCAGGGCCCACCTACATCCGGCTTCCTATTTTCTTTTTTCCCCTCATCGAATTTCCACCAACCCCTCTCGATTTCCTTTACAATTGTTCCTACCGTCGATACACTTTCACCCGCCACGGAGAGACGTTTCATTTTTCAACCAGATCGATTCGTTTCCTATTTGCTATCGCTAAAGCGATAAACGGTGAGCGACCGGCTCCAATTTTTTTCTCTTCTTCTCTCCCCTTTCCTCCACTTGGAACCGTTTTCCGCGTTAATTGCCCAGAGCTCTTTCAGTTTTTCTTTTTTTCTTTCATCCGTTTGTTGGCTCGCAAGTGCAACCGTGCAGATCGGAGAACGGCGCGTCGCGACGCTTATTTCGTCGTTTCAGACGCGCTCACCTTTCCCACTCGGGTTTCCTCCACTCGACCGGTTGGCTTTATTTTTAAGCCGCGCATAAAAGCTGCACCGTTTGTCGCGAAAAAAAAAATCGAAATTCTCCCTTTTTACCGCGCAGCGCGCGACGATTCGTAGACGAATTTCGAGGTTTTCGATCGTCGTCGGTGTTTCTCTCGACGAATTCTCGTCCGCGGCTAATTACGCGCCACGCCCGGCGAGGCTATTTCGCGAGCCACTTTATTCGAGAAAGTCAAAGGAAACTTGCACGGAACAATACTGGCCGTGGAACAATGCCGTCAACCACCGATGGGTACTCCGCGTTCTTGTCCTGCCGCTTTAAAACGACGACTGGCTCGCGCGCGACGCTTTTCAATCGCTCTTCTGTTTAAAAACGTTTCACCGAGTCCAAACGTTCTCGACAGCTTTCGAAGGTGTCGAGAACGTTCGTGGACGCGATTAGCCCTCCACTTTTTCATTCGAACGCGATATTTTTACTCATTTCAATTGTACATTCTCTCTCTCTCTCTCTCTTCTCTTTTTTTCATTCGCACAGAGACGATGAAAGTCCGGAGATTCGAAAATATGCACGTTCACGAGTGGGATATCGAGTCGCTGTAAGATCAAGTCCAGCGTGAATCGAAAACTAGACCGACAATGGTTGGTATCGGGTGGAAGGGCGAGAGGGGCGGTGTATGGAAAACGAAGGCATGCATAATGACACGTCCGGGTCTTGCCACGTATAATCTACCGGTTGGTTGCTGCCAGTCTGTTCTTGTATCGGTCGAGATACACGAGCCGAAATTATTCCATCCACCCCCGGCCTTCCAGGGATGTCAGCGGCGGATCGGCCGAGTGTACGTGACAGGAACGTCCCGAACGACCGACGGGGAAAACGGTTTGTCAAACGGCCGCGTCTCCTTTTTTTTCCAATCTCCAAAATGAAAAAAACAATACCGCGTTCTCGATATTTCTAATAAGCTAGAGGGGGAAGACACGTTTTCGAAAACCGTATAAGAATTCCAATATGCGCGTGACGCTGCGATTACCCTTTGAATGGTTCGCAGGAGGTAGAAAACATCTCGATATTGATTTAGCCAGCGAGGAGAGAATTCGGAGTTGGAACGAATTTACGCGGGTGACGGGTGCTCCCGAGACTGGCGAACCGATCGCATTTGTATTCAGGAAAATCGATTGACAGCCGTCAAACCGTATCGACGGTTTAACGGCCTCAGTCCCGGGGGTAGGCCTTTCACGGGACGTCGTCGGTTCGCGATAGAACGTACGCGACGAATGTTAATTACAAGAGGCTGGTCGATATCCGATGGAACGTGGATAATAATTGCGATACAAGTTATCCGGTTAGGACACGCGGATCGTACACGAATGTGCACTCAACGAGGCACAATGGACACCCCCGCGATGACTAAGCCAGATTTCCGAGATTCGGGAGGAATCTGCTGGAAAAGTAGTCGCCACCATCGCATGATTAATAATCGTCGAATTTCATCGCACCAGAGATATACCGAACGGCGTACGCGTGTAGAGAAGTAGCAGGTACGGTAGAATCACAATCTGTTGCATCGGCGGGAATGCCGGCAAGGGTTGTTAAAAAGGAGGATGGCGAGGCAAATGCACGGAACGAACATGACACGGTGAGAGAGTAAGAGGGTCTCGAAGCACGCGTGCGCGCGATTACGCGTATCCCTGACAAATAACCGAACACAGCCATTCTGGCGTCCCCCCGTGTGCTTCCCGAGAGCGAGACGGAAAGAGCGTAAGAAGGGTCTGCCATCCCTCGCAAGAGCCGAGTCTTACCGCGTTAATTGCAAGTACTTCCCTCGGGGTACCGCAACGGGTATACAGTTCCACCCACCTTCCAACTTCCACCCCATCCAGTGGGGTTTAAGGGTACGCAGGGATGATTCGCGCACCCCTTTTTCCCTTTTCATGCTCACCCGGGCCCTTTCATTCCTCGCCAGTGGTTAAAATATTAGGATTTCCCCGAGGTCTCGTGCGCGTTCGCGTTCGCGTTCACGTTGCCGTTCGCGTTAGGGTTCCGACTCGTCAACGGCTCGACGCGACGCCGATTCCGCACTCGAGAAACCCGCTCCTCTATTCTCTGCCTTACTCTTCCTTACTCCTTAACGCCCCCGTTCGAAGCGACGGGCCAACATCCCGAGTCAAGCGCTTTCGATCCTTTCCTTTCGTCTCTACGGGTACGCGCTGTATCCTAAATGGTCTTTCTTGTTGCCAGGAACCACCAAGCCGGAACGGAACGGTCGAGGAAAGAAAGATGGGAAGAAAGGAGGATTACTTTCATCTCGAGTGTGTTCGTGTCCTCTCTTCCGTGCATTTTACGCGGCTTGTTACACGCGTACACGCGTCTCGTTATCGATTTATTTCTGTTTCAATATCTCTCCTCGTTTTTCAGGGATATTAATGCCAGGTCTGGGACTCTCGAATCCGTGAATCTTTCGTTGCTTCTTCGAGAGAGGTTGATCGAGACGCAAGGAAAGAACGGACCGCGATAACTGGACAGATCTGCAAAAGTTTCCTCGCTATACATGTTGATTTAAATTTCACGCGGCTTGAAAAGTCCCTGACTCGAGTTGAATTCCGCGACTGACATTCTCCTTTCACCGTTCACCTTTTAAATCCCTGACTATCCGTAGGAAGAATCTAAAAAGTCGCTCTTTCGAACGATCGTTTAAATACGCAGGAGAATTTTCTTGCTCGTCCAGCCGCGGAAAAATCGTCGTCCCCGCTGGAATCGCGACGGTAATTTATTAACAAACTCCTCGCGGTGATGTAGGCCGTGTCGAAGTTGGTACTTAAAGGAGTCTGGCCGGTATTGCGCCCCGTGGGAGCAGCCAGGCAAACCCTCCTGATTTACCACGCTCCGGGGTCCATGTACGGAATACACATTTAATAGAGATCGTATTCGCGACTGCATAAATCAAGCCACCGTACCCAGATCGAGCGTATACGCATGCCGCGTTTCACATTCAGAATATGTCGACGGATTGATCGAGCGCGAATGCGAAACGTCACTATTTCTCTACAGATTTCAGGAAAAAAGGAACTGATAACATGGAAAAGTATTTTTATATATATACAACTTGACTAATCATACAATTTACAATCCAATAGAAAGTTTCAAAGTCCTGAAAAGGACTTGGAAAATTTCGACTGAATTGCAAGCTACTTAAACCTACGCGCGTAGTCCTTAGCTTGATACCGTTTTCGAGAGGACAGTCTCTCGAAAACGCTACCAAGGGCCCAGGTCCACCAACGGGGAGGTGACTACGCAGGGACCCATCCCTATGTCCCTAATCCCATCCACCCTCCATTACATCTATGCGTTCTCGGTACAGAAGGTACCGAGGACTGACTCTACTTCCAACTTTCAAACAACCGGAATCCATAATACATTCTCTTTACATAGATTTTAGAGATTGCAGTATGGAATTTACGATAGGGATATTAGGAAAGGGATATGAAGGGAAATTACATACATATACAATATATAAATATATATAAGTAAGAAATATAGAATTAATATAATTAAAATCCCTCGGCGCTCCAACGGCGCTCCATCGGCGCTCCAACGGCGATCCATCGGCGATCCAACGGCGAGAACCTAAACTTAACTTAATTTCAACCATAAGATAATTAATTATACAATTTACAATCTAATACAAAGTTCGCAATTAACTCAACATTAGAACTACCAGCAGTAAAATATTTTAATTTCATGCAAACAGAAAATAGAATGGTAGTTATAGGAAGAAGTAAAAATACTCAAAAGAGAAAGCAAAGAATAGAAAATAAAAAGTGAAAAGAAACTTTTAATTGATGCAAAATTATAGAAAATTCTAAAAATGAATATATGAGATCTCTGTAAGAATCTATAAATTGAAAATGACAATCAGTTTGAATGCTTTGGTAGTTCTAGTATTGAATTTACATTTGTACTTAAATCTACGCGCGTAGTCCTTAGCATGATATCGTTTTCGAGAGCGCAATCTCTCGAAAACGTTACCAAGGAGCCAGGTCCACCCCGTGGAGGTGACTACGCAGGGACCCATCCCTATTTCCCTAGTCCCATCCACCCTCCATTACATCTGCGTGTTCTCGGTACAGAAGGTACCGAGGACTGACTCTACTTCTAACTTTCAAACAACCGGAATCCATAATACATTCTCTTTACATAGGTTTTAGAGATTGCAGTATGGACTTTACGAAAGGGATGATAAGAAGTGCCATTCTCTTACCCAAAGTGAAATTTCTATAGTGACTCTACAAACACTTTCGAATAATTAGTGTTTCGCAAAAGGGACTACGATACGATAATCTAAATTCTACTTTTCTATTGAAAAAGAAATTGATACTAAGAAAATTAAACTATAAACTAATTAAACTAAATTGATACTAAGAAAAATTTAATCAAATTAAGGAATGTTGAAGATAAAATAGATCAAATTCGCGACACGACCGGAACGAACAAGTACCAAATAAACCTGCGTCACATTCTCGCGAGAGCATTCTACCCGATGGTTTAACACCTGTTACTAGGTGAACCATACCCGACGCGAATCGCGAGCAACTTATGCCACGTCTTACATTGAAACTGTCGAAACCACGCTCTCCCCAATGGTGAATGCGGGTACCATCAAGAATTCAGCGAGGCTTAGCAGTAGGACGCATTGCCCAACAACAAGAACGAACTTCGCAGACCGCCCCAAGTCGTCTTACAGCAGGTCCGAAGACCCCAGCGACACGGGGTAGGAGCTACTCGGAACGAACCCGTGTGAGCGCGTCCAATGTACTAAGCCTATACCCAAGTCGAGTACCCAACGGGCGTACCAATCGACAAGGGCTGCGAAAACTCAATGGGCTCCGAAAACCACATCAGTTTGATTGAGTCCCAACTGTCTCACTGCGTGGCTATGGGAGACGGAAATTCGAGCGAATAAAGAAAAAGAAAAACTGCGTGAGACGATTTCACGCAGCAGGAAATTAGAATGCTCAAGCAAGTATGTAATGCATTTTCATCGGTAGTGACTAAACGCGAACCGGACTTAAGCAAGAACAAAGTGTTCTACGTTGATAGACAAGCGGTAACGGATTGGGAAAGTGAATGTTTCTCACTTCAGATAAGAAAATGGATTCCTTTACAATTTTATTAGAAAGGAGAAGAAGGGATTTGGGAATTACATACATATATAATAATTAAAGAAAAAATATCAGTAATTAAAATCCCTCGGCGATCCAGCGGCGATCCCTCGGCGATCCAACGGCGTTCCAACGGCGATCCAACGGCGAGAACCTAATCTTAAATCAACTTAAAATATAGGATAATTAGTTATACAATAATTATACATTTATTAATACATAAATTATATACAATAATTACATACAATAAAAACTTAAATCTAGGCACGTAGTCCTTAGCTTGATACCGTTTTCGAGAGACCGGTCTGTCGAAAACGCTACCAAGGGCCCAGGTCCACCCCGTGGAGGTGACTACGCAGGGACCCATCCCTATTTCCCTAATCCCATCCACCCTCCATTACATTCGTGTGTTCTCGGTACAGAAGGTACCGAGGACTGACTCTACTTATGAATTTCAAACAACCGGAATCCATACTACATTTTGTACAATCTATTATAAATCTTAGAAATTGCAGTATGGACTTTTGCGAAAGGGATGACGAGAAATGCCATTATCTTACCCAAAGTGAAATTTGTAAAGTGACTCTACAAACACTTTAGAAAAATTCAAGTGTTGTTCGCAAAAGGGTTTACGGTACGATATACTAGACTTTACTGAACTGATTTACTGACTCGAAAAATGATGACCAAAAGAAACTAAAATTCGCGACGCGACCGGAACGAACAAGTACCGATAAACCTGCGTTACATCGTCACGAGAGCATTCTACCCGATGGTTCAGCGGTAATCACTAGGCGAACCGTACCCGACGCGAATCGCGAACAAGTTATGCCACGTCTTACGTCGAAACAGTTGATACCACGCTCTCCCCAATGGTGAATGCGGGTACCATCAAGAATTCAGCGAGACTTAGCATTAGGACGCATTGCCCAACGACAAGAACGAACTTCGCAGACCGCCCCAAGTCGTCTTACAGCAGGTCCGAAGACCCCAGCGACACGGGGTAGGAGCTACTCGGAACGAACCTGCGTGAGCGCGTCCAATGTACTAAGCCTATACCCGAGTCGAGTACCCAACGGGCGTACCAATCGACAAGGGCTGCGAAATCTCAATGGGCACCGAAAACCACATCAGTTTGATTGAGTATCGACTATCTCGCTGCGTGACGATAGAAGACGAAGTCTCGAGTGAAAAGAAAAACGAACTGCGTGAAGCGATTCCACGTAGTAGAAAATAAGAATGCTCAAGGGAGTACGTAACGCATTTTCATCAGTACTGACTAAACGCGAACCGACTTTAGCAAGAAGAATTATGTTCTATTTCGATAAATGAGCGGTAACGGATTGGGGAAGTGGCTGTTTCTCACTTCGGATAAGACAATGTATTCCTTTACAATTATATTACAAAGGAAATTACAAACTTAACTTAGCTTAAACTCTAACTTAACTAACTATACAATTTACAATCCAGTACAAAGTTCGCAATTAACTCAACATTAGAACTACCCGCAGTAAAATATTTTAATTTCATGCAAACAAAATAGAATGATAGTTATGCGAAAGAGTAAAAACATTCGAAAGGGAAAGCAAAGAATAGAAAATAAAAAGTTAAAAGAAAATTTTAACTGATGCAAAATTATAGAAAATTCTAAAAATGAATGTGTGAGACTCTATGAGAAGTTAGTAGGAATCTATAAGTTTGAAATGAGAATCAGTCTAAATGCTTTGGTAGTTCTAGTGTTGAATCTACAACTGTACTTATATCTACGCGCGTAGTCCTTAGCTTGATACCGTTTTCGAGAGACCGGTCTCTCGAAAACGTTACCAAGGGCCCAGGTCCACCAACGGGGAGGTGACTACGCAGGGACCCAATACTACATTCCCGAATAGCTAAATCTTTCATTTGTTCACTTATCAATCGCCAAGCAAAAGTTGTCATCATCGTCCACTATCGTCCACCAGTGTCCACACTGTCCACCACCGCCCACAATCATCCACTAGTGTTCACTACCCTAGGCTCCTCCATCGCCGTCCACCGTCCACAATCATCCACTAGTGTCCACCATCGCCCACAATCATCCACTAGTGTCCACCACCGCCCACAATCATCCACTAGTGTCCACCACCGCCCACAATCATCCACTAGTGTCCACCACCGCCCACAATCATCCACTAGTGTTCACTACCCTAGGCTTCTCCATCGCCGTCCACCGTCCACAATCATCCACTAGTGTCCACCACTGTCCACAATCATCCATTAGTGTCCACTATCTTTAGCTCCTCCACCATCGTCCACCACCGTCCACAATCATCCACTGGTGTCCACTATCCTTAGCTCCTCCACCATCGTCCACAATCGTCCACTAATGTCCACTATCTTTAGCTCTTCCACCGTCCTCCACTACTGTCCACAATCATCCACCAGTGTCCACTACCCTTGGTTCGTCCACAGCTAGCCACCATCAGCGACCATTCTGATCCCCACCCTGACCTTATCACCTCGGGGTCCCAACAGCCAAAAGGCCCTCGTCGGGCTCCCACTGCTTTTATACACCCGTCCCCACTGTCGTCATCCTCCCACTCTCCCGAAAGTCGCAAGTTGTCAAAATCAGTTTTCATAGTGTAATAGCCCATACCTTCTTAATTTTTGTATTTTTATTGTTAATTTATGCTTTTTGCAACGTGTCGCAGTAGTGTACATAATTTTTTATACATTTTTTACAAACTAAACCTATATTTATACTGTTATAAGGTAATTTTCTAACGCTTATCGAATATTATCCTGAAAATTGTATCATTTGAATCGGTCCTCGTACAAGTGAGACGAGTATTTGATCAAAATTCGTTCAAGGCGTAAGCGTTGTTCGCTCGAGGAACGAATATTTTTGGAAGCGTGTAGAGTAACAACAGTTTGGATGAGAAAAAACGAAATGAAAACGGGGCATCAAAGAGTTTGCAAGAAAACGAAGACAGAGGGGGAGAAAGAAGGCTGGCAGAAGATAGGAAGAGGGGTGTTTCAAGTGTCTGCTGCTGTTCTGGCCTGTGTTAACACTTTACGCCTTCCTTTTACGTATTACCGTCCCCACTTAAAAAAGTTTCGCATGAACTTGGACGGTCTGACTCATGAAATATTGCCGCAACCACTTTTACGCAATACGCCGCATGCATTGTTCGGATGAAAAAAGTTTGAAACCCTTGAAAATTGCCACCGAACCCGTTGGACGTTTCTTGGCTACGAATCAAACTGGTTCTCCGCGAGGAACGTTCGACCGATTTCGGTTCGCTCGAAATCGCTCTCGTCGATACGTTATCGAGCCAATACCGAGATCGATCGAAGATAATCGAGAAAGGAAAAGGACGCTGGTAGCAAGCTTCTAATCGTATTCGAAACGCGTCGCGTTGAAAGAATTACGCAAACTAGATATGAAACAAGTTTCTCAAGTTCGAGCGTGGAAGTTGAAAGATATTCGGTAGTCGTCTTCGAGTGAAATTTTATAGCCGCTTGGGGAGAACAAATCTACCGAAAGAAATTTGCGCAAACTTCGCTGCGTTGATTTCCCGTTGTACAGGTTGACGAATATATCGCCCAGGACGCCATGGATCATCTTTAAATATTCATTAAATATCTCCGTTGTTACGTGGACTGCGAAAGGTTAACAACCGAGTAAATCCAGCCGGCTGAAATTGTTAGGAGGATCGATCGTGTTATTAAATTAGCGTAGACAGCAGCCGGTACATTCGATCGAGGGAACAATGCGCGTACCGAGAAGCTGGCAGACTGCAGGATGCTTCAGACTGCATTCGGTTTCCGGTGGCCGGGTAGTTGTGCAGGGCCGAGCACAGTGTCGTCTGCGATGCGGTGAATAGGCTCAGGCGAAGTGCCAACTTCGAACTTTGTTTACCCGTCTAACCGCGCAACTAGCATCGTGCTCGACAGAGGCAACACGTTGCGTTGCTTCCGCGAGGATGCGTGCATGCGTATCAGAGAAAAATTGTTACCCCCGGCAAAGGAATGGAGCAGTAACCCTCGGTACCCACGAATACTGCGAGCGACGATTTCAATCGGCGAATTTCCCGGGGAACTGCAAACAGAAACGAGAGTCGGACAGCATCCGAGCGCAAAACGGACGACTACTCGATATTCTCGTGCGTAGGGAAGCGTACACTCCGCGGGGTGCATCGACCGTTCAATCCCGCAGATTTAATGACTGGCTGTACGAGAACTTGCGATCCACGTCGCCTTACGCGTCGGATAGGCATGTACGTCAAAGAAAAATCGATCGTATACTCGTGACCAACTAGACCAGATTAATTTCTAATGGTTACGCGCGGAGCAGCATTCGCGTGATCTAAGCGGCACGTTTATGCCAACTTTTGCGTCCGATCGTTCATCGACCGGCTCGAGGCATCGACGGTTTTTCCGTATTTATGGTGGTCCGCGCTGCAGAAGACAGGAGAGCCGATTAATCGTGCACGCCGGAACTGTTCAAACTCGACGGGAACTTTCCTATTGGTTAGCTTTAAATCTCTGACCGTCCATGCCCGTAACACCGCTAAACAGCAGGAGAAGCGATTCTAAACCACATTTCAACTGGCCCTGGCTTCGTCGCATCTGCATCGAGACGCGGCTTCGACTCGAAGTCGGTGCGATTTGCACTAGCGTCCACATAAAACGATGTTTTACGATCGCGTGAAAGAAAAGAGAGTTCGACTCGTTAACCGCGCACGCGCTTCTCTGGAGACGGTAAATTTAAAGAGAAAAAATAGAAGGGTGATTTAAAAATAACAACGAGCGGGATAAAAAAAGAGAGAGAAAAAAAGCAGAAGAAAGAGGCGAAGAAGGAGGAAACAGGTTGTCGGTCAGAACTAGCTCGTAAGAAGCCATCCCCCAGGAACTTTCCGGTGTCAGCCGCTTCCTGTGTTCCTATCTGCCTTTCTATATACCTATCGATCCTCGGCTTGCACCCTCCTCTTTGTGCCATCCGACTGTCGTCCATCTCTTTCCACTTCCCTTTCGTCCTCCTCGTCCCTCCAGGCTCGACGATCTATATTGCATTCGTACCCCCCTATGCGAGGTGTCCTCGCTCGTAGCTCGCGCCGTAACGCTCAGGGTAATTTTCCTTGCATATTTATACACACGTCTCATCGAGAAAAGTACCTACCCGTTAAACGTTCCTCTTCTTTTTCTCTTAAACGTCCGCTCCCCGCCCGGTTTCTCGCTTTCACCCCATGGGTTAACAGCGTTTAATAGATACTTCGTTTCGCCGCGAGACGTTTCCCATGGAATCCGTTCTTACGAGTGCGCCAACTCTTTCGACGAACATTATTAAACATCCATAGGACCGACGATTACAACGCGCAGAGACACGCGCCATCCGAGTGTCTACGCAGAGGGTCGAAGTCGTGATCTCGTTAATAATTGATCCGTTAAATGATTAATCAGCATCCGACCGGCCGAACTGTCTGACTTAACCTTTCTGACATCACTATAAATTATTCATTCATCGAGTCGATTAAACCTTGAAGTCTACTTCGATCCTAACAGTCGATCCCTGCTCCCCTGCGGAACAACGCGGTAAAATTGGGATCCGTTACACTTAATCCTAATCGTCTGCTTTATCCGATCCCCTTTAAACACGGATTCATTCCAATAGACATCTAAGTCACGCTTAAATCTTATCGCGTCTCGTTAATTCACGAGTAAACGTAAGAAACCTGTCGTTCGATGCACGATGTTGGTAAAATATAACAGCCGATCGGACGTCGTTGAGAAGAAGTCAAACACGTAAAGAGAAATCACTTTAAGCGCGGACCGTGTCGTATCTAAGGATCAGCGAGTGCATTTGCATACAAAAAGGAGTGTTTTACATCGGATGCAACGAAATTTCGTCAGACTCACACCGTCCCATCTATCCTCCTCTTATCTTTCCCTTTTTAAAGGCTTTCGCCCGAAGGATGGGTGCCATCATCGTTTTTTATACCTTGGAAGCGTCGATCCTCTATCCGGCTAACTCAGTTAAAAGTTAAATACAAGTATCCAACTGTTATGGAATGATTGCCTGCGCGAAAGATTGGTAATCGATCCTCCTTTTATCCTAGACACAAACCAAGAGCAGCAGCCACCCTGGTACCGACGCGAACACACCGAGCTATACGCTAAAACTATCCCCCGCGCTAGCTCCCTTACCGTTAGCGATGACTGCGATCGTTTTATCGTCTCGACTCACCCCATGGCATCGATATGGGAACTTTGCTTCGCGCGAGTCGATGAGTCGCGTCGAGAACGAATCCTTAGAGAGCTCTAGATACATTTCTTTGGACTTTGCAATTAGGTTCGCTCGAATCGATATCTCGAAAGCCCTGAAAGCAGAAAAAGCGAAACTGTTCGGCTTGTTCGTCGTCGCGCTCGAGGATACTCGAAGCCATCGCTACGCACCACCGTTGCACCTAGTGTCAAGGAAAGGGTGGCGGCGGGTGTGGAGGTGCGCGCGCAACCTACCCCCCTCTGTTGATTCCTGTCTAACACGTAATCGAACTGGGAGCGCCGCGTTTCGTCGTCAGCTCCGTCATCCGCGAACGACAGGGCCGAATCTTGAACGAAACACGGTTTATTAAATAGACGAACGAGCGAACGTGCTCGAACCATCGTCACCGCGTTCGAACGTGGCGAATGTTCTGGTCGTTGACAAGAATCGGAGTAAACGAGGGACGTCCGTGTACGACGTGGGAATAATCATAGTACAGTGACATATCGGTGGTGGTGCATGGGTTCGCGTAGGGTGGAGGTACCACTGACAGAGTGAAGGGCTAGTACACGGTCAGCTTCGTAGCTTCGGGAAGTTTGGGAAGACCGCAGCAGTGACGTCCGATCGAGCGACGTTAACAGGGAAACGAGTTGAGAAATAGAGTGAGAAAGAGGGTAGGAAGGGTAAGAGGGGGCGGGGGGTTGAGAGAAAGAGAGAAAGAATAATAATCGGAGGTTCGAGACGACGATGGACGCGTCGCAAGTGTTCGATTGGTGAACAGGAGCGGGAGAGGGTGCGCAACGATAGACGGGTAAACTGTAAGCATTCGAGGAATCGAGAGCGAATAGTAAAAGTGTGCGTCGGTGGGGTCGCAATGGCGACGAACGCGGCTCCGTCGAGGAGTAACACGGTTTCCGACGGAGCCGGCGGTGCTCGAGCGGGTAGCTCGAGGTTCACGTGAACCGACCCACCCCCGATGAACCGATCCTGGCGAGGTCCGACGTGCCCGCGTCCTTGTTACACCCCGCGTTTGGTGAACGCCATTCGGCCGAACACCATGAAAAGGATCCGCAAGAGGTATCCGCGGAAGATGAAAGGCCGGTCGCGCGAGTGACAGTGCGTGCATCTGCGATTCCGCGTCCAATCTCGCTCCACCAGCAACGATCATCCTACTCCCTTCCGCCGCGTATCCGCTATGCTGTGTACAGGCGAGAATGCGAGCCGACGATTCGTCAACGAGTGACCGTACACCGACGGACATATCCGACAGACGCGTAATCGGAGTTGAGAGAGAGAGAGAGAGAGAGAGAGAGAGGGCGCAAGAGAACGGGAAGGGCGCGAGCCAGAGAAGAAAAGGAGGAAAGGAGCGGAAGAAGAAGCTGGTACGCTAGCTACCGCGGTAGCAGGTTCGTTTTTCTAGGATAATTTAGCCAATCTGGCGGACCAAGAGGAAGGTGGCTCGGCGATGCAGGGCAAGGAGAGCCCCGTCGGGTCCAACACCCAGGAGACCCATCAGTATGTTGGTCCTTATCGGTTGGAAAAGACCTTGGGAAAAGGACAGACCGGTACGTGCAACTTGATATTTTTCTCTTACACGTCTGAACCACGCTAAGCGTCCGTTGCAGATAACTTGCTCGGCCGATTATCTTTCTCACTCGTTCGATCTTTTCAAGGCTCGAGACGAATTGAACGTTCAAGAACTTCCAATTGTGAACGGTATTCAAGGGTAGCTGAAAATACTCGTCGCGCTCTTGAAGCGAAAGTCGTTTAATCTAGGTACACGCGTACTATTCTCGGTGCGATGCAAATATTTATCCCGCGAATTTATTAATCCCTCCAGCCCGTCGCGACTGATCGAATTATTTCCTTTGGGACATTGGTTAGCTGGAAGTTGGTTACGCGTCGAAGTCCCGCGAATGTCTCTGGATCGGGAACCCTCCCGAGTGTGTTGTGTACGCGAACGTACAAATTTATTACGCGAGCAAAATGAGAAGAGGAAAGAGAGGAGAGAGAGAGAGAGAGAGAGAGAGGATTGAAATAAAAGGGAGCCGAGAAGCTGAGAAGCCGAACGAAGCCATCCCCTTCCACTGGCTGCCACCAGCGCTTTTACGCGCTGCCCTTCAACGTGTCACGCTACCCCCAAAGCGGCCAGAATCGCGAAGAAACGCGTTCCCGGGGAAGAATGCGCTTTTCATTCCTCGCGTGCACTCTTTTTCCCGCTGCTGTTGTTCTCCTCAACTCGGACGCGCGTACAAAGAGCTCCGAGACAATCCGCGTAGACTCGCCCGCGCGATAAACAGCTTGACCGATTGAACGAACGTTGCGACAAACGAATCAGCCGACAATGATTACGTTACTACGCGTTCCTCGAGTAAACTCGATTCACAGCATTGTCGAATTTTCCTCGTGGCCTGTCTGTCGGTCATTGTCGCAATTGAACGTAATTTTTGGTCATTTTCTGACCTAAGAAAAGAACATCCGACTGTTCTCTACGTACCCACGAAAGTAGTGTATCGAACCGGAACGCGAAATCAGCACCGTGCTGCAGGAACGCGTGCACGTAACAATCGATGAAAACGTCTCGCGACCGAAGGTTAACCTCTGCGTCTCTGCCCCTCTGCCGCGTAAGGAGAGTCTTTCGGTTTAGGGACACGCGCTCAAAGATGAAAAAATGGCTTCGATCCGTAGGGCGTGACAGGGCGAATCGATACGATCGAACGTTACGCGGCATAACGAATCTCCTCTCGCAGGTATTCGCCTCGAATCAGGACCGTTTATTATTTTCGTAGAATAAATCGCTTCTTTCTTCGATCGATATCTCCCACGGAGATAACTAGTCTCGATAAAAGATTGCGTTATAAATGTCACCGATTTACGCGACGCAAATTGGACGAAAATTGGACGAAAATTGGACGAGATTCTAACCGAATAGGCACCTTCCACGTAGAGGCGTACGTTAATTATTCGCGTTCGATTGTGTACAGTTTGCATTGTTAAAGACAGTCGGGATTTAATTAAAACTAGAAACGCAGCGAGCGTTGTCTACCCGTTCGCGTACATACGTACCCACCATCGGGAACTTTGAGATAAACGTGTCGCGTTACAAACGCAACATTTCGAGTGGAACTTTGGAATTACGGTGTAAAAGTTAGCATCAAGCATGGAAACACTGGTCACGTTTCCTCGAGACAATAGCGACACACGATTCGAGCTTGTGATCGCGGTTGCCACGATACGCGAGGGATTCTTCAAAAGATCGCCAACTACGAACCCTTGAGGGACCACGATTTTCTATTCTCATATTCGACTAATCCGAAAAATCCAGCTAATTCGATCGGTTCTCTCTTGGACAACGATTCACGCGTAGTTATCGTTTAACCGTGAACCGTTCGAGTTCAAAAGAGTTATTCATTTGCAAAAGAGGAACTCGAGCTATACGCAAGTACCTATTGCTGCGATTTCCTTTCAACGAATACCAACATTTCGTATAGGATAATCGACAAAGACGCGTTTTGAAATTAAAATACGTTTACGTCACGGTGACGATAATTTCCCGATAAACCATCGCAGACACGCGGACGTTCCGACCTCGCCGAATACCAGTGAATCCGATGAAGCGCGCGATCCATAAAATATCGAGATATAATTCGATTTTGTCAACGAGCCCGAGCGTCTCGCGTCGAACACGGGCAAAAAGGATTCGTGTGAATGAGTTTCCACGAGCGTCCCGTCCATTTCGAGGACCGCGTTTAAAATAAATTCCTTCATTCTCGCGCTCTTCCTACAGATATCTATATCCAGAGAACTGTTCGTCCTTGTAGCTCTACCAAGTGTTCAACGATAAACATTACTCCTACTATTAACGTTAATAATACACTGTGACGTACAACTGTATGAAACTGAATGCACACTGTTAACACCTCTAGTTTCGCGAAATTTCTTCTTTCAAATTCAGCCTGAATCCCAATTAAACTGATTGAAGTGACACTCGCGAGGAATATCGCCGGTTTGACACAGATTCGTCGAATTATTATCGAGGAACGCCTTGACGGACGTAGGGATCGAGCGACTCGTCGTCGCGCTCGACGATCCTCGACACGAACAGGGCTTCGCTGGTCTAATACCATGGGACGCCCGATTACACCTTCTTGCGCGCCTGCATTTCCCTACACGAGGACTATATTTAAAAAAGGGCAGTGCAATCATTACCGGATATCGATGTATTCCGTCGTCTATACGCGCAGGTAGGCCGCAACGAAACGGGATAGTAAATAGATCGACCTTGAAACGTGCTTTATCGCTTCTCGTAGCCGACCCGTTCGGTACCGATATCGCAATATTCCCACTGTTTCGGAAACTCGTAAATTCGTCGATGTCGTTAGAGAGAGAAAGAGAGAGGGAGAGTACTTCTACGGCGCTAACGCGACATCCCTCCCACAATTTTCATCGACTCGAGTGACGCTAAAATTAGCATCCATTTTGCTTTTCTTAACCAACTATAACATCTGTATGTCTCGATACAGGATTCACAGGAAATTGTCCGATCATTTTTCTGCTATTTATTGTAATTCGATAGAAGATCGCAGCAACACGGGGGGGTGGGTACATTAGCGTCGAACGTCGCCGTAACGAACGTGGGCTGGGTTTAACAGGAACAAAGGGAGATCGTCTGGAGCGTTATGAAATGCTCAATAAATTGGAAGAGGAATTGTAATCACCGGGAAAATCGTAAAAGCGAACTCGCGGAAAGGGCATTCGATTAATTAATTGACGAAGGGCGCTCGATTCTTCTGCGCCATCGCCGTCACAACGGGCTTCGATTCTTTTACCATTTTTTTTTCCTCCCTTTTTTGTTCGCTCCTCTACTTAAGGAACAAACGGAAAGGAAGCTGCAGCGGGTAGTTTTAAACGGATAAAGACATCGCGTCGCTGTGGTCTTCCGAGACGATTTAAGCCAATTTCGACGGTTCTATATAAATCTTCCACTCAGCGTTATTCCCTTCTATCCGTCCCATCGTATTCTCTCCTCTTTCCCCCCGTTCCACCTTATCCTTCGATTAACTAATTACTCGTGTAATCTCTAATCTTTTGTCCGCGGATGGTTCACGTCCGTGCGTGTCGTTCGGTGTCCAATAATTGAACGAACGAGGCTCGTTAATGTTTCTCTCGTTGGTTTTGCTTTGTAACACCCGAACACTCGTAAATAATACCTTCAGGCTGGTTGGAACGTATCCGCGAGCTGAAACGTAATTTCACGAACGAGAGCCCACTCGAAGATTAATTCTGCGCCCTTTAAAAAAGATTGAAGCCAGCTTTCGTTCGCGACACGGTGTCACGAGCACCGTTCCACGATGACAATTATGTTACGAATGCGATCTAGTCCTCCATCGACCGTGGAACAGGAATACCCGAGAACCTACCCCGAATACGTCGAATCGTTTAAGCAGGAGGGTGTTTTCCATCTTTCAGCTGATAATCGTTGCGCAAGGGCAACAGAATCGTAACAGTAGATCGTGTTAATAATTCGATACGTTTCAAGAGCTCGTGGATTGTAACGATATATAACGTGGTAGGGGTTTGACGTTGCGTGGAAACTTTCCGTGATTTACCAAGTGGAAGCACTCGGGTAAAACCTAGGTGCGTGTGCGGTACGTGTTTGCCTATCGGGGTAACCGCGCGTGTACACATCGCGATGTCCCTGAAGAGTGACACGAACCTCGAAAAGGACCTCGAGCTAGGCTGAAACGCGCGCCCCGCGACTTCCATTTCCGCTATCCGTATCGCTCGTAACGCGGTTGGCGCGTTAGATCGCTAGAACTGTCGTTTCAGACGCGACACAAAGATCGAGGGTGTCAAAGGCCGTGGATGCGAACGAGAACAAGTTCGGTTAATACTCGTTTCTCGTTTCGCTGAGATATTTGTCGAGAAATACGGCGATCGCTGTGATAGAAGCCGAATACGACGAGCCACTGTTTGTACAAGAAGCTCTGTTCAGCAGCTTTTATAAGTTCGACTCGAAGTCGAAACGCTTTAAGCTAAATTAATCGCAGCTGTTCGTTTCAGGTTTGGTCAAGCTTGGGGTCCACTGTGTGTTGGGCAAGAAGGTGGCGATCAAAATCATCAACAGGGAAAAGTTGTCAGAGTCCGTGCTGATGAAGGTGGAACGGGAGATCGCGATTATGAAACTGATCGATCATCCTCACGTACTCGGTCTCTCAGATGTATACGAGAACAAGAAGTATCTGTGAGTATTTGACAAGAGAACGAGAGAGAGAGAGAGAGAGAGAGAGAGAGAGAGAGAGAAAGAGAGAGACCGTGAATATTTCCGGTTTGAACGAGCGTTTGAATGGGAAAAACTGTCGGTCCGCTCGAGTTTCATCAAGCTCGAGAAGTCGTTGAACCTTAATTCGGCTGTTCGGGGAAAACTGTATTCGGTGCGTTGGGGCGCAAAAATCCTAGAGGGTAAAAGTAACGCGAAAGAAAGGGAAAACCAGTGAAATCTACACGGTAGAGAAAAGTGTTTCGCTCGCGGGACCTATTACTCACGGTAGCGGAGTGGAGAGGAGAGGAGAGTGCACGCTCGGAAAGATCAGAATGCACCGGAAAACTGAAATTCCACTTGTTCGTTTCAGATATCTTGTTCTGGAACACGTTTCGGGCGGGGAGCTTTTCGACTATTTAGTGAAAAAAGGTAGACTAACGCCGAAGGAAGCTAGAAGATTTTTTCGACAAATCATTTCTGCGTTAGATTTTTGCCATAGTCATAGTATATGGTGAGTAACATTCGTTATACGACGGCAATCAGAACTGCTTCTTCCGGTTAACGTCACGACACCCCCCCCCCCCCCCCCCCTATCGAGTCGATAACAGAAGCGAGACAAAAAAGATACCCAGTTAGTTGCCATCGGGTAAACCTACCCCAATCGAATAAATAGAGAAACGTACCTAATTTCACGGGAGGGTCACACCGTCAGACATTGGCTCCGATCGATCGGACATTGAAATTAGTTCACCGGAGACCTAACTCTCTGCGACTATATTTAGACTAGCGTAATCCTCTTTCCAGCCATAGAGACTTGAAGCCTGAAAATTTGTTGTTGGACGAGAAGAATAACATTAAGATTGCGGATTTTGGGATGGCGTCACTGCAACCGGCCGGATCCATGCTCGAAACTAGTTGCGGCTCCCCTCATTACGCCTGCCCCGAGGTCATACGAGTAAGATCCCCATCTAATTGGTAACCAATTTTTTAAACAATCTACAGTCGAACACCCGCTGGATTTCACTCGACTTTGTTCAGTTACGGGGGAAAGGGCGAAACGATTAATAAAGAGAAGTAACGAGGGCCTTTTAAGAAATATATACGGTCACTCGAGAACGCGGAGCTCGTTTCTTCCCCTTTCACCCGGCTGTGGGAGACCATCGAGACGAATATATATTTTTTACCGTTTGCCCCGTTTAACTCCCCGCTAGGCGAGCGTTTAATTAAAGAGGGAGAGAAAAATACGGAATAATTGCACGTTTCCAGGGCGAGAAATACGACGGGAGGAAGGCGGACGTTTGGTCGTGCGGGGTGATACTTTACGCGCTTCTGGTGGGTGCGTTGCCGTTCGACGACGACAATTTGAGAAAGTTGCTGGAGAAGGTAAAACGTGGCGTGTTTTATATACCGCATTTCGTGCCGCCCGAGTGTCAGAATCTGCTCAAAGGAATGATCGAGGTCGATCCGGACAAGAGGCTGACGGTAAGACGTTGTTTCGCGTTTAACGGGCCGTAGTAAACCGTATCGCGCAACGTACAGTTCGAACGATGATAAATCCTGACTCGAAATCTTCTCAGCTGGCGCAAATAAATAGGCACATGTGGGTGACGGCGGCGGGCAAGGGCGAATTAGAGCTAGAACTGTCGATGATGGACGTGGTGCAGACGCACGTTATTCCGTCCGTGGACGCGATCGATCCGGACGTGTTGCAGGCGATCGCGAGTCTAGGCTGCTTCAAGGAACGGGACAAACTGATTCAAGAACTCCTCAGCCCGAAGTAAGACGCTCACGCTTCCCTTGTCTCGTATCTTCGTTCGATTTCGTAAACTTTTCCTAAGCTAGGAATTATCCGTCACCGAAGAAGAACACGAAACGATTTATCCTCTGTCACAAGCTTGGTATAGGTATCTTCTGAAGATTTTCGATTTTCGGTGCAGCCATAACACGGAGAAGGTGATATATTTTTTGCTGCTCGAGAGGAAACGAAGGAGACCGGCGTGCGAGGACGAGCTGGAGGTGATGAGGGGTGGCATTAGGGGATCCGCGAGCCAATTGGAAGCGGATCCACCGAGGAAGCGAGTGGACACGTGTCGAGTGAACGGCAGCACGGCCCTCAATCTCGGGGAAATTAGCCACGGCTCGCCTTTAACCCCGAGGAGACAATCGAGGTAAACGCGAAACGACGCTGGTAGTTGAGAATAGAGCAGAGTATCCCAGCATTCGTTCGTATCGCGAATCACCACCGCGATCTCGCTGCAACCCTTTTCTTTCCCCTATTCTCTACTACACGCGGACACGGACAATCGACTCTGTCCGATCGGATCGATGGACCGCGAAACTCGCGAGGGCACGTATCATCTGGTCCGAGCCGCGGCCCTTTCGAATTACGTACACGATATTCGACGGTGATACACCGTCCTCGAAGCGGGATTCGATAAAAGAGAGCATTCGTTTTTCCAGCACCAGGCATCACGCGCGTCGTTCACCCAGCACCGGATGCCACACGCACGCGTCGCATTCGCACGCCTCGACGCCGGGTAGCTCGCCGTTGCACGGCTCGAACGCCGTCGCGGGACTGCTCAGTCCTCACAGGGCCCCTCCGAGTTCGCACCTAAGCCAGACGGTTAGCCCACATAGATTGCCATTGGTGACGACCACCACGGGGAACGGAAACACCGCCAATCCGCCCGCAGCGACGCCTGTTCCGGCCTTGCACAACATGGGGATAGAAATAAACGATGTTCAACAGGGTAAGCTTTCTCTCTTTCTCTCTCTCTCTCTCTCTCTCTCTCTCTCTCCAGGTTGTATTTCGCGAATATTCCGCTAATTTCAAAGCTGAACCGGTCGGGATATTCTGAAAAAAATGGGTGGAACGAAGCGCGAGCGTCCAGAGTCGCTCTGCGTTTTGTACGGGGCGAACAAAAGCTTCGGGCATCGGGACCCTCGTCAACGTCTGAGTATGCATTTTTTTATCCTACCGGAAAGGGTTAGTAGTCGGGGCGGTTTTAAAATATGCATGGGACCTCCGCGCTCGCGGCAACTAACGAGCACACTACGCGTACGGATCATTGTCGAAGAGAGATGCTACGAGCGTCTTCGTCCCTCTGTTGAACAATTAAACGTCCGCGCAAAACTGTTATTGGTGTACGTATGTAACGGTTAACTAATACACATCGTGGTCTTGTTTCGCAGTAGTTGCGGTCGGTGTTACACCGCCAGGCTCGCCCCACACTGGCGCCGGTTCCGGCGCGCATCATTGGAAATCCAGGTTGACGACTATCAAGAATTCGTTCCTCGGCAGCCCTCGATTTCATCGACGCAAATTGCTCACAAGCGCCGAGGAGGTACGTATCGCTACACGTGTACGTTACTACTGCTGGTAATCGAAAGGCTGACGTCTAATCGTTTCGTTCTACACAGGTACACCTAACGCCGGATTCCTCCCCGGAGCTTACGAAGAAGTCGTGGTTCGGTAGTCTAATGACCACGGAGAAAGATGAAACGTTCACCACGCTGGTGAAAGGAAAGGTACTGGCCAGTGTAAAAGCCGACCTGATTCACGCTTTTTTATCGGTGAGTTCGAAAAGATGTGTTTACTCGTCCCGTCGTTAAGTAAGTTCACGCGAAAAACCAGAGTTTCGACGTTGACAGATAGCGGAGTTGTCTCACAGCGTGAGCTCGCCTATGTCCTTCAAAGTGGAGTACAAGAGGGGAAGCACGGCGCCGGCCATGTTTCAAAGACAAGTCCGTTTCCAAGTGGACATTAGCGCCATTTCGAAGCAGCCGAACGAGCCGTTGTTCGCTATTACGTTTACTCTGTTGAGCGGTAAGCTATTATACGTACATTCGACTTTTTAGTAGAAATGATCTCGTAGAATTCCCGAGACACCCCTCGAGGGAAACAGCGGAGAAAAATAGATCGTAAGGTGGCGGTATTTGGCGTTTGGCAGCCGTCCAACCGCAACTAGATCGATGTTACCTTGGCAAGTCGAGCCTTACATCTACCGTCCGCATATGTATGCGCGTTTTTGTTATCACCACCTCGAGGTTCCACTCCTGCTTTCGTTGCCCGGTCTGTCGGTGTCCTCACCGTCGTATGATTCGATCTTTCAGGTAACATTAGAAGATTTCGAAGAGTCTGCGAGCACATTCAGTCGCAGGTCTGCTCGAGAAGCGTGGGAATAAACCTGGGTGGGCAAAGTAGAGCGGCGCCGCCGAGTCCGCGAGCCTCACGGAAATTCGCCACGGAAATGAGCGAAAGCTCCAGCTGCGGAAGCGACACCAGCGAACGGCTGTTCCTTAGCCCGCACCCAGCTACCAGACAGGTAGTCTGTTTCAACAAGGTAGTGTGCATCGTTTTCCTCCTCCTAGATATCACGATACCGATTATTACCTTTTTATTCCAATCCGAAACGTTGTTCTTCGTAGGAAACCAATCGCTAAAGGTGAAAAATACCGTTTATCCTCTCAGCATCTAACGACACCGAGAGTATCTGAGTTTGCATTTTTTCAGTATTAATTTCGAACCTCTCCATGATCGATCACCTTCGTTGCCCCTACGTTACACATGTGTACACGATTACATCTACTCACGACACGCGTAGAGAGTTAGTAGTCAACGAAATTGTTCGAACTGCACACCCAGAAGTAGATGCGTAAACTAGCTAAGTAGCAGCAGGCACGGCAGCGAACTCATTGTAAAAAAAATACTAGAAAGAAACGCACTAAGTGTTCGATACTCGATTGTTCATCACAAAGCAAGCGCAAAGTAGTCGATTCTAGTGGTAGTCTGCTTCCCGCAGCGATAACAGCAATAATTGCAAAAGAAACATTTGTTTTGTTTTTCAAATCAGTTGCATCGGTTGCGAGTAAGGATACCGGGTTCAATTTTCGGTTGTGTGCTACTTTCAGATCGACTCGGACATCGACTCGGACACGTCCGTGTTCGACGTGAAGTCGCCGACCCGCGAGAACGGTCGCAGGAGTTCCACGTCGACGAACAACAATAACCCGTTACCGGGTGACGCGACGCCGACGCCCGGAAGCCCGACGAAAGCGGTGCGCAGCAACTCGGAGAGTCAAAACACGCCGGAAAAGAAATGCGTGACAACGATGAGCGGCAATAATATAGCGTGATACTACCAGAATTTCCGTTTCGAGTTTCGGTCGAGCTTGAAAAACTTCTGGGACAGCGCCCAGAGGTTCTGGTGATCCGAGGGACGATCCAACCCACCTTACGAACCAGCAAAGTGATCAAAATATCTCGCCGACTTGCGCTTTTTTCGTTCCAGATCGAATCGAAGAAAGAAACTACGACGAATCCTGATCTGATCGCAGTAGAACGCATTCAAAGATAAACGGAAACGACCGATGTGCAACTGTTCGCGCGTCTTGTGCATAACACGGCGTATAAGAAACGGTCAGGGAAACTTGTCCCGTAACGCGAATTTCCATTCTCTCTTCTGACGTTTCGTTGCACAGTGATCGCGTTCGACTTTTCTTCTGCCGCTAGATACGTAAACACAGTTTTACCTGAAAGTGAAGTGCAATAGTGGACATTCTACTCGGTATACACGCATCGGATCACCCCGGTACGTATATCTTGTTTTCTATCGCCAACTACGTAGCGATTTCGTTTAAAACTAGCAACTAACGAAAAACCGGAGAAGTTAACGAGGCGTCTCGATTATTCTTGTTTAATTTTACATTCCGCAAATATCACTGAATATCATTGGAGCCAGCCTGTAACCGACCGCTCCGGTTTTTCGGGTTTTATCTTTATTTCGCAATTCTCATTCGAACGATCTTGTTGATCATATACATACATAAGTACGTGGTAAATGTTCCCCCAGCCACTCTGTTCGCTCGTTCGTGAAATGTCGCCGCCATCAATTTTTTCACCTTTTCAACGAGCCGAACTACTGTAAAGCATCGATCAACCGAAAGTTGTTTCACATGCTCGTAATCTCGATCCGGCTCTCGTTCTCCGCGAACGTTTCGCAATTATTCCTCCCGATACTTTCGGACGATCGATGTCTTATTTACAGAAATAACAAGGAACCGGATATGCCTTATACGCAAACCCATACCCTACCAAATCTGATTCGCAGCCGCCTTAACCGAACAGTCGATACAAATTCTTACGATTTAATATCAAAAGTGAAAATGGAAACTCTGAAGAGAAGACTCTCCTGCGATTAATATTTACAGTAACGCTATTTTTACATTATTCGCGCGATAAAGGTGAAAGATACTAGTTCGCGTTTAGCGCTGATGGGAGGTCGAGGAATAGGAGGCAGGCGTATTATACTCGCGAAGGAGAGAGAATGAATTTTTTTCCATTTTCGCTGCGCAAAAATTATCGAATACCAGACAAATCATGTTCGCGTGTCGATTTTTCAAAATCGCCGACGATCGTCTTCACGCAACTCTTTCGGTACAGTATCTCGCGAATGGGGAAATTCCGCGCGTGAGAAGCAAAACAGGAATTCAGAATCGCTGAAAGCGTCTCTTCGTGTTTCTAGAAATTTTGCAAGACTTTTAGTAGAGAATGACAGAGGAACCTAGCAAGAAGGAACGAGTTGAGAGGGAGAAAAAAATGAAAAAAAAGAGAAGAAAAGAGAAGAAAAATTCGCTCGCGGCGCATCGAATCGCGTCGAGAGATTTATTTTTTGCACGCACGAGACAAACATTTCAAAAGACTAATATATAAATATAAATATATAAATAAATTAATTAATAAATAGAAAAAAAAGTATATGTACGTACACGTGTAAGTATGTTTCACTTACGAGCGACGCGTACGGCTTCTTTATCTGCTATTTACGGGAAAATGAACGAGGGAAAGAGTTATGGAAAGATAAGATCCAGCGTTTCTAAAACCGTAGAGTATAATTAAAGGGAGTATAATTATCGTACACGTTTTTCTCAACACACAAACATATCTCGAAAAATTGTCCCGGCTTCTTAGCGGAACGACGAACGCATTGTAAACGCAATTTCTAGCTCCATTTTTAACCAAAGGCTCGTTATAGGCGTAAATAAAGTCGAATCCTGCCGAATGTTAGAATCTCGACGAATCGAAACCTATCAATTTAAACGGTATCGAACGGACCAGTTCAACCCTAGAATGATAAACCGTCATAGTGAACCGTGGGTGTCGTCTAAAGTCGGTGTTATAGTTTTCAAGTTAACAAATCGTATTCTACCTTATTTCCTCGATGAAGAAGGGAATAGCTTCGTAACGCTCAAAGTGGCATTCGACAACGAAAGAAATTGGTCGAGTAAAAAGCGGTGAACGTTTACCATTCTAGCTTTAACTGGTGATCGAAGAGTCTATACCGTTGAACGAAACGAAACGAGACGAGACGAGACGGGACGAAACGAAACGAAACGAAGCGTTGGTAAACTAAAGTTTTTCGCAACAGTTAGATAGATATAGGCGAGGGAATTTGAACCTTAAATGTTCGCTCGAATCAAAAATTGCAATGTCAAACACCCCGATGATCCTCGATAGCTCTCGCTTTAGATATACCTTGTAACTTACATTGTACCGCACACGGCGTTACACAACCTCGTTCCTACATAACCAGCTAAGTAAGTACGCGAGTCTCATGAAACGAAAGAGAAGAGATACGACGCCGATCGTTCGAAAGCTGTCGAACACCAATAATTAATTATATATTAGGTGAAAATTGGTTGATCGTTCCGTTAATGTAACGACGTTTTCTCACATCACGCGACACACGATTACTTATTACTTGTCGTTGATCGGGAATTATTGTAGAACGTAACGTTCGTACGCAGATATATTGTTTTCACTCCGTGTCGTCGTTGCGTTTTCCTCTCGTGGTAATTCTCGGTTCCCATCTTTTCCATCGGACACAGTTTCAAGGATCTGCCAAGTAGACAAACGAAAGCGAGGACGACGTATATAGCTAAAAAGGAAAATGAAAATAGTCAGACGTAAGCCTTTCGATATAGGCGATTAGATTACTCGTTCTTATCGATTCGATATTTCGTATTTGTACTAAAAGGTATTCCATATTATGAAGCTTGCAGGTAGAAAAATGTAAAAAGGTATTGTAATCGTTTGACGAATAGCACCTTTTGTGTGTATCTAATTTATTAGGACGGGAGGAAGCAGCAAAGGAAGAAGGAGAAAGAATGCGTATGAGTGCGAGGAACGGATCGATCGTTGTTACGTTTCGTGAAAATAAATCGGGCTTTGCAATACGCGAGATAAACTCGTAAACTAATAAATGAGGAAAGGCGGGAGAACGGAGTTCTGTATGAGTGTACGAGAGCGAGAGAGAGAGAGAGAGAATTGATGAGTGTAACAAAAAACACACGTTGTCGTTGAATAGTCGCGATCAATCGTCGATGAGCAACGTATACGTCACCTATACAAAACACACACGTACACGTACACACGCACGCGCGCGGACAAAACACGCATACACAGACAACACACATCATTAACTTATAATAAATTAAACTTAGACGTAAGCTTGCGGTTATCTATTTACTAATTGCGAATTAATGTAAAACCGATCGTACGGCGTAAGTAATACGACATAATTGAAAGAAAAAGGGACGAGAACGGGGAGATTGCGAGGGTGGGGGGCTGGACTGAGCTGGGGGAGGAAAAAGGAGAGAAAAAGAGAGAGAGAGAGAGAGAGAGAGAGAATTACGAGGACACAAGAGAAACAAATTACCGGCCATACTAAGCTAGGATTTTATATCGTGCGAATTTAAGGGTGGAGAAAGATATATTAAAAAGAGTATTTGAGTGAATACACGAGTGAATGGATCAAGTGCCGAGTATAAAAATGGCTCGGGACTATTTTCTGTCTATGGCTTTTACGTTGTAATCGGGCATATAGCGTGAGGAGCGCGTTCTCCTCGCGTATCTGTCACGCGTATCGCTCGACGACAAATTAATAAGTAATACTCGCTATCCCTCACGTGTCTCCGATTTATTTTTCGACTCGCTTTTGCCTCACGTCACTCTGTGCCGGCGAGCGACATCATGCCTTCGATCTTCCTGCGCTCCGACCCTTCTCTCCCTTCGTACGTTATCGTTTATTTCGTTTATCGAGTCAACATCTTTGTACATACGTATACCATATGATTGCCAACGATCTGTAAAATTACTTTATTAGCGAGGGTATCGCGGATACGCTGTTGTACACCGTGTTGTTAATTTTATTTGATCCGTTGCCGCGAATACACTAATCAGCGCGTAAATCGTTCGCGTTACTTACCATTCAGTTGTAGAATGATTATTGCTCGATCGATAATGTTTTCGATATCCGGAGGATAACGTTTGAACGAGATTCGCCTGCGCGCACAGAGGGCATGCGTGCTTTTCCTGATAAATAGAGACGAGATTGTGAGCAGAAGGCTGCAGAACTGTGCATAGAATTGTAGGAATTATTAAAAAAAAAAATTCCCACCACCGTATCCTTAAGGCATTAAGCTAGGCAAATAGACATTTTTGATACAATTTATAAGGCGATTTGCAATCGATTAATTTATCGCACGTTTTTACTTGTTAACGTTTCGTTAAAAGGACACACACGAGCGCACTGTGCCTTCGAATTTGCATCGCGGTAACCTAACCTAACGGAATAGAACAAATCTCTCTCATTACGAACAATTATATGTTGTACAGTTTCACCAGATACCTGCCGCTCTTATTCCGCTTACTTACGCTTCTCCGCGTTCCAGAACGTGCTCGAAGAACGCGACGTTAATCGACGCCGATACGGAGCATTCGAGCGTACCGACGCGCTTCTACATACAACTAACATCGGATAGGTCGAATGGTAGATAGGGTAGGAAGGTTGCAGCGATGCATCGTGGCGCCTAGTGACTATATTAAAATACCTATTGTAAGATATTCTCTCTCGTCGCTCGAGACTTGAACTAATTGATTATTATCGTGCTTCTGACGTGTGCATATTTATCCGCATCTCTGTACGGACGATGCTGTGCACAACGAAAGAATTAACGAGACAAGGAACGAAGCTCGAAACTCGAAGATTGCCCGCCCCACGTACGTTGACCATTAACTTATTCTGTTCACGAACAATGTTCGCTTTGAGGCGCGAATCCGAGCTGTCTTTGCTGGAACACGGCTAATTACCAGCTGGCAACACTCTCGTCTCATTCGCTATTATTATCGTTTGCCGCTCTCTCTGCACGAAATCGAAATATCCGCAAACCTCTCGAGCTCTCCCTAACCGCTCCAATTAACCACTCGAGTCCGTTAAACTATTTCATCCTTGTTCGTTTACGTATTGGCAATGTTTCTTTCTCAAGAGGAACGGAAGAAGGCCGACACCGAGTTGCCGCAATCGTACCACGTATAATAATGTTCTTCCATTTGGCTCTGAACGACGTATGGCAATAATTCGTAAGGAGGGAAATGAACATTGTCCCAAAACAGAAACGTTGCTTGGCACAAGTATGTAAGTCGGCGCACCATTAGCCAATTCGATCTTGCACGGTCGTCAACTGCGTATGTAACACCGCGACTAAACAACGTCCGATTAGTTAGCAAACTTTAGCAAACACGTGAATTTGTAGTTTCACTCTGTTGTAAATAAATTAAATTGGCAACATCCCCGGGGACGCTTCTTTCCACGCTATATCTAACGTTCTCTATCTTTTAGTTGACAACAATTTTCCATTCCACTCCTTTGCACTCGTATCGTTTAATATTCTTCGCGTTGTTGCTCAATTACGATACCATACAGTGTGGAATATCGTTTCTTCCAAATTTTCTATATAATTGTCATTTATTTTTTTTTAATTTTCAAACCACATCGAAAGGCAAAAGACATTGCGAACGAAACAAATCGTACAGCTTCGCGCGCACGCACTCCGCGAGTAAAACTTTCAATTCCTTTTAATCCGACGGAGACCAACGATCTTCATTTTGCACTTGTGGAAAGTAAGGAGAAATTGTGCGATCCGACGATGCACTTTTTAATATCAACGTGTCCCGTCGATCGAGTCAAAATCGAAATGTACACGAGGGATCCACGAGTCGTGTCTCGTGCAAGCGAGCTTCGATTCTGAGTATCGATTATATGTATTTCGTGTGAAGTCTTTCACTAATAATTTTCGCAATCTGTTTAATTCGACGAATTATCGTTATAAATTTATCGTTATTAAGAAAAATGGAATTTTAAAAGTGTTTCGTGTTACTAGTTACGTTATTATTTAAATTTAAATTTTGCTGTGTCGGAATAATGATTAATCTCAGAACCGCTTAACTGTTAGAACAGGGAGAGAGAGAGTGAGAGAGAGGGAGGAAGAAGAGAGTGAATGAGAATCTTGAAAAGTACGAAAATTCTTGAAGAAAAAATATAGGTGCACGCATCTATCACCGATTGTAATGCGCATACGAAAGATCGTATCGCTACCTGCGACTTTCGAGTGAAACAGTTCATATCAAAGATACATAATCAATATTCTGTTTAAAGGATCCCAGGGGTACAACGATTCGATTTGCCAGTTGTACGTTGTATGTACCGAGTATTTAGTAACGTCCATGACAACCGACAATAACGGCTGTGAGTCCGAGAATGTGTTTACCGAAATGTATTTCTTATTGTATCTCCGCTTGACTTGCCTGCGCGTGAATTAGAGCCTCCCGTTGGAATTCTACTGTGAACCGATCGTACAAAACTATATACGTACATCATTATCCAGTTTTCCATGCAAATTTCTGGCAGTTAAAAATCGGATAACGTCAACGTCAACTCTGGAAAAAAAAACTGACACTTTCTCGGTCGGTTTTCATGAAGAATTTCTCCGAGGAATGGAACGACGATGTAATACGTACATAGAAGTATTTGATCGATGCGACGGATGCCTGCGTACAGCA
Organism: Xylocopa sonorina; assembly: GCF_050948175.1. Lineage (NCBI taxonomy): Eukaryota > Metazoa > Arthropoda > Insecta > Hymenoptera > Apidae > Xylocopa > Xylocopa sonorina. The sequence continues at coordinate 13,537,548 of NC_135199.1, forward strand.
ATGATTCAGATACTCGACCGTATACTAATCACGACGAAATTATAATAACACGTCGCTTAGTTTTCGAATCAATGGATACTTTTAGCGAAGAATGGTTACGTCGATTCGGGTATTGTTACGTTTCCCACGTACAGTTACAGGATCCTAAAATGATTTCCAATAAAATGATTTTACGTAAATCGATAAAATATTAATAAGGAAAGGGAGAGAGAGAGAGAGAGAGAGAGAGAGAGAGAGAGAGAGAGAGAGAGAGAGAAAGAGAGTACTTTTCATAAAACTAAAAATACCAAATAGATATGTTACTCGAAAGACGTAGCCATAAGAGACGCAAATCCCAGCCAAGTTGTTTTAAAAGTTTAAGCAGTTAACCGATTGTGAAATCAACTATCCACATCTAAAAAGTCCCGCGTTGCGCGGCGAGCTATAGAATAATCATAAATACCGGGCGGTCGTGTTCAAAGAAATTCGGGATTTGCATTAAAATCGATGCACTTGCAGTAAGCTATTTTTTTACAAAAAGAAAGGAGAAGAGAAAGAATAGAAACGATCCTGTTCTAAAATGTCTTTGATCCGTGTAGAGATGAAATAGCCTCTTTTCTTTCTTAAATGTTCCACTCCCGAAACCATGGTATACGCATACTGCGATTCGAGTATCTCACGGTCCTACGAATTAATTATACAGTCTCTTTTTCTTCGCCTCGTTATACCCTAGATAGGTTCATCTTGTTTCAGAAAGTAACGATCACCGACACTAACAGATACAATCAATTTTGATTGCATTCCTCTCGTTTGCTTCTGTTTCGTTGAATATATAATTTCATTCGATTATCCGATTACTTTCCGCATAGTTTACTTGTACAGCGAGCTACAAATACAATGTACAGTTATTGTACTAAAGAATACTACTGGTACTTGCCACGCAATGACTATGGATTATTATGTATTATTATAAAATAATATCGTTAGTTTCCAAGCAAACGAATAAACACGAGAATATGTGAAGAGATGAAAATTGTAACATATTTGTTGATGGCCAATATCAAATATGTATAAAAATAATAATAATGCAACATTACTAATAAACAAATATTACTAATTTTGTCGTAAACTTAATTGCCGGATCACAATGTATTTACATGTATGCAGGTTACACATATATCTATTACTGTAGAGTTTACCACGCTGTCGGAGCAGTTGCATAAGTATAACACTGTGCAAGCTGAAATAGATACATGTACGGACACACACGCATCGATTCGAACCATGTGGATCTATTGTTGTCAAATACACATCGCGGGACGTTGTTGCGACCATTTTAAACTGTCCGTTCTTCTAGAATTGTCGTCGGTGGTAAATTAAATTAAGGAATGCCGAAACGACCGCATCCCTTCGAGGATAATTTAATGCCCCAGTTAAAGGTGCACGTAGGCCAAAAAGAAGTAGACAACGGCGTGTCTAGCGAGGAACGAATGAAAAATGTTTACGGTAGGAGGTTATAATTGAAAAAAATTCAAACGACACTAACATGACATAACGTACCTTTCTTTCTACTTTGTATAGGTAAAACGATGGATTTATTAAAAGAAGGCGCTAAAACGCTATCACGAAAATTAAATTCTTCCACGGAATTGAATCCTCTCGATGTACCATCATCGAAAATACCGTCCCCTTCCAAATCCAGAAACGAACGTAACTCGAAACAGATGGTACTAAACGGTAAATTGGAATTGTTAGGAATCGATAAAGCCATACAGGTAAGCCACTCGTTTAACAATTATTAATCCTATAATAATCGATACATGCTGCAAGGTTAACATCATTTTCTTTTCCGTGCTCCTCCCAAGGATACTCAATTAAAATACGATCTTTGTGAATGCACTAGAGTGATCGATCAAAGCATGTTTAGTAAATGTTCCTATTGCGATCAAGTTTTATGCAATACTTGCCTATCCGAGTGTATTTCTTGCTCAGAGTTATTTTGCCAAAACTGTTCTCTGCCTGTGTAAGTTGATTTAACTTTTAATTCTTACTTAGAGGATGTCGCAATTTCATTGTTCCCCTTTCTTTCTCCACAGGTATGATTATGAGGAACGAAACAAGTGCCTTAATTGTTATAGATAGAGTTAAAATATTTCGTATCATTTTTATAATTTATATTCATGCCCCATTTAAACATTTTTAATATTATTTGTCGTACGATTAATTAAATAAACTGAAACACCTACAATTTTGCATACAAATACAAGTACATTCTAGATTCTATTTTTTATTATGAATATTTCCTATATAACAGACATACCTCTTTCTGTGGAGTTTAACAAGAACAGAAAACAGCTGTCCAATTAACTTTTGTAAGATATGCAGTTACATATACATATACATATACATATAGATATACATAAAATATTTATTTTACATTGATATACATCTTTGAAGTAAATATACATAGCACACAAAAAATATGTACATAAGTCGAATATCTTTTCTAGGTAAGCATTGAAAATACTTTGAAGATACACGCACATCTTTTTCTTTTTAAATACAAAAGTAATATAATATAGTATATTAAAATGTACAAGTTACTTTATACAATGCTGTTCTGCTCGTACATGTGTATCAGTTTTTATTCTTATAAAAAAGGTATCTATTAAGAATACTTAAACTAAGTAAAAAAACGCAGTTAAATATAGTAGTATGAATCGACTTCCATTCTTTTTGTTTTGGCAATTTAAAACTTTATTGACCGAAAAAATTCATTGATCGAAATAAATGAAATATATATTTTGATAAATTTTAATGTGTTTTAAGTTTATACACATTAAAATCAAGATATGGTCCCGCTCTCATGACCTATTCATCTGTCACTTTCAAAATATTATTAAAGTGTATATGTAAATATGTAGTACTGTCCTTTTTTTATATGATAAAGATCGCATACTTCGTGTAAAATTATTACATATTAAGTACAAAACACATTGTAGTACAAAAAGTCGATAACAATTTCATTTCATGTTATTGAAAGACATAAATATGATAATACTATTGATAAACTTTATAGAAAAAAATAAATGTGTACAGGCACCACAATGCTTGATTCTTCGCACTGAGTATTTACCTTTGCTTAGTTTCACTTCAAACTTAACAGAAAGTTTAACAACTAGTTATAAAGGACTATCATAATGTTGTAAAGTTGTTATGTCTGTATGATCCTTTATATTTTTTCGATAACCAGAAAAATCAGATACTAAATCAATTTCATCAACATCCTCACCTAAGAGCCGACCTTCTACATCATCTTTAGATCTTCTAAATAGCCTGCAATTGAATTCAATAACAGAAAAGATATTATTATATTTATTCCAACAGCATCACTGTTTGAATTAGAATACGTATTACCTTATTCTTTACTTTAAAGGTGATTGTTATCAATTTTTTTTAATTGCATCATACGTTTTAATTTTAATCTTTATGTACATGTATAAATAAAATAAAACTAATAAAACTAAATGCTACATCAAAAATGAATAATCACGGGTAGTCACATAAGCATCAGAAGAGAGAGAAGGTGCTTCGAAGTGTTACATAAATTATAAATCCAATAACCAAATTAGTTACAACATACTTCATTCGCCATTGCTACTTGCTGTGATTGAAGCAGATTAGTTGGATACACTGCAAAATTAGCTAAAGAAGAAAAGTGATATAATTGTAAAACATTACTCTAGCGATTAGTAGAAAGATTTAGTAGTAGTAGCAGCGTCATCTCAGTACTTGCTGCAACATTAGAAATCTCAAACTAGCATAGAAATCATAGGAAATAAATATTGTAGAAGAACATGCAGAAATATAGAAAAATTGAAGATCGAACGACAAGCAAATTCTTGGATTAAAAAAATAAAGATATTTATTTACAAAATGTTTTTTTCTTACAGTAGCTGAAATCGATGTACATATAGAAAAATGTATCTTATTTAATATTAATTGCTTACATTTAGCGTAATATTTACAATTTGGTAGGATATAGTTAAAAATGTTCTAGATCAACTGTCTTTTAAATAGAACATACCAATAACTACTGAAAAATCTCTTTGGTAAAATTCGTTTCTAATCAGTCTTGTACTGTTTGAAAAATTCATCTATATTTTAATAACTTGTCATTTAATTAAAAAAGTGTCTTCATTAAAGTGATTTAAAATTCGTAACCGTTTTTATTCACTTGCGATACAATAAAAAAGATTTATATTGTGACTTAGTCATTCAATTGAACTAATCATTTTTAACGTATTCTTCTTTTTGGCCAAGTATTATACAGTATTAGTAGTGTTAATAATAAAGAACAAGCGCGTAAAAGTTCAATAAATCTGACACCTTGGTATTAGTATGTATATTACGACGAAGAAGACAATAATAATTTCTAGGTTTGTTGTAATTCCATTAAGCAGAGGGATTATTACCAATCCGTACAAATTTTGAAAGCTTAGAAGTTGCTTGAGCATACCTGGACAGCGTCGACGCTGATCTGTGCATGACCGGTAACACAGAATCGTCTAAACCGCGGTGAAGAGATATCGCATCCATGTCGATCATCCTGGCCGTAGAATAGGCGTGCATTGCGGACAAATATTCTGCTGTTTCCAGACTGGCCTTTGTCGGCTTACGATACCTACGGATACGGAAGTAAAGAAGAACGTATTATTTTTACTGTTTAAAACCTTTTCATTTGATACTTACAATTTTAATAACAAAGAACTGCCAACTACAGATGCTGAACTTAACGCCATCGCAGCCGACGACATCCACGGTTGAAGGAAGATTCCGAAAGAACTAAATATTCCAGCAGCGATGGGTATACCCAACAAATTATAAATACTAGCAAACAAAAAATTCAACCTTATTCGATGAACTGTTTTCCTCGATAGATCCAGACACGCAATAACATCCAAAAGATCATTCTAAAACGTTGCTCATATTACACGTTGGATAACACAGATATAAACGGCAAAAGAAAAGCGCGATCTTCTTCAACTTACTCGCATGAGGACTACATCAGCAGCTTCTACAGCAACATCTGTACCAGATGATATTGCGATTCCAACATCTGATTGTGCCAGAGCAGGACTATCGTTAACACCATCGCCTACCATTGCAACTCTTAAACCTTGATCTTGCAAACGTTGAATTTTAGCAACTTTATGCGAAGGTAACACCTCTGCAAACACTTTACTGATACCAACCTACGTGAATTAAACAAAAATATATACATAGACGGATAATGTATAGAAAATTATAAATGAAATTTACCTGTCTGGCAATAGAAGCAGCAGTCTTTCTGTTGTCTCCTGTTAAAAGGATAACTCCTAAGCCCATTTTTTTCAAAGTATAAACTGCCAGGTGGGCTTCCGGTTTAACAGTGTCGGCAACGCTGATCATAGCCACCAATACATTATTTATTGCTGCCAGAACAGCAGTACGACCTAATTCCTCCTCGGTAGCCATTTTCAACTCCACCTCGTGCGGAATAGTGATACCATTTCTTCGCATCCATTCTCTGTTACCGATGCAAATCTCGTATACATCGTCAGGACTAGTTTGGTCACTGTGGGATTCTGGACTCAGCAGTAGTTCCAAATCCATATTTTGTCTTTCTTGACTCGCGCTCGCGTTTGATGTAACATCGATCGATACGTCATTTAAAGTGTAGCTTCCGCAAGACAATTGCTTTACTTGGTTCACGTAATTAACAATTTTCTCAGATTTCAGCGCATCGGCCAACGTGGCCGAAATGTGCGACACTTTGCATTTAAGTCCACAACCGGCGACTGCTTGAAAATTTGTGCACTGTCCAGTCGACTCGGAATTAATTGTTTCCTTCACGTACCGGACAATCGCTTGATAAAGAAAAAAAGAGTACTTGCTAAAAATTGTTCGCTCCAATCTACAGTAATTAGAAATACAAATATCGCCAATAACTCACCCGACGCTATTGGATGCTCGCTATTTGTTTCGGCTGTGCAGACAATCACCAAGAATTTTGCTAACGAGCAAACTTTTTCACTTACAAAAATGTTTATTTTCGTTACCATTGGCACACCATGCGTTATCGTACCTGTTTTATCGAACACAACGCATTTCACTTTGTGCGCATTTTCCAATGGCTCAGCACCCTTTATAAGGATACCGTTCAACGCACCGACTCCAGTCCCAACCATAACAGCAGTCGGCGTGGCTAATCCTAATGCGCACGGGCAAGCTATCGCCAATACGCACAGAGCGCTTCGAAACGCGTACTGGAATATAATCTCTTCCTTGTTTATCCCATGTTTATTAATTTGGTCGTTGTGCGAGATTGGCAAGTGGTTTATATTTACGTATCCCACTATTATCCAAATGATCAATGTTACTACAGAAACGGCTATAACCAGAGGGATGAAGTAACCAGCGATCTTATCGGCTAAATGTTGAATAGGTGCTTTATTCGTTTGTGCCTCTTCGACCAGTCGTACAATTTGTGCCAGCGTCGTGTGTTCTCCTGTATGCGTGGCGGTAATTAAAAGCGGACCATTTTGATTGATCGAACCGCCTATCACGATCGATCCTTTCTTTTTGGGCACTGGCATGCTTTCGCCGGTAATTAGGCTTTCGTCGCAAGTAGAGTTACCTGACATAACTCTACCGTCGACTGGAACTTTGGCACCTGGCACTACCTTCAATACATCCCCGCGTTGCACCAAATCTATACTGATTAAACGTTCCGATAATATTTCATTGTTAGGGCCCAATACAACTAAAACCGCATCCGTTGCTTTTAATGATAATAATTTCGATAGCGCTTCTGAAGTTTTTCCCTGAAAAAAAATTCATTTTACCATTCATTTACCTTATCCTATAAAACAGCTGGACGAACGAATGCAATCGCGAAGTAAAGGAAAACGAGACAAGACAAAATATCGAACCTTTGCGACATGTTCCAACCATCTTCCCAAACTGATGAATACTAGCAACATTGGAGGAGTATCGAAAAATGTTTGAGGACTAACGTGTTCCTGCATTATCATGGCTGCTGTAAGAACAGCAATCGAATACAGATAAGATATCGTGGTGGTCATGGAAATTAGAACATCCATATTGGTTGTGCCGTGTTTCAAAGCTTTGTATGCTTGAACGTAAAAATGCCAGCCACCAAAGAACTGCAAGGATCGTTCCGTCACGTTTCAATTTGATTTTCCAATCGGAAAGAAATGAATGTTCAAAATTACCTGTACTGGTGTAGAAAATATAAAGAGAATTAGATTTTCCCAAGAAAGACCAGGTACTATGCAGCACATATCCTCGTGCGTTTTCTCACCAACGGACATAACTACCATAAAGTATGTCATGGCTAACATACACGGTATGCCAAATATTAAAGAAACTAAGAACGCTGCCCGCCACTTGTTTATCTCTTCCCTGTAGAAAGAGAAAGAAAAATATGATGTAACGAGTTATTTGAAAAACAGGTTCGACCACTATAGAAACCGCACATGCTTACTTCTGATCCAAGTAATCTCTGTTTTCCTTGTCTCTGTTACTGAATAAGGTTGCAGTGAAACCTAATTTGTTAACGCATTCGATAATGTCCCTGACGCCAATCTTCTCCACGTCGTACCTGAATTTACCACGCTGGGTTGCTAACGCGACTGCAGCCGAATAAACTCCTGGCAATTTCTTTACGGACGATTCTATCTTATTTACACACGATGCACACGTCATGCCTGCAATCTACGAAATAAGAATTACCTACAACGTCATAAAATGTTGATCAAACGAAAGAAGCGATCCTCCGAATCGGATCGAAATCTTACTTTCAATTCGACTTCTCCTTCGCCGGTCGCGGGTTCCTCGAGTAAAGTGGCAGGGAAACCCAGCTCGGATATACTGGAGGCGATATCCTGAGCCCTTATTTTATCTGGATCATACGTGACCTCCGCTTTGGCCGCCATCAATGCTACCAAGATACTGTTCACACCGTACAATTTTTTACAGTGTTTCTCTATGGCAGCAACACAAGAACCGCAGGTCATTCCCTTTGAGAAACAAACCGTCCCGTAAGGTCGCAAGATAACAACGCGAACACTGATCGCGTTTCGTCTGTTCGCATGCTTACCGTCACGTGCAAGAAACATTTCGCCGTTTCAACTTTTACGTCACCAGCACCATTCATTTGCGACGGCAGTGTCCCGTTTTGCGCGGGACTATTCTTCGACGACAAATCCGTCTCGAGCACTTTACCATTTATCTCTTTAACGAACGCATTGAAACCCATTTCGTCGATGAACGCTGATATTTGTTCGGCCGTAACGACATCGCCGTCGTAAGAAACTTTGGCCTCTTTCCCTTCTAAACTAACGTTCACCTCTTTTATCCCCGATTTTTCGGACAAAACTCCTGTAACAGCGAAAAAGTCAAATGAATATGGTATTTACAACAGTCCTATCTTGCAGAAGGTGAAGAAAGGAGAGGAAATTCACGGATTACTCACCCGTGATCGTTTTTACGCAAGACATGCAGGTCATTCCATCAACGTGTACGCTACAAGTACTAACGGTCGATCTTAGAGGAAGAGTTTTCTGTTTCGTTTGAATAGAGCCATTCTCGTCTTCGCACAAGGAAGCCTCGAAACCCATGTCTTTCACGGCTTCGACCAATTCGTCAGCAGTAATTTCCTCTGGCTTGTATTCGATGTAACCGAGCTTCTCTTCAAGGAGCACTCGAACGCTCAGCACATCCGCTCGAGCACCGATGGTACCCTCGATATTCTTCACGCAGCTCTGACATCTCATACCCTCGATCTTAACTTTCGCCAGACTGGAGCTACCGTTCGAACGATCTTTAATCTCATAATCGGCGTCCTCGATGTCGTCCCTAAAAATATTCTTATCATTAAGAACTGCTTGTTAAATACCTCCCAAAGGTAAACATTAACGGTTGTTGTACGCGTGGAACGCAAAATGCATAATTTTGCGATATCGATAGCCAAGACATGTATACGTGCACATGTACGTTTCTTATCTTAAAAGGAACTAAACTTTTTAGTTCACCCGCGAGTTGCGCAACCGCGCGACTCGTTCAGATTACATTAACGTTGTAGTGTAGTGTGCAATAATAGCCCTTACAATACGCATCTCTCTAGATCGTTGAATAATATCGTGTCATTTCCGTTCTTCGTATCAATTGAAACAATATTATCGCTAACCGATACGTTAATTGTTCGTAATACGTACGCGTAAAAATTTAAGTACCATGCCGCGGCGATTATTATTATCTATTTCGAACGGCATCGGATAACAGACATTCAATGCTATTCTAGCGTTATTGAATTTGAACTTCTTACCAAAACAACTTGGCCGACTTGTATTCTTTTCCAATCAACGGTTGCCTATCGTCATCCATTTTCCTAACGATACTACACTACACAACTTCCAGGAATTTTTCTAATGACCGAACTATCGCCTTGGGCGATAAAAAAAAAAAAATACTCGTTGCGACGTGAACGCGATGATAATGCTAATTCGGATCGCGCGGGAGTAAGTCTAATAAGAAAAAGAATAGAAGAGACGAAGATCAACGGAGGTCAGAAGAACCGAAATATTTAATGTTACACAGAATCGTATTCCATGGACATCATTAGAGAGGTAAAAATCTCTTCGAAGGAACGAGAACGCTTATCTATTTTATCGTACAGATAGGTGCATCGTTAATACAGATACGATCTAACTGAATCTCTGGCGCAGAGATTGCGATCCTTTCTCGAGGAAGCGAACAAGCGAAGTCGAATGGGTCCTAATGACGATTACGACGACGACGGCGACGACGTGATTGACAGCGCAGCGAGTGATATCACCGAACGACTGATAAACTTTCAGGGGAAAGACCTAATCGGCAAACTAGACGATTCCATCTTTTTGCTCACGGCACACACTCGTTTAATCACTCGTTACTTTCCCACAAGGACTAACCGATATCGGACAGTTGCGCACGAACTTTTGCTAGCGAATTTAGCTCCGTCAACTACGTGCATTTGTAATTTTATTTATCTATGTTACGTGGCCCCGTGATAAAAAAAGAAAGAGGACACGGTATACGTACCTATTTCTATTCTATCGATCTCGCTATCGACTTTTTTCTGTAACACCCACTTGCTAGTTCTCTTTTGGGTATTTAATCACGCATTCAATTTCATCTAGCCGCTGTTACTTCTGTTTCGAATATCAAATGTTACGTAAATGTCGCGTAGAATTTTCTTTACCTTCGATCTTTCTTTTTCCCTTTACCTTCACGGTTGAGTTCAATTGTAACCTACTGCGTGATCTACCGCTAGACCAATTTATATATGTATCGCAAGAAATTTCTTACAAACCCGAAAGGAACTGGTAAAAACCACAAATTTTTATCGTGCTTCCTTTCCCGCGGCTTCTCCGCGAAAGTGCTGTTTTTGAAAACAAATCTCGTACGAATCCCGTCGGGAGAAAGTGAAAGAAAACGAAAAAACGCGTGCCTCGCTATATGGCGTTATTCGATTATATATGCATGTAGCGCTCAGCGATTAAAGACGTGTTCTCTCGGCCATTTTTTACCATTTGTAGCGAGACCAAGAATAAGGGAAAGAAGAGAACGATGAGGAAAGGGAATTGACTGGATAAATTTTGGCTTGAATATAAAATATACGCGTGGAACATATATAATTTTTGCGGGAATAACGATGCGGACAAGTATCCTTTGAATAAGAGAGAAAGGCGTGCTCTACTTTCGTGTATCGAGAGATAAACGAGATCCTGCACGATTTGTATGTTCCTTTATAAGTAAAATGAGAAGCGTAAAAATAAATACTTTCTTTCAAGATATACTCTGATCTCTTACCCGAAATATTTGGCAGAAGTGAGCAACTTATACTTCCACGTACTTAAAATCTTCCGCATCGCGACACGAGCAAATTTTACACTTTGTATATCTGATGCTATTAGTCTTTTTCTCTTTCAATAATTAATACGATCGTAACGTAACTGGCACATTTCTTGAACCGATCCGTGATTAGAGTTACTCGGTGTAGCGCATAGGAAGCACGTTTGTTATACACTGGCAGGCTCGAACCAACAATCGAGCGCGATCAAATTTCGAAAGTAGATCTATCCGCTGTTTCGATTAGAGAATAAAACAAACAGCGAGTCAACGTGCCGTTCGATATACGATCCTTCTTTCTTTACCATTCTTTACCATTCTTCTATTCTTTACGTTCCATCATCGAAGTATTGCCGCGGTCGACTTTTAAAACTACCGGCGCGATAATTTACGTCTCTGATTCGATCAATTTATACGCACTGTTTTTCAATGATCTTTCGTTGGTTGTAGACGCGTGCGTACGTATTCCCTTGTACGAACTAACTGAACAACGAAATGAGAGACCAACGAAGAACGGTAAAACAGTAATCGTAAGGAAAAGTTGTCCTTGTTAAGTTGGCAGCCATTAAATAATTAAAGATAAACGATAACGCTATCAGGTACAATTGTTAACATTACATTGTTGTTTTAAGTGCAAAACAATTTCCTTTCGTTCTATTTTAACTGCTTCACCTACATTATTGATACATGTAAATACAAAAGATTGATAGTATGTACTTAAAATTGAATAATAAGATTGAATGTAAAAAACGACATAGTTTTTAACGTAAGAACATTCTGTATTCAATATAAATATAATGCGTTAGACAAACTTTCCAGGTAATAAAAGAAACATAGCGCTTACCCTTCTTTTCTGTGTCTCGATTGTACATTTTCTAATGGCAGTTCTACATCAGTCTCACCTATGAAAATAATGGAAAAAAACGTTCATTTTAATAAAACTATGTTAAAATTTACCAGGCAATATCTTGTAACAGGTATCAAATTACTTGTATTTACGTTGTCAGGCTGGTTATTGTTATCTACCAATTGCTTTGCGTTTGCCTCCATCCTTTCCTATAAAATAATATTCGTAAATAAGTTAAATAATTAAAACAATTGTGTGGAAACATATTTATACAGAGGTACGAGATGTGGCAAAGTAATAAAATTAATGAAGCGTTTCTAGACATTGACATATACAATGCAACAAGGAAAAATCCTAAAAATTACTTGGCATAATTGATTAAATGTAATCGAACCATGAATTTCTATTACTCATTCGCGCTATTTTTATTCCCTTAAATTAATGCAATAACCACATGCAAACATCGAATTGTTACTGAAAAATGACAACTATTTTACCAACTCTAAATATGGTAGACTAGAAGTCGAAAAACATGAGAAAAAGCGATGCGTACCAATGAGCTGTACAGATGAAACGAAACGCTTTCATCAAGGCGAAAAACTCAAATGATATTTCAACTTTTTCACCGTTTCACACCCACTACGCACCATCGGGAAAAAATGCATTACTTGGAAACTTTGATTCACCGATCACAGCTGTCAGGATATATTTTTATTTCACGAGTTTCGAAAACGAAAATCTACATGTAAACATGTGATTTATATCAAATCAAATTGCGAAATTCAAATTAGATTGGACAATATCTCTCTCTCTCTTCCCCTTGCAGACTTTTCTAGCCGAGTATTATCATAATTAATCGTTGAATTTAAATATTAACGTAACCTAAAAGAGAACGTATCTCCGCTTAATCGAAATTACTCGGTTCTAATAACAATAAACTGCAGGATTATCACAGCACACGCAACAACAGACAATAGATTTCTGTTCGCATCTGGATCACTGAATTGTTGGTATCTAAGTGTGTGTTTAAACTTCAGTCACAGAGTAATACAAAGGCGAAGCTCCGGATCGAATTTTTTATGCGCACGCGTGCGTACAGCGTGCATTGTGAATCAACTTCGAAATAATATTACCGCGTTTTTCACTCTCTCTCTTCCCCGTACATCTCATTTCCTTCGTTTCTCCGTTATGCGATTGAAAATAACGGAGATACGATAGCTTGTTTAGCAACGTTCTTGTGAAACGTGTCATTTTTACTGGGAAATTATACAGATGAAAAGTTCCAGCGAAAATTTTCCACTCTGTAACAGTATTCTGTTCTCCGATCTCGTATCCTAGTGGAGACGCGCCTGTAGGTGCTGCAGACGTGAGATCTTCCTTAACGCGCATCCTATCCGCGCATCAAACATCAGTACTAAGGAAAATATAACAACAGATTGCAATAGAAAACTGGATTGAAAGATCGTAGGGTTAACCGTAAATTTAAGGCAAACCATCTATTTTTGCATAAAGTCGAGCCCTTCTTTTGTTACCCCTTTTTCTGTAAATAAACATCCGATTGCTATATGTTTATCAATGAAAATATTTGAAAAGTTTGGTGAGTCTCGGTATAGATAATTTTTATGAGTTTCAGGAATATGTAATACGAACGTGTATAACAATTTGTACTTTTTCAGGATGAGTATCATATTTTCATTGAATATGTTGTTCATAGTAGCTATATGTAAAGTATTATGTATGCTTATCGTTTTACCAATTTTATTAATAACATGGAGAAAACAATATGCCAAGAAGAAAACGCAGAGATCACACAAAGACACCGTAGTAGGTTTCTTTCATCCCTACTGTAACGCAGGTGCTGGTGGTGAAAGAGTACTATGGGCTGCTGTTAGTGCAATACAAACTAGGTATGTGAATATATTACGCGCACATTAAAATGCAAAGTTTCAAAATATTTTTTTCAGATATCCCAATGTACATATAGTTATCTATACTGGGGATCTTGATGCGCATCCTGATCAGATTCTAAATAAAGCAGAGAAGATATTCAACTACAAAATAGAACATAAAATTGAGTTTGTATATTTACATAGACGCAAATGGGTAGAACATTCTATGTACCCTTATTTTACGCTATTGGGGCAAAGTTTAGGGTCAGTTTGGCTGGGCATCGAAGCTTTAAATAGTCTTGTACCAGGTAGAGATCTCCTATTTCATACCAGTTCCCTTAACTATTTTCTTCATTTTAAATCGTACATATAAATTGTTGTTCTAGATATTTACATCGATACTATGGGGTATGCATTTACGTATCCACTATTTAGATATATCGGTGGATGCAGGGTGGCAACATACACTCACTATCCTATAATTTCAACTGACATGATGAAACACGTTTACAGAAGAGTTGTCTCTCATACAAATAAGAGAATTATTGCTAGAAATCCATTTTTATCAGCAGCCAAGCTTGTTTATTATAGATTGTTTGGATTTGTACGTATGTTACATATTAAATCCTTACACATGCATATGTAATTTGTAATAATTGCTTCAGATATATGGTTTGGTCGGTAGTAGAGCAGAAATTATAATGGTCAATTCTTCATGGACCGAGGAACACATTAACAGTATCTGGAAATGTCCATTAAGAACTCATAAAATTTATCCACCGTGCAATGTAAAACATTTAACGTCTATGCCGCTTCTTAGCGACGATGAAAAGGGTAACAGTATTCGCATAGTCTCAGTTGCTCAATTTAGACCAGAAAAAGATCATCCGTTGATGTTAAGAGCCATGTATGAACTTAGATCAATTGTTAAAGAAGAAGTTTGGGAGAAAGTAAGTCCAGTATTTATATAAAATGACGAAAAAGTACTATATACACAAACTTGTGTTACATTATATGCTCTCTTCAGGTTCGTCTAATTCTTATTGGTTCTTGTCGTAATTCTGAAGATGAAGAACGTATGAAAGATATGCAAGATTTATCGAAACATTTTGCACTAGACGAAAATGTAGAATTTAAATTAAATATATCATATTCAGAACTTCTCTTAGAACTTCAACGCGGAACGATAGGATTACATACAATGTGGAATGAGCATTTTGGTATCAGTATCGTTGAATGCATGGCAGCAGGATTAATCGTAGTTGCACATGCTTCTGGTGGTCCAAAGTAAAGCAATTAATAGAATACATAATTACGTAAAGCAAGAATGCATTTTATCGAAATATATAATTGTAACATGCTGTAAATTACAGAGCCGATATTATAGAAACGCAACCTGGATCTCAAAATGGATTTCTGGCTACAGAAGCTGAAGAATACGCAAAAATAATGTCACATATTATTAACATGCATCCAGAAGAGAGAAATGCCATTAAAATGGTTGCTAGGTATTATTAATTTTATCTAAAAATTTTATAAGCACTTACAAAATCAATCGAGATAAATTATTCTTTCAGAGCATCCGTGAACCGATTTTCAGACGAAGTATTTACGAAAGAATTCTTACGAACGATAGAACCATGTTTTAGGCAAAAACAAGAATAATCTTTATCAGAACTTTATATAAAATAAAATATATTTTTTCTCATTTGTTCCTGTTCTTTTTATAAAAAAGTGAAAGTTATAGTTATTCATTAACGGAACGGATATTTCGTTCAATCGTACAATCGATAAGATAAAAGTAAGAACGAAGAAGATATATATACATATGGAATTTGCATTTAAGTAATATTTATTACAATAAGTACAAACGTACAATCGTAATTTATCTTATATTTTTGTTATCATATCCGCAACCTTCGCATTCTAAAGTATACGATACATTGCCTTTATCATTTTTATCTTCACACAATTTAAAACGGAGATTAAATTGGTTTAACATCATCTCTGCTACTTTTATAGCTGTTTCAGTGTGGCAGGTAAGCTTTTTATTTCCTAGATTAATTTTAGAAGTACCTTTGGCTAAAGCCATCAATATTATTAACTAGAACATACCAAATAATTTCATTATTATATCGTGATATTAAAATACATACAATTCTTGCATGAAAATACATGCCTGATCTTGCGCGTGCTCATCAACACAAGACCCTGCTAATATCGTGTCTAAAATTTCATTGGCTGCTTGTATACCTGGAGCTACTTTTTCTTGACGTCCTGAGCCCAATCCCGAACCACCAAAAATACATCCACTAGTGGTAGTACATAATATGCTATAATGATTAAGACTCTGCTAGAAACATGCTGTACAAAATTCCATTCTTTTGTAGTATTTAAATTTTACTTAATGCCAGATCCATTTCCAACAGCTACGGATCTATCCTCTTTGTAGACTTCAATATTTATAGGTGGCACTGGAATGTTACGTTTACTCAAACCTTCGGTTAAAACCGATCTTGCATCGGTTGCCATTTTATGTGCTTCCTATATCGAGTAAGCTGAATATATTAATCTACTATTTACAGGAGTAAAATGCTTGATACTATAGAAAACTTGAAAGATACATACACCAATATGAACAACGCCTGCAACGTATGCCCATCCTAATATTTCATTCGGAATTCCAGAATCGGTTAATGTGATCGCATACAAGGCTGGCACAGGTTTTATACACAAATGTACCTCTCCACCTCCCTTTGGATAATAACCCCTCCATACATTATTAAAAGATTAATGTTTTTTTATACAAAATATCAATAAACTCTGGCAAAATCTTAAGAACACAATCAAGTATATATACCTTGTTATAACTTTAAAATAAAAATCAGCTCCAAATTTGTTAAGTAACGGTTTTAATACCTCTGTGAGATACTCTATATGCGGCCCCATAGGAACATTTGTACCACCTTTAAGTATCAACGTAACCGCGTCCCTTTGCGGAAAGAAAAGAGCACAAGGCAGAGCTACTTGAGCCAATAAGCAAATACAACCAGCTGTTCCTGTATCTACAAAAAATGTATGCTTTTTGTGCGCGTTCAATTGACCGGGCTTAAATTCTAAACTCGTAGATCCTATGTGTGCTCCGTAAACTTCCGCATTGCACATATCTTTCAACAGTTCAACCCCTGCAATTGTATCTCGTTAAACTTAACGATGTCGATCACATTGCACTTTAACTAATAGAAGCATACCCTTTAAGTGTTGTGCGGCAAGTCCTGGTTTCGGACGACCCGCCCGTATATTGTCAATTTTAACTGAAATTTTGTATAACGCACTCAGGCAAAGGGCTATCCTTAATACTTGACCGCCCTAAATCCAAAGGAAACCTCAGCATTAACAAATTTTCATTTTAATCAATAAATTTTGTATAATAAAAATACTTTTACAAAACGTACACCTTCGCCTAAACTTCCATCGATAAGCATCGAAGAGGACATCGTACGAATAATTATTTAATCGAACGTGCAGAGAAGTACGCAGAAATTATATTCGACTCTAATCTCTTTTCCTCTTCTAAATGCTTCAACATAAATGACACCGTTGCATCGTGTGAATTCTCCTGAAAAACTTACAACCCAAACAACACATCGAACCGCATAATACTTGAAAAGGCACCAGCGTATCTCGGTGGCGCCCCCAAGTTCCGTAACGCCACAGGGCTATTAACAGGATTACACAGGTAAGAGAGAGAAAGATGCTATAAGAAAGAATGAGACAAACGATGACTACCCTCCTCTAGAACCCGTGGCGCCATCTCTGTGGAAAGAGCTGAAACTACTCGTCGAATAGTTTCCGCGCCTGTCGTAGAGATGGCGCCACTAGTCGAAGTAGTTCACTTCCCTGTCGATAACGCTGTGCGACCAGTTTGAGCACTTTTCACAGAGATGGCGCCACGGGTTCTACAGTAGGGTCTGTATAATCTGTCTCACTCTTTCTTATAGCTTTCTTATATATCTTTCTCTCTCTTACTTGTAAAGCGGGAAATTTAGAATAAATCTATTGAAATATAGATGCTGACAACAAAACTTTGTCACAGTAAAAACATTGTAATGTCAGTTGCGCCGCGTGACATTATATATTTACTACGTATTGTGGAATTTGAATAGGAAAAGAGCTTTCAAACTTTTGAATGAACTTTTGATGACGAAAAACAAAATATATATATGGCTTTCAGTAACTATAATTGTTAGCTAATAACAACCAAAATGCCTGTCAGGGTAGCAAAAATAATCGACGCGACAATGAACTCTGTGGTGACTAATATGCACGTGGATTTTGTTCTTGTTGAATATTTCTCTATATATGCGTATACGATGAATAAAGAGTCATTCACCTCCGCAACAAAGAAACAAAATCCTGTAATCCTGTAATCCACAAAGTACATGTCTCACTTTCGTTTTTCATGATAATCTGTATAAAGTTTTCTAACGATCAAGATGGAGTATTTAAATAAATTCACATTATAGCTCGTTTTGCAACATGCTTTTTAATACAACAGTTGTATTCTGAGATTATATATATATATATATGTATATATATAATATAAATGGTCCATAGAACATTTCGCACTGTTCTTTCCTAAAATATTCACCATAACTCTTACATACAAATGTATTTTGTTTTTATACACAGAATTATACATTTCATAAAAAGATAATCGTTAGTCTCGTCCTAATCTTTATTACAAATTCATTTCGGAATATCTATAGATACATTAATAATGATATTAAAAAATGTTTGTCAGAATTTTAATTTTTCCAAAATTTCACCGTCGCGCATAATACTTTTTTGGTAAATATTAATAATGATTCAAGATAACAGAATCAATATTTCTCAATTGCGTATACATACAATTTCATATATAATAATAGTATATATCCCTGGTTGACAGTTTTCAGTGCATTACTAGGGTTTCGAGAGATATGCGATTTCGTACATTTCTTCTTTTTTTTTTACTTAAACACTTTATAAAATATCCTAATAGAATTAAATTAAGATTGAAAATTTCTAGAGCATATGTACGACTTATGACTAGCATAAAGTGGTTAAAAATATGGATACGTTACGTAGTTAAGCTCTGTTCGAGATGATCATCTCTTTTGTAGATGCAATTCAAGAACAAGGTAGTTTTAGAAACAATAAGAACATAACTCTTTTATTTTTTATAACTAATCCTTTTCTTTCTTAACGTTTTACTTACAGAAATGGAAAATTATTTAATATAAAGTCATTTATACTTCATTTGGAGTATTTTTGTTTCAATTGTTGCTTTTTTAAAGCGTTTCAAACGCTATGAGATTAACAGAAAAACTATAATACAGAAAATGAATAGAAAATGAGCTGTTCTAAGTAAGAAATTTCATTTCTAAATGCTCAAAAGTTGTTTGTTGACTTTTAATAATTCGCCACGTTTATAAGCTACATTAGTAAAAAATCCTATCACAATTTGTGGCTTTAAAATGCTACTCTTATTCCTAGCGTATAATACTATGTACCTTACATTAATTTTACACATAATTATACTTTCACAGCTGATACTTCTTCTGTTATTTTTAAAAAAAGGTTTCTCGAAGCATTTAAGATTACATTGTTAATCTTTTGCGCTCTGAATTGCATTTACTCGCAACGTACATACGTTGTGGTCTTTTTTCTAACGACTTTGTAAAAGAATCACCTATTCTTTAAGTAACCGTGAATTGCACATTAAACGCGCAATAATCCCTAGAGCGAGAATAGCACTTGTTGAGATTCATTCGATCGCTATGAATCAATTGCTCGATGAAAACGAATAAAATTTTCCAGGTGAACATATTTAAATAGCGTTCACGGGGACAAAGTCCGCGCAAAAGAATATTAGAAACACAATTCGAGTACAAAAGGTTAAACGGATAGCCTGTTTTAATATAAATGCGACGCAGTTACAGTTTTGTTTGACCGAGATATTATAAAACCGTTCGACAAAAATTCACCTTATTTACATTCGTTCACGTACACTTTCTCCTAAACAATATATAAATACAATCTCACGGCAAAACATTAAATAGCAATTTAAGTTTTGCACAAGTTTTAGCATTAAAATTTAATAAACACTTTGATCACCCTAAATAATTTTATTCATCTTTTATATAACTTATTTGTTTCGATAATTCTTTAGCTCTATATTTTCATTTTTCGCGCGTATAATTGATATTTTCTTTTTTTCACTGTTTCTAACACGTTCTGCAAACATATGCATACATTTTTAATTCATTCACAATGTACGAATTACAATGAATATTGTATCACATTAATCTGACTACCAGATAACTTATTTATTCGTTTGTTATTCATATTTTTCTTTTCTTTTTTTTTCTTTTTTTCTTTTTTTTCTTTTTTACGGCACTCGTGTATTTTATATCATATATCGATAATTGATTGAAACTTGAAAATGAAATTTCTTGTCCAGTTATTAAAAGATGCGATACAATTAAAAGAAAAAAAGAACACGCACGTTTCCATACATTTCACATCTGATATACATATGTACCGTCAATTCAGGTATTGAAACGTATTATTTGTTTCCATTTTTCTTTCTCAACACTCGAAATAGAAGCAAGTACCCAAAAAATGTTACTATACGACGTAAATACATTATTATTTGTACTTTCTATTAAATCTTTAACGAAATTCATTAGTAATTTCAAATTGAAAACTAACTTCTTTTTCCGCTCGGTATATCGTTACTATTTATTGAACGTCTGATCCAGCACCTTTAAAGTAGACCATTATTAATCGCAATATATTGATTAATATTTAAAAATAATAATTAATTTTCTAACTCACTTTAAGGCCTCGATATCAACTGCCGCTTAACGTCTCTTATTTCCATGACGCCGACCGAACTTGCGGCTTTTTCTACGAACAAAAGAGTTAAACGTTCACTACGATATAGAAACACTCGATAATCTACACGTAAATGATGGAAATGCAAACACATACCTGATTTTACTTGGAGAAGGAACCGGAGCATGTTCGGCGATAGCGGGTAATACAGAAATAAATTTATCAGTTGGACGTAAAAGACGCGCTGTACGAGAGGATAATCTCCATATCAGTCTTTGTCTGTGAGGAGTTTGCTCTTGAGCATTATACTTGCTCAATATAGCACCCACAGCTTCGTGCGTTGAAAAAAAGCTTGTATCTGAAATCTGTGAACGCGATGTATCAAACATCTATTCATTTATTTTTGACAGTTGTGGAAATGAAAAGAGTCATCATCATACTATTACAGTATTACCTTACATATTTTCTGAAGTTCTATAGCAAAGTCCAAAAGTCTAAGCATTTGATGCCTGGATGTTAGAGAAGTATTGATAATAGAGGAACTAGAAATAGCAGTTGTAGATATAGGAGCATCCGTATTAGTATCTAATCGGTTCACTGCACCATCTAGATATGTGCAAAGTAAAACAAGCGCCACTTCCGATGGTTTCAAACTTGCACAGTTACCATCGCAAGCAACCATTTCTAACCTAAGGAGAAGTTCGGATTCCTGAAATAAAGTGAACGGTAAATTTATAAATGAGAACATCTTAACGGGAAGATAGTAATATTTTAGAAATAAAACTCTATCCTCTCTTACCGCAACAATACTGCTATAGACATCTCCTAATCCTAGCTGCGATGCGATTGCAAGAAACATTGCGTTGAATAATCGAATAAAAGTTAAAGATGTAACTGGTTGAGTGCCAGGTGCCCATTCTAATTTATTCCGTATTACTTCTGACATACGTTTAAGATCACCGCCAGTGCATTTGCATTGGGAAATAGAGACTAGGTGATCGGCATCCAACGACTGTGCTAATTGGACAGCAGCTATGTGAAAAGCAGATACACTGATACAAGCCATGTGCTTTGGTCTTGCTTTCATTTTTGTTAGGAAACGATCCATTAAATTGATAGCAACGAAAAACACGTCCGATGGCAGATCGTACCATACTTTTAAACATCTTAAAACATGAGCAGATCCATCCCGAGCTCCAATTGTTATCTCGTCGTTCTGAAATTTTCCATGGACAAAAATATTTCGAATAATCTTCTATAAACGTATAATCGGATAATTTATATACATACCTGCGATATACTAGGTAACTGAAGGTTAGGTTGATACTTCACTTCGAGAACCAAAGCTTCTTGCAACTGTTCAAGTAGCGGGTGGATTGCATCCGGTACAGGCAAGCCCGATGTGTCCATTCCTGCAATGTGTGACTGACAGCTCACTACAGCACCGATGAAAGAATAAAGCAATGCAAAGTATGTGTAGTGTGGCTGACGATATGGAAGTCACACCACAAGAATGGCGCAGCTGGCTAGCCTTGTATCTGTAACAACCATACAATATCGATATAAGCATATAATATTAGAGCGATATAAAAAAAAAATAAATTTCAAGTCATTTATTTCATTTGAATCAGATGAAATTTATACGAACGTAATTGAAAAAATTGTACCAATCGTTAAGAAAAAAAAAAATAATTTTACCAAAGTATGAAAAATCAACCAACACTGCGATACTTTTCCCAAATTAAATAAATGAAAAATAATTATTCCTTTCTAGTAATAATTTAGTATTCGTTACTTTGATCGTTTTTTAACATGTACGTGTTTACATCGACGCGTTCTCCACAGAATTACTCGAAAGTTTCTCAAAGAACGTACTAGAAGAACATCATATTCGAAATAACTTGGTCGCGTTCAATCATTCGTCTTTTTCTTTTACACAGTTATATCTCTCTTAAAAGTACTTACATCATATGGGCGCGCGTGTACGTGCGTCTACGAGTGAAAAACTTTTTTTCCCATTATAATAACACAGCATGTATTATTCAAGTTTCAAGTGAAATTAATTAAAAAATATATCAACAAGTATATCGTTACTAGAGAAATGACATCAGCAGGCTATCAGGTGGTGTTTAAATTTGACCGTAAACGCTGATGAAACGTTGAAAACGAGAAAAATGTTCACAGAGAGGTAAACGGCTGATGCAACGAGCTGTCAAAATTTAAGGAACGATTACTCGTATCACGCACTAGACGAAAACAAACAGATCGAGAATGCATTCGAATACAAAAAAAAGCTAATTAAATATATATACAACCTAAAGTGTTAACGAGACGTTTAAATTTGAAATATGCAACCATACATTTAGTATTCATTTAACTTTTCGTTCTCATTATTACGAATATATATATAATACATGAATTCGTATATACCTAACGTGTTTACAAACAGAGTATACGAAAATAACACATTGAATGATATTTGTATATAAAAATATAATTAAAAGATATTTCTATGTCATTAAAGTTTCTGTTCGTGAAATCTTGGATGACTGGGATGTAACGAAATACACGTGCTGCTACTACTACAACCGGAAAGTAATTTGATTAAACATAAAAGAAACTAAACTTCTTATGCCATAAACAATTGATAAATGTAAATAAACGAATATAATATGCTTATATGTCGATCGTTAATCGCGTTTATTATTCGCGAGAGAATACTTTTAGTATAGTTTAGTATAGCGTAATAATAAATGTATGTACGTACCATTCATTACAGAAGTAACTATATAACAGAATGGTATATTATGAGATCACAGAACCATCGAAAGAATATATATATAATATTTGTTTTTTTTCTTTACGTAAGAGCAATGAGCTCCCGCAGGAGTGAAACGCGCAACCTTCTCGAACCAGTGTTCGAACGATACTGTGACTAACATCTGCTTTGTAAATCGTCGCACAGATGAGCAATACCCGAATCATTGCGAATACATACGAGTTCGAACGAACTTTATCGAAACGGTCAACAAGATAACATTGGAACCTTTTGTTGACAAATTTACTCTTTCTCTTCTTATCGTGCGAAATTAGAAATTAGAAGACAACAAAATATAATATCGAGCTATATTCTACGCTTTTTTTTACATTCTCTCTAAAAAACAATTTATAATTTAAACTTTTCGATTAATATTTTTCTTACATTTCCTCAGATTTCAAAATTTCCTCCGATTCAATGAAATGAAACAAAAATTTGCTAACTTTCATCTTATCAATGGTAAATAAACAATATTCATTGTTTAGGTTCAAAGGTACTTTACGAAATTGCGGTTCAAGAAGAAAATATCAATATAGATTCGAGTACTATTATTTGCTATGTATATAATAAAATCTCAATCTGATGTTATCATCGAAACGAATGAATGCGGTATTACACGAAAGACAAGTAAAACGAATGATTGGAAAGAATGAAAAACATTTTGATCCTACTCTCCTCCTAGTTACCACCATTTTGTTTTAGGCATTTAAACAATTTCGTAAACATTTTTAATCAAAAGTAATGGGATCCGATGAGAAAACTTACCCGGATGCGTCCGAAACGCTTTCACGTTGATAGATCACCCAATCTTGTGTTTTTTTATCGTATTTATCGATAGAGAGAGGAAACGAATTCGCGAGCGAAATATTCTGTTTGACAGTTAGTCTAACAATAAGAAATGGCGGAGTTACCTATATACGTACGTTCAGCTGATCATTACGCGTCAAAGCACACTCGTGCGTACCAAAAAAGTAGTTCCTCTCTCACCGTTTAATCATTCCATTCGTTTTTATCCTAATTACTTTCATTCGTTTTACGCAAAATTCAATCATATATTCTTAAATATTTTCTTAATTACAGACTTATTTAATACTTGCTGATTTTTCACGCGATACAATCGTCGGTACTGATACACGGGTAGGATATTAATGTAGAAATTTCGATATTTTTAATTCCATATATATTACATTTCTCGAAATTTCAAATTACAGCTAATAGAAAATAAATTACGAGTTCTGTTTTTACTATAATACTTCATTTCAGCTTACAAACTATAGACGAAAACCTATAGTATGTTAAAGTTAGGAACACAATATGCACAAACATGTATACCTATGTCGGTATAGGTAGAAAATAGAAATAATTTTTTAATAATCCATTCGTTCTTGTGTAAAAAAAATAACGTTATTAAGCACGCTAGTCGAATAAATAATACAAACAATTTACCTACTCCTATTCCTGTACTTTAAATAGAAACTTCCGATTACATTAGTATTAGGAAAAATGACTTTTTATTTACTTTTACCGACATACAGATTTCTATCTATTTTATTTCGCTATTCTTTTCTTGTTCTAACGTCTTTACTGCTGCTTCTAACGTATATAAATGATCGTCGTTTACATTCGGTGCTATTACTCGCATAGCAGATGCCAATTTATATAAATATTCCGTGTTAGCACCGCTAGGACCGTACGATACCAATATATGTTTCGCTATTGTACGTATATCTTCTATACCTGCATAATTTGGATTATCTTCTCCGCCTATATAAATCGTAATATAAAATGGTACATTCTCCGATTCAGATGGAAGCAACTTTTCATTTCCAATTTCATTTTGCCAATTGTTATTTCCCGATACGTGCGATTCTATATTTTTAATCGAGTAAGACGGATGAAACAGAACGCTTTTCCTCTCGTAACCTCCCTTCTCCCTGTAATCCAGGTGTTTGACGACTTTATCTATATTTTGAGGTGATATTTTATAAGCAACGCCCCATACTTGGTCGTTTGGATTGTCGGAAGAAAGTAACGTAACGACGCGACCAGGCTGCAACAAAATAATATGCATACAATTAGATATTTAATGTAATATATTAACATAATCTGTAATTACATTAACAGAGACTTTTATCTTAGATTTTAGTAGAGGTTAACTATTTGTGGAAGCAAAACTATCATAGATTAAATAATCGTACGTAAATGAACTTTTTCTCTGTATTCCGTTCTGAACAGTGAAAAAATATGAAATTAACTAAATGATTCAGGAAAGAGGTAGAAGCACCGTCTAGATAGCGGTAATCATAAAACTGACAACTGACAACCGACAACGACTGTTTCTGTAGAAGAAAGCGTTTGAAGACATTTAATACATACTTTACTAGGTATTCCTCTATGATCGGTACTTTTCTGATAAAATCTTCTAACGTATCCTTTGATGTGTCCAACAAGAACTTCCTCGTATGGAAAGTCTGCTTTCCATATCAGTGAACCATAACCAAACACCCACATTATGATTCCTCTCATTAAACGGTAATTCCTTCAATGACTATCTCGATCTCTCATTTAAAATTATTATTTTTTCCAGCAAATACTTATCATTAATTTTGAATAAGACATTATTTTCCTTTTCCCCACAATAAGTATTTGATCGATGTTGCATTAACAACATTATATATATATACAGTACCGATATGTTCGCATAGCGATATAATTTCGATCGAGTAAAGTAATTAAAAATATGAAGTATTCTACGGTCAAATTTATGATAACGATCTATAAGATATGCGATTATTTGACAAATAATATTCTAGTTCTTCTTACGTATCGAAAATAATCTCTAACAGGTGAAAAATATATTTCAATATATATATATATATATATATATATATATATATATATATATATATATATATATTTAGCTCTCCAATTTTCTTCGGAATAATAATTGTAAAACGTGTCGCGTGTGAAAGTTCTGTACAGACACACGTGTTTATCTGAATAAAAATGTAGAATCTATGAAAATCGGATTTTTATAATTATAACTTAGAGGTGGAATAAAATCGGATAACTACCTGCACGAACGGAACGGCAAACAGTATTCTATTCTACCATAGATAAATAATACAGCGCTACTAATTCGCTAGTCGCGTTACCTCTTTAACACAGAATAATTAGATCAATTAATTAAAAAAAAAAAATATACATCTTATGTATCTTAGGTGAAATTTATTCTTTAAAATGTTTACAAAACTTCTGTGTACCGATGTACTTGCTGTACGATGTATCAATAATATCATTTTTATAGGTTAGTGGAATGTTTAGAATAAGTCAAATTTTCCATTACGATTATTACTTTAAATAATGTCTTATTTTGCATATAGGTATGGGGTGTACGCTATACGCTTTTGATGTTGACACTTTCAAGTTGATAAACAAAATAAGTTGCTCCTATCCATATAACATACATGGGATCGTCGAAGGGCCTAATAATAAATTAACCGTGTTTGGTGCCAATTTTTTTTGCACATTTAAAATTTACCACAAAGAAGGAACGTTTACGTATGATTTAATGTTAAACATTCGTGCAACTAAAACTACCGCTATTGCTTTGTATCGTATACTTATTTTATAATGATAATAAAATATTTATTTTAGTATCGAGGAATGTTCCAAGTCTTACAAAAAGGAGCTCAACGACTGGATAATAGCGGCGAAATGGTTGACAATTGATAGATGCGATTATTTATGCGTTCTTCTAGCACATAACAATGTACGCGTGTACGATCTATTCAATGAACGTTATCAAAGTACATGGTGCGAAGAAAAATGCATTCTGTATCCTTACATTTAAATATAATTGTAAAAGTTATATTTTGAGATTAAACTTAACTTCTTTCTTAGATATGCTGGCTCTATATCAATTAATAATAATAATAAAGATATAGTTATTTTTAGTGGAACTGTGTATCAGGAAATATTAATATGGGAAATTAATCATACTTATAATAATGTTGAAACTTCACCAGTTTTGCACCGTTTACAAGGACACAATGTTTGTAACACATTAATTTAATATTTGCTTTTGTGATGTATTAGATCTTAAAAGTATAAATGTAATAAAAAATTCAATTTTAGGGTGTAATCTTTTCAGTTGCATATGATCCATTGGCACGACTTATTTGCTCTACGTCGGACGATAGAACAGTCCGACTATGGAAAATAAATAGCGACGAAAGCGATGAAAGTAATGACATAAATTGGAAAGAAGCAAGTGTAAAACTAGTACGAACAATGTTTGGTCATACAGCTAGAGTATGGAAATGTATCATTAGGGACAGAACTGTGATTACAATAGGAGAGGTAAACATTGTAATTAATACATAATAAACAATATTTTAACGAGGATAGCTCATTTTGATTGAAATATAATTGTAGGATTCTCTTATGTGTACTTGGTCATTGGATGGTAAATTACTTAGTAAAATTTGTGCCCATCATGGTGCTGCTATATGGAGTATCGATACATCGAATGATAATAAAACCATATTTACTGGAGGTGCTGATGGTGCGGTTCATGCATGGCCTGCTGGTAATGGTTGTATTAAAAAAGTTACAACAATACCTAAAGAACACGCATGCACTTTGCCAAAATATGTTTGCTGTTTAAGCAGCGGTAATCTTCTAATTTTTAACGAAAATGGTTTTCTATTCATCTTTGATAAATGCCATAGTAATCTACAAGAGTTGTTATACTTAGAAAAATATAATACATACTGTGTCATGGAAGTTTCTTTATGCCATTCCTATGTTTGTCTTGCATCAAGGGATGGATATATAGCAATATATAAAGGTAAGATGGTAATACGTAATACTGAGAAAATTATATTGACCATTACAATGTTATGTTATGCATAATGATTTGCAGAAACTGAAATTCCAACTGACAAGAAGTTGCAAAAGATTTTAGAAGAGAAGATAATGGAACATCAAATATTTTCTGTACAGTGGCTAAAAACAAACGAAATAGTAATTTGTGGAATAAATGGAATTTTAAAAATATTTAATTTCACTATAGAAGGTATATTAGGAAAAAGAAAAGCGGAATATTCAATGCCGAGTTACTGTTTAATTTTCATTACTCTTATCTTACATAGGATCAATTACTATGCAATCAATATGTCTCTTGCCTCGTAGTCGAGAACGTTGGTTAACAGCAGCAGTTTTATATAAAGGATTGTTAGTTTGTGGAGATAGAGCTGGAAATATGCATGTTTTCGAGTTTAACAAACCAGCTCCCTTATCCTATGAAACAACAAATGAAACCGAAACAGACAATAAACCTATTCAGACATTCGTCAAAATTCATGGGACAATTGGTGTACAGAACTTTATAATTATGAATTCAAAATTAATATCAGCAGGCCGTGATGGAATGTTAAGGTTTTATGAATTATGCGAACATAAAAGTGCAAAGTTACTGTGTACTTTACATAAAGAAAAGATGCCAATGGACTGGATTAGCGGTCATTTAAAATATTCCAACGATACTCTTATACTTGGTTTCAAGGAGGTAAATATATGTTTAAATAAATTTTATACTTACTTCTTTTCTCCCTCCTTATTATTTTTCACAGATGGAGTTTATAATATATAGTATGGTTCATCGTCGAATTTTAGCAAGAGTTCCTTGTGGTGGTGGGCACAGATCATGGGATTGTATGTTGCTAAATGAACTTATTACATTTATCTATATCCGTAGTAAAGAAGTACATAAATTTGATTTTCTATTAAATTCCTTAACATCGCCAACTTTATTAGTGAGTAATTGCTTTATATTTCTTTATATTTCTTTTCTTTTTTCATAATCAAATGAAACTGTGCAATTTTCTTACTAAAATGTTTAGAATGGTTTTCACACAAAAGAGATACACTGTATTAACCCGATATCAAAAATTGGTCAGTACAATATCTTTATATCTGGAGGTGAAGACGGTACTTTGCGCATTAGTTATATTTCAAGCGTATCAGTAGAAAATAATTTCACCTTTCGGACACTGGGTATATTTCATGGTCATATCTCTAGTATAAAGTTTATAGCTTGCCTAAAATTGCATCAATCATCTAATTATTTAAAGAACAGATATCTTGTTGTTTCGGGAGGTGGAAGAGCTCAAATGAAAGTTTGGGAAATTGATATAAAAGGTAGCGAAACATTGTTACATAGTGCAGATATTTCTTGCCACGATATTACATCCCATATGTTGTATGGATTCGATCGGCACCAGAAAAAACAGTGCGAAGAACCTTACATTGCACAACCTGAAACCCGATATATGGATGTTGAGATTTATCGTTACGATAAAAACTTACAATATGTACTACTTTTTGTTGCCTGTGCAGACGGATTTGTAAGGTAATTATTTTACTTTTATCTTTTACAATGTTCAAACGGTTTACAAAATATAGTAAATATTATTTACAGAATATTTTTATATGATATTAAGGCAAAGAAATTATCCTTGAAAGCATCCGTGAGGTGTGTTGACCGTTGTATATCAAAAATCACTATATTAACATGCAATGAAAAAGTAATTGCGTTAACTATGTCAACCGATGGAATAGGCCGATTTATCGACTTTACTGATTACATTTCGAAAATTATACAATTTCAACAAACTGAAGAGTACAAATTCCAAGACATTAAAGATGTATCCATCGCAGAATTTGATTTACACCAATCTGGAATTAATTCGTATGACATAAAAATGATTGGACAGGACGAATATTTATTAGGAACTGGTGGTGATGATAATTTATTTAGCATTATCCGATTTAAAGTTCAGTTATTAAGCGCCAAAGGACGATTAGATATTTTGCTATTGTCAAGATGGAGTACATCAGCTACACATGCTGCTCAAATTACAGGTACGTAATTACATTCCCTGCGTTTATGAATACATATACTTATAATGTGTTTATATTCGTATTCTTTAATTTTTTCATTTTTATTACGATTATCTGTTTAGGCGTAATATTTCACGAAAAGAATACGATTTTTACCGTTGGACTGGATCAGCAAGTAATTATGTATCGTTATGATTATAACGATGACACATTATCTGTAACAATATTGCAGAAGATCTTTACATTTGTGACAGATTCGAAGGGCATAACTTCATGGTATAATTCGAGGTACATCTTTTTCCATCCCTATGATACTCGATATCTAACGTTAATAGCTTTATTTTTATTTTATTTATTGTAGGGGTGAATCAGTTGCGTGCATTTATGGTAGAGGATTTGAAACATTGATCACTAAATGAAATACAACGATCTCATATACAACGATTTTCTACAATAAAATATTTTCTACAATAAAATAGCTTTCTCGATGTTCTTTTAAAAAGTAGTAAATAATTTCACTTTCTATCACCAGATGGCGAATTCGCATAGAAAGTAAACAATTTACCGTTCGATACAATTATTTTGTCAATGATACAAATATATTGTTGAATTCCTAAAAAGAAACTAAACTGTTTAAACGTAAGGTTAATAATTAAAACAGTAATAATTTTACGAAAATGACAAGCATTACAATCTCTGCGGTTCGAACCCGAACAAGCATTCTCGACAAATCGTTAAGTAAAGGAAAAGGCGAGGTTAGCTTGAGTTGTTTCGCACTGTTATTTTCAGAACTTGTACAGTACTGTCAAAATCGAGTTTATACTGTACCAGAATTACAAAATAAGTAGGTAAACATTCGTGATTATCGTTAATAAAAGCTGCTACGTAAAAATAGTATCCTTCTATTTATTGGTCAGATTGGCTGAAATAGGTGCCGAGGTTGGCCACAGAATAACAGATCTTCTCGTCGTCCGAGAGAAGGGAGGTAAACGTGAGATAAAGTTATTAAATATTTTATTATTCGTTAAAAGTACAGTATGGAAATCATTGTTCGGTCGTGAAGCTGACAAGTTAGAACACGCAAACGACGACGAGCGTACTTATTATATTATAGAAAAAGAAGCATTGGTAAATAAATTCATATCGGTTCCGAAAGATAAGGGAAGCTTAAATTGTGCCTCTTTTATCGCTGGAATAGTTGAAGCTATTCTTTGCGATTGTGGATTTGTAAGTATTAACTTTCTTTGATATTGCCGTTATTAATAAGAAAATCGAAAATGAATATATTTATATTTACAGCCGGCAAAAGTAACTGCGCATTGGCACAAGGGGACAACGTACATGGTTAAATTTGATGACGCTGTTGTTGCTCGTGACAAACAACTTGAAGATCGTTAAACGAATATGAACAGAGGAGAGTATAAAAAAATGGTAAAGTCGAATTCTGATTTTCATCAACCATTTTGTATTAACTTCAATCAAGTATTATATAATATGTATCAATGTAACTGATATTAATGATCACAAAGTATTTGTTCTGATTGGACTACTTTATTTTGTGTTAAAATATATATGCATCAACAATTTATTGGTATACAAAGTCTCTTTCTAGAACTTGCATTTCACCTCTGTCATATCTCCCACGTTGTTCATCCTGTAACAAGGAACACGTACTTCTAGTATGTATATGCTTTGATAATAAGTACTTTCAAATTATTTACTGATTTACCTTGCCACTTTTTACATCCCACACCATTAAGGCATATATTGCCACATATCCTGCGGTAAACCATAAGTGATATCCTGCTTTTAATTTTCCAATGTATTCACGTTTAAGTCTCAATGCAGCGTACCGTTCGTATGCAGTATCCATCTGTATATTTTGTGAATGTAAATTTCTAAATTACATAGATAAACTTCTCTAATTATACATCGATACGTACAACCATCGTTTGTCGTGCTGGGTTAAGGACCTCCTTCAAATATTGTTGACGTAATTGATTTCTTCTTGCGTGTCTAAATTCTAATATTTCCCGTTGCTTTGCTGATACATCGAACGAGTCGATTCTTGAAGAGCTCATCTTTTCGAATGAATCCTTTTTATTTACGAGTAAAGTGTTAAGTCCCGTAAAACACAACGACGGTAGTGACGCACGCGGCGTTAGTTACGTGATCGACTATACCTATTGCTCCATTTCTCGCTGGATAAAAGCTTTTTTCAATGTCGAATTGAATAAATGAAAAATGTTTCAAGCGTTTGTTTCAAACCATTACGCTTAAGTATTTTTTTTAAACCGAACGAATAAAAATTTGTAAAAAACAGGACAGTTTTATCGTATATATTAATGCGTAAAATGGAAATAAACAAATCTTCTAAACGCGAATAATGGACAGATTAGAATTTAATGAATTAATGCGCAAATAGTATTCCCGATAAAATGTATCTGCATTTAACGATAGACATGTGCACATAGGCGCTTAAAATGTGCGTTGTTAAATCATACTTATCAGAATCACATGACAAGGGCAATGTATGTATTACGGGCGATCATATTGAATTAGATTTACACAACATATTCAAAGTAAATGTGTATAGAAACGCACGTGAGTAGATAAGAATTATATATGATAATCTTCAGTGTCTCCCAATGATTGATCAAATTCTATTTAAATTACATTCAAATTGACTCGTTCCAATTTGTCAACTTAACTTGTTATATAACTAAAGAGTACGAGTATAGAAGTATATAAGTGGGTACTTTATTATATACTATATCATTATTGTTAATTATATTTCAGATTTTTTCGAGAGAACGATAATGAATAATTGTTGTTAGAAATTATTTAATAAACGCGGGAGTTGAGAAACGCTGTCAAACAACAACAGCTGACAACGATGAATCACATTGGAAGAGGGGAAAGGCAAAGAATATAGCAAAAAGAGAATACTTTATATTAAGTAGTTGAAAGTTGGACAGAACGTAGTATAGATAGATTGTGGATATTCGCTTGTTCGTGAATAAGCTTTTGTAACAACTGTTTCCGTACTTGGTAACGCATTCAAATCTATTTTACATAAACTTAAAAGTAAGCATATTATACATATAATTATAAATATAATAATGACATTTGTTTTCTTCACGATCGACGCAACGCAACGTTTGTATTCTTCGTTCTTTGTTCTTTCTTCTTGTCTACGTTGCTTACGTTCCGACCTACTACATTCTGGTATTATCATTAGAAATTTCTGAATCTTAATTCAATAATAATAAACACAATTACTACGGTTAGATATGTTTTACGGTTTTTCATGAATATTCTGTACGTTTCGCGTTCTTCCGCTTACGTGTAATTAGCGACAAATCAATTGATTTTTCAATCGAGAGCAGGAATTTCATTTAATGATTATTGTTTATTCTCTTGTTGATCTTTGTTCGTATGACTCAATATATTCAGATAAAATGTCATTAATAATGGCTGCAACGTAACGGTTTACGCGCAGTCTGTTAATGCATATTTTTGTTTCGTTTAATGCTATCGTGCGAATAAATCGAGCAATAAAGTAATCGTTTATTTTTTTACGGTAAAAATATAAAATTTTCAAGTAAACTTAACGATCCTTTGTCGAACACGAGATTTTTATTAATCGATACAATAATTGTGAATTACGTAAAATGAAACGAAATACAAAACTGCGCGATTGCAACTGTCCTTTGTGATAACGTTAATTTGTCGGAATCTAGTTGAATCTGCGATTCGTTTCGAGTTCTGTTTTGCTTAGAAGTTTATTTGGCAAAATTATTTAGTGGACATTATTTATTTCCAGGTATAATTCCGAAACCATGAGGCTGTTTTTATTTTTAATTGCGGTAATATTTGCCACAGTGGAAGCTGTATCTTTTTTCGAATTAGTCAATCAGGAATGGACAACCTTTAAGGTAATAATAGAATTTCTATCTGGATTATCTTTACAAGACCTATCGCCAATGTAGCAGTAATTCGTATGTACTTTGTATAGAGCACTAAAAATTTTATGTCCCGAGATAAATCGGTTGTTATTACTAGTAAACGATGTCCAAACTTTATCGTTGTATCTGTCTTTATGTGTAAATAATATTATTCTATGTTATTATTAATCGCTAGATGGAACACAACAAAGTATACAAATCTGATGTCGAAGAAAGATTTCGAATGAAGATATTTATGGACAACAAACATAAAATTGCTAAACACAATAGTAATTACGAAATGAAGAAAGTTTCATATAAATTGAAGATGAATAAGTACGGAGATATGGTGAGTGATTTGTATGGGATAAATAATTTTGTTGTACGTTATCGAACGTACTTACTAGAAGCTGTACAATCGCATTTTTTAGCTTCATCACGAGTTTGTGAATACATTGAACGGTTTCAACAAATCCATAAATGTTAAATTAAGATCTCAAAGGCAACCCATAGGTGCTTCATTTATTGAACCAGCGAATGTAGAACTACCAGAATCTGTAGATTGGAGAGAACACGGAGCTGTAACTCCGGTTAAAGATCAGGGACACTGTGGATCGTGCTGGTCATTCTCTGCAGTAAGTTTTACGATTACCGACGTGTAAAATTATTTAAATAGAATTAATAGACTTTAATCGTTATGTAGACTGGAGCTCTAGAAGGACAGCATTTTCGACAAACTGGGGTTTTGGTTTCTTTGAGCGAGCAAAATTTAATCGATTGCTCTGGAAAGTATGGAAACAATGGATGCAGCGGAGGATTGATGGATGGAGCCTTCCAATACATTAAAGATAACGGAGGTCTAGATACAGAAGCTACTTACCCGTACGAAGCTGAGAATGACAACTGCAGGTAAGGATTTTGTCAGAAAATCTTTCCAACATGCAATATTTAAATTATAAATATATTATAACTATTGTTTAATCTATAGATACACCCCGATGAATAGCGGCGCTTCCGATATTGGTTATACAGATATTCCAAATGGAAGTGAGAAAAAACTGAAAGCAGCAGTTGCCACCATAGGCCCTGTCTCTGTCGCTATCGATGCGTCTCACCAATCATTCCAATTTTATTCCGAAGGTTTGTTTGTTTATTACATTACATAAACCAAGACTGGGATTTACACTTTTATGTACAAATTATAGGAGTCTATTACGAACCCGAGTGCTCTCAAACAGAGTTGGATCATGGGGTGTTAGTGGTGGGATACGGAACTGATGAAAATGATCAAGACTACTGGCTTGTAAAAAATAGTTGGGGCGAGACATGGGGCGACAAGGGATATATTAAAATGACCAGAAATAAATCGAATCATTGCGGTATTGCCTCTAGTGCTAGTTATCCTCTTGTTGGATCTGGAGCATAATTTATCTATGTTAAGGATAAGGATTTTACATGCAAACACACGTATACAAATAATTTTAATATATATAAATAAAAGGATTAAAAAAAAAGAAAAGAATATTAATGAAGAGGGGTGTTCAATTTCCGATTCGCCTGCAGATAATAGATATTTGAATGTATTATATTGTATTAACGTTTGTATATCCATACATCGAGAAAAAAGTAAATATATGTTTTTTGATTAAAATAAATGAAAGGATTTTTTATTACTTGGTTTTAAACGTCGAAAAAAAATATTCTCTGTAGCATCTATCGTTAGGTTTGTGATATGTGTCGACTTTTTAATGCTAAGATACACGAGTTCCGTTAAGTTAACGGAACATCGTGAAATCTGTAAGCGGTTAGAGTCGACAAATTACGTATCGTTGGTGTTACAAAATATATATATATATAAATATATAGCCGTAAAAATAATTTTTTATGATTAAAGTTACGAATGTGTCAATTAGTATTGTGCGAGGCATAGTTGTCAGCGCATTACTTTAAATCGTACTTACAATTTATAATAAACATAACCTAAGAGATCTCCAAAGTGGCCGTCGTTTGTGTCATGCATTCGGTGATTTAACTAAATGAGTATGTATGCCTAGAAAATTGATCAAAAAATGTGTTTCTTTTTCAAGTATAGCTTTCTTTAAATCTTCCGTTAAAATTTCTTCGCTATTTCTTCTGTTTACTTTTATCGTACACCTCTGAAAACCGCTTTCAGCGGTTTCAATAATATACTGTAACAAAAATATTACTTAAGTTATTAATAGTAATAATAATTATTGAAAATTCTTGATTTGTCTAGATTTGTTTCATTTATTTAGATATTTATCCTCTTTTTTTTTTTACAGCTACTTATACGCAATGGGTGAATTAAATGTTTGTTTTCAAATAGACACTGATAACCGTGAAAATTTTCCATCTGTAATTGCTTTTCTAACATTTAAAAATCAAAGAGATGCTTTCTACGAAATATTTAGAATATGGGAGGAAAACCATTTGGTGCCCGGATGGACATTTCAAATAGCGTTGGGAAGTAAAATAAGATATATGTTGACGCTGCACAACGACTCTATAAATTATTATCATTTTGCGAGATTATTTAAATCACAACTTTTAATTTCATGTATACAAAATAGACAGCAGGTAAGTTTAAGGAGCATAGTTACGCGTTCAAATATCTTTTACTTTGTTTAATTTTTATCTTTTTAGTTTATGTTTGTTGCTTTTAGGCAGAGATAGACGAAGATGAAAACATAAGTGTATTAAAAGTTTTGAAGCATGTAAATCCAAAAAAATTGAATCAACTTGAAAAGCGTCTGGTAACTCCGCAACCTCCGACAAATCAAATTATGGGGCCATCATTTCCGGGAGTGCAAGAATTTTTTAAAGATTTTATATTATTTGCATTTAACCCAATTTTTTATATTCATTTAGAAAATTGTTTGATCCATGAGATAATGGAATTGAACGACACTCAATTTAATAATAGCGAGATCGAAGACTCGGGTAATAATATGATATAACATTACACACACAACATCATACATTTACATTTACCGCTGGTACCTTAATTATTTAATATTAATTATTAATTTATGTTTTACGATAGAGACAACGGTCGACGAGCAAACTCAACAAAATTTTAGTACTTGTTTATCCAGTTTAAGACTCCTTGCGAAAATGTTAGGCCTCCTTGTGTCGTTACCGTACAGGTCAGAGTCAAATAATTTTAAGGAGTTAGTAGCAACTCAAGTAGAAGTAAGAAGCAAAGTAAGTAGCATCATTTCTCATCGCTTATCTTTTACATACTATTAACACGTGGTATTGATATGTTGTGCTTTTTATTTAGGTTTTACCAGCACTAAATTTACACCTTTGTCTTCAGAATGCCCTAGTATTAGGAAAATTATCATTAACCATACCTTGGATAGCAAAATACCTAGCTATGATGGATACTGCATCTCTTCGATTACCATATTATAAGCAAACCTTGGAACTTTTATATTGTATTTATAAAGTTGTAAATCATTCTGACTTTTTAGCGAGCGACAATTTTATTTCCCAACAAACAGCTATACTTCTCAAGTCTACTTTAAGCTGGTTGTTTGAATTACCAAACTTTCCAAAAGATTTCTATTCCACGTGGCAAAAGACGCATAAAGCTAAAGAATTGCGAAATTTGAAACAACTTGACAAACAGTACGTGCAAGAAAATATACTATTAGGAGAGCCCGCAGTGTCTGTTTCATCAGCTAAGTGTAATTTAGACAAATTGGATATTATTAATGAGAAGACGTTACGTATATGCTGTCCGTTGATTGGACAAAACGTGCCCATATCAAATTCCAAGACAAATTTAACCAATTTGAATACAAATAGACACATTAAGTTAGTTTCTAGTCAACTTCATAAATCTGCTAAAGGTGCGGGTATAAAGCATTTAGAGGTAAGTTTGTTAATTATTACGTTTGTTACGTGAGAAATATTTTCATTGTTTGTTTAATTTCAATAGTTGCAATTAGAAGAGGCATTTTTTCACGGACAACCGGCTTCTACTCGGAAAACCGTTGATTTCGTATCAGAAAGAATTGCTTCGACTTGTGTGAAGCATATATGTAATACTCTGTTGATGTCCTCTAGGGAAACAAATCTAAACAACTTTAGGAAGCTTTTGAAAAAAAAGCAAGAACAATTATTCGAGGAACAACTATTTAACAACATTACAGACTTTAAAGTAAATCCGTGTATCTTTTTATTAGAGTAGTAGTATTGTTAAAAAAATATTCATTTTAACACTAACATATTATACTGTTTAGGCTTCAGTGGCTAACGACATGAACACCTCAGCTACAAATATGTCGAAGGAATTGAAAGACCAATGCGAAGCATCGATACCGGGGATTTGTGAATTACGGGTAACTAAATCCATAGAATCTCTTTTAGCCGAAGACTCTTTGATATCTGTGAAGGAAATGTGTATTAAAATTGCCACGAGATTAGCTACAGAACGTATACATCAATGGATACAATCCCACATCGTGGGCGGATCATTATTTATAAAAGATATGGAGCTTGAATTGAACAGATTTTTAAGGAACAACACAACCCTGCAACCTACTCAAGAAAAGAGACATAATCCATCTGCTGTTAGCCCAACAACTATTACCGATAATTTAAGAGTAATTATTTACACCTCTTGCATTTTATTTAAACATCTACTATTTGTTAAACGAAAATCTATTATTATTATTCGTGTCTACTATGATTTTTATAGGAATTTATATGGGACATCCTCGATAATGGTGGGGAATCGTTAACGATATCGAGTGTGTCAACCATATTGGATAATTTATACCAAACTCTAAATGAAAGAGCTGATTTAGTAATGGGGCCGGAGAAAGTTTTGTACTCTCTCAGTACAGATTTTGCTTTATTTTTAGGTAGAAATATCACAAGTTTTTTCATGATATTGCAAACTAATAAGTTGATTTAATTTCTTAATTGTATATTATAGTTGCGTATCGGAGTGATATATTTATTCCGGAAGTCGAAGAAAGGTTTATCAAAATATGGTCTATGAGTCGTTGTACAGCTTTAGAATCAGATTCACCTATACATAGAATACTCAGTTCTAGAAACATTATGCTATTAGCTCAACCGGAAAAAGAAGATACTTGGCCAGTATTCGCAAAATTTATTAAAAAGTTGATAAAGAAGAATGTTTTAGACATCAATAGCCTCAGCGACCAGTGTGTAGCTCTATTTAGGCAAGATTGGCCTGTGGTAAATATCCCTTTATATTCTATCGATTGTTTACGTTTGATTACGTCTCAACTATCGAAACTATAATATCTTTTTATCGCGTTCTCGCTTGTAGCCTACATTGAAGCATTTGTCAAAGTGCTTAACCGAAATTATAGCAGATTTTAAAGCATCGGACGAAACAACAGCGAAAGTAAAATATTTACTTGGTTGGATAGCAGAAACCTACAGCGAATTAGAGTTTTGAGAGATATTTATTATACCTCTCGAGAGACTGATGTTCATCAAATTCAGTAGTTAATCTCCCAGCTAGCATGTTGTATAAATTATACAATTTTTGTGGATATAAGCATGTAAATTATTGTACATTAATTAATTTAATGACGAGTGATACAAGTGTTTAACGCAATAACTTTGAAAATTGTTACTACAGTATCGTTGTAAATTGATAATGGCAGAGATCCCATTTTATTTTGGACCTGTATAAAATCTACCAACTCTTTTAAAGTATTACGATGAAATCTGATCGATTTTACATTTATGTAATACACGATATTTTTCTAGATAAAGTATTCAAATATTACTTAAGCTTTTATTGCGTTGTATCTGTACAAACGACGAATTGAAATTTTTACTCTTAGATTCTAAATCGTTCCGTGTTTTATATGTCGAATGTTAATTGTTGCATTTTATTCCAGTAACAGCGAAACATTAACTTTCCGTATTTGTAAAATGTAAAATAAACAAAAATTTGTTTTATAAATTCGTTCGTTATTTTATTTCCCATACTTTCGATGAATTATCTCGGTATAAAAGTATCAAATCTCGTAGCCAGAAAATAATTCTTCGAGAATATGCGCAGCATACGATGCGCGGGCGACTTGAGCGCGAACAAATTTCGTAGCAGTTCGGCGCCGTCGCTCGAGGAGTTCGGGTGTGATTTGTTCGTTCGCAGTTGCTCGCCGAATATGTGTATACACGTTGCACAATTTAATCCCAGTTATTTCACATTGCAAATGTCACTCTCACCTTTGATACGTTTGTGGAATACTTTCTACGAGGAAAAGTGCACCTTTTAATAGAAACTTGGCTCGATGCTTTATCTGGCGTTTATTTATTTCGGTTACTTTTAACAACTATCAGAGGAGCTCGCGTTGTAATTGTTTTTTAAGGCTTGTACCATCACCGTAAACTTACAGGTATTATCGCTGCTAGACGAAGACGCTTATACTTTGCCCGCGTTGTCCTAGTCGAAGCAATCGTGCGTCGATCGCGCGGTAAAAAAAAAAGGAGTACGATGTTTTTTGTATAGTAAG
This sequence comes from Xylocopa sonorina, assembly GCF_050948175.1. Taxonomy (NCBI): domain Eukaryota; kingdom Metazoa; phylum Arthropoda; class Insecta; order Hymenoptera; family Apidae; genus Xylocopa; species Xylocopa sonorina. The sequence goes on from NC_135199.1 coordinate 13,578,305, forward strand.
ATAAATAATTATATTTATGCGTATTAACGCATCGCGCGAGATTGAAAGTAGCTGTGCACGCGTATTTCGATCGCGCGACTCGCCTCGGGGGCAACGGAAAGAGGCGATCGTGTGCATCGGTCACCCCGCGAGCGAAACAGATCGATCGACCGGTGTCCGACCGCTAACGCGTACGACCGAGGATGTTGTCGTCTCTACGGTGCACGCGACGCACGCCGAACAACTCGATCGATCTTCTTCCTTCGATGGGCACCCGTTAATTTCAACAACACGCTCGCGAGATCGCTTCCTTCGAGCACGTGTTTACCGGCACGTGGCTCGCACAAGATGTGAAACGTCCCATGGAATTGAGCGACATCTTTTTCAACATCCTCGGCGAATCAATTATTTCTTCCTTTAGCCAGGTGAGTTCTTTTCATTCGCTCCGTTCTCGCATTCGTTCTCACGATCACTTTTAAATAAACTAAACTAACGACAAAACTATTGTCTTACAAGTGTAAGTGGAAACTCGTATTACATCGAGTGTAATTATAGAGAATATAAATGTGCGAATGCGTCCAGAATATCTAAGTGAGATGTTATGCTTTGATACACGGAACTACCACGGAGAGTGGAAGAAAACTTTGTTCAGCTGCTCCGTTTCTTTGGTTCAGAAAAATTTCTACCTTTTTAAACGCGACATCCACAATCTTGCCTTATTAGACCTGACGAGAGCGTAATACGTATAAATGGATGAGGGAATAAAATGCAGGTTTGTGCTCCTTAATGTTAAATAATTCAGTCGTCCTACTTTATACGACGTTACAATCCGCGATCACATTATAGGTACTCGATTAAAACAATTTGCGTATTCTACCTCTTTCCGCTTATCGTTCGATTCCATATCGATTCGATCGATTCGCTAAAGTAAATCTTTAACAGACTCGCGTGGTACAGATTAACGGAAGTATTAAAAAGAGTCAAAGTCATCATTTGTAAATGGTACGAGTACTCCCTGCGAAATTGAACTGGAAACCGAGACGATAAGATCGTCCGTGACGTTTAACGAGTACCAAGTCCGCCCGAAAACAGGATAAAAAAATATAGTGCGAGGTACGAAAGGGTTTGTTGAACGCTGCGACTTGAAACGGGTCCAGTTGGACTTGTCGACCGACATCTTTTATTATTCTGTTCATCCTCATCAATTCTTTATCGACTGTACGTTAGAATCGCAAATGTTCCTAGGCCGCAATTTGCGGTTCGCAGCGTCGTGCGCCATTTTGATTCACCTCTTTACAGGAAATTACCAGGCCTGTCTCAATTTGCTCTTCCAGCAATACGCGACGCTCCGTCGCAAATGAAATTTTCCTCTGCACTCTTGGCTGAAACGAATATCAGTCCCGTTCAGTTTTCTATTCGTTCTCGTAGAATCTATTAAAACTTTAAAAATCGCTTAAACCTAACTCGAGCAGTGTATGATTTATGTGCACGTGTATAGACGTATGTATATGTACCTACATAGTCCACGTTACCTATAATAGTCCACGATATCGAGGATTATAAATCTTAATCGACGTTTCGTGTTCAACTTGTGCTTCCCGTAGAAACCATAAATCAAGACCCTTTACGCCGCGTTGCTATATCCGAATAATCGAATAAAGATGCTATATCTCTCTGTCTATGTAAGGATTTTAGCTCTCTTTCGTACCGTCTATAATCGTTCAAAATTCTAGATAGCTATACACACACGCACGTAATATTTCAGTTCGCAACTACCGTGAAACTGATTCTAATAGCGTGCATCTATATGTACAGATACATATATACATACATATATATATATGTATATATATATACGTATATAGTGGAAACGTTAAGTGAAACGCGTGGCATGGTCATTCAATGCGAAATGATGAGATTACAGAGAGAGAGAGAGAGAGAGAGGTATACGTGCATGTACATATGTACAGTCTTAATTGGACGGTCGTGTCACGATACGTTTATGTTGGCTAGCGGGGCTAATAGGAGCACAAGAATCATCGCTTTCATGTGCAGCTATCTATACGCATAAATTCATAGATAGGCTTGAAAAGACGAGAAACGAAATTGATAAGAATATTATGTTTTACGAGGGTAGCGAAGAAATGGAGACTCTTTACACGGGGACGATCCACGGGTTTGCCCGATCGAACGGTGGACCGAATAATGGAATTTCATCGGGTATGGCTGGCTCGTTCGATCAAGACGGCGTTTTGAGTCTCATCGTCGTTCTTGGGGGAAGTTTGTCCCTGGTTGCTCTGGTATTCGCCTTCATTACTTACAGGTAAGTCGAGACTAATCAATTAGCGTCGTTTAATAATCATACGGACCAGAAATGGAGTTCTTATTATTAGATAATTTCAATGCCAAGAGAATCGATCGAAATACTGCGCGTGAATATATTTTACTAACGGAACAGCATCTTTCGCACCCTCGTTACATCTGAAAATAATACAAACTACTGACCGTACACGACATCAGCGAGGTTTGCGTTCGTTGATACTTTAATCCTCTTACATTTTCGTCATCCGTTCCAACGGATAATGAAATCAAATTTAACCAAACGATTTAAATAATTCCGATTTTTTATTCAAGTTCATTCGCGCACCGTTTATTTTCGCGTAATCAAATTTCAATACAATTCAGAGAAAGGTGTCGATCCGATGATTATTATTTAATTAGACGTTTGTTTACGTACAGTTTCCCCCATCGAGCAATTTACGTAATTTATTAAATCATTCTTCTCGAAACGATTTAACGCGTTATGTCTGATTCCTGGAATATTTCACCATCCTCCAGAGGAATAACACCAATCGCTCTACTTCTTTTAGAATAATTTTTTTTTTATCACCAGCAGTCTTCTCGCTATTTCTCTGGAATTTTGGGTATGAGGGACACTCTACCTTGGTACTTTATAGGCGGTATATTAAGGTCGTTCTAAGGCTTTCATTAGAAGCACCGGATAAGCCGCGTGGTACATACTGTGACTGAAAGCGATTAACTTTTTATCCACAAGAAAAGTAGACAGAGGGAAAAGGGGCAAAAAATCCTGGATAATGAATATTCCTTTTCGAAAGTTTAACGATAGAGAAATTTCGAACTATGTCGTCCAGAGCCGTAACACGTAATCACGTAAATACACTTTGAATTTATTTATTTACTCGGAATCGTTCGATTCCGATTGGCAGCGAGCCATTGCGAAACGTTTAACCCGATGAGTATAGACGAAGGACGTGCTATGAGAAAAAACAATCGATGAAAAGCAAACCCATTAACGCGGCGACGCGACGTATCAAATATGGAAACTGTAACGTTACATTGTTGATTGCGTTCAGTTGTTTTTTCGTTATCTCGTTGTAAACACCGTGGAATACGGGATAGGTTCGTTTAACGATTGATAGCAAGGTCTAAAACGAGCATTAGCAGAGCGTTAATACGGTTTCTCGATTACTCCGACGTTGGATTACCGATTTTCACGGAAGGGAAAATTCTGACAACCCTGAGTAATGGATGGTACCCGACTCGGTAGCAGCCGGATCGCTCTAATATAATATAATCGACTAATGACACGATCAAGCGTGTCACGTAAACGCGTGGGAACCGAGGGGAAACTTCTTATCATCGGCAAAGTGTCGAGGTAACTTTCGAACTGGGAACGATCGCTTCTCGAGTACGTCCCATCTCCTCTAGATGTTTGCACTTAATTAATGCACAGGGTGTACATATACGGTGAACGAATAAATACGTACGCAGCAGAATCGTTTCGACTGGTTCGCGAGCTTAGGATGGTTGACGGGTGTCCATGGTAAGCAATGTCAGTTGTACGTTCGATTTCTATTGTTCGGACCGCCAGCACTCCCAGCACCCCCACCGTGCATAATCGGGATTGCACGACGAACGGGGCAGATAATCCGGCAAATTTCCAAACGAGTGGCCACATAATTCATACCGGCACATTATTCCGCGCAGCTGGCTCCGATCTCTTGATCGTCCCTGTTCACCCGCCACATTCAACGCTCGACGATGTCCATTAAAATCGGACCAAGACGCAGAGATGCTCGTGTAGCTAGCTGCCAACTTGCCATTTACGCCTACGGCTAAAGAGTTTCGCTCGATTTTACAGGAAACGTGGATCAAGCTTGGATTATTCTTTGGATCACGTTTCAATTAGTTGAACATACGGGACTGGAGCTGCGGTGGTCGCGGTCGTAAATAGGTCGTGTTAGTTGGGTTATTTTAGAATTCAAAGAAAAAGCGTGTGTTACTTGAAATACCAGCGGGGACAAAAAAGAGGCTCGAGTTAAGTGTACTTTATCACGGCGTGTATACGTCATAAAAATCTGGAACGCGGTCTGGAGTGTAGCGGAATGAAAAGGAATGTCGGTTAGGTCCTTTATCCTCGGAATCAGCGGCCTCGCCTTTCTTCCTCCGCCCAGAAGTGTATCCCTTTAATCCTACGTGGCGAGCTGAGCCGAGCCTTAAACTTCTCGCGCAGCCGCTTTGCGATATTCCTCGGACTCTCTCGTATGCTGGTGCACACGTGAATTTATACGCACCTATGCTCGTTTATAACTTAACGGAGTTATGCGCGTGCCATCCTCTGCACCGAGTAACAATTAGCTTTTCTTTTTTTTTTTACCTTTTTCCCAGAACCGCCGATAGCCGATGAACTTTTTTCCGTCGGATTGCGGGACACGGGAGACCGGGATACGCGGAAAAGATAGGATTATATTAAATAAATAATTACGTTAAACAGTATCGACGTAATTAAGTGCAGGGTACAGTGTGCCGCTGCGTGAGAAGGGGTAAATAGTGAGCGTCGTTTAACTTCATTTTCGCGTTATCCTTAACGAAGTTAAAGTCGCCGTGATGTTATATCGTCCGGTGAATGTCGTCACGCTCCCGTTACATCCGGTGCGGAATCGGTTGCTCTCCTCGGCTTCAGAAAATTCGATTTCTTTATTCCTAATATAATCTTTATTCCATATCTGAATAGAAGAGATGTGAATAAAATAAAATGAACTCTACTCTATTATCAGGTTCGTAACGGGGAACCGTCGCATTCGAATCTCTCCATGTATGCACATATTATGGTATAAATACCGTAACAGCGAGATGGCCATCCCGATCTGTCGATCAGCTGCGAGTATTCGCTGATTTCTTGTCTTTTGCGCCAAGTACCACACTGCGAGGTAACGGTTTGAATTATAGCTAACATTTTTTATTCCCGTACTAGGCGTGACGCAAGGTGAATTCCGGTTTCAAGAGTAACGTCCCCGAAGGCGTCTCACTTCGCGCCCGGAGCAGACAAATGCGAGTCACAATGGGAACGGAAATGATAGCCGTGCAATCATGTATAATGTTTCAACCAGACAGTCACCTTAGAGGCAGTTAGTTTAGAACTTTAATTCGCATGCATGTACAGTTTTCGAGTAATAATTGGTCTCGTCGAACGAAGGCTCTGCTTGTTGATACTTCAATTATCTTCACTACGGATCGGTTAACGTTACTCTATAATTATAATAAGGGAGCATTGCGCTTGTTACACATTCGCGTGTGTACGCGCGCACATGCATATACGAAGGCGCATACGCGGACGAAAATGATAATTAACCTCTGTTTACTGTCGCGCAGTAATAGTTCAACGTTATCCTGTAACGAGTGGCTGTTCCAGCCGTTAATTGAATTTTTATCACAATTACGTATAAGTGAAATGTGAGCGTGGAATAATTTTCATCGAGCAATTCTCGTTTGGCGCAAGAACCGGTGCCATCAAGTGTATATTACGTCTGACCAAGCATCGATCAATGCTACTTGCGCGCATCGTAACTCGATAGGATTTCATTTTGCCACGCGCTACGAAACGATCATTTTCTTCGTTAATGTCTCATCGCGATGCCTTTCGAGAATTTCGAAGAAAATGTTTCAATTACACGACACGCCAGCTAGCAGACAATCGTGTGCGAACGTTGTAACCGCATTGCAGATATCTAACGAATCGGATGAATTCCCTTTGCCGCGATGTGTTTATTCGAGAGGCCACACCGAAAAATGAACGGCGTCTACGTATTTTTACGAATCGGTCTTTGAGCTGAATATTTGCTCGTTTCTGTTTGAGCGCAACTCTTAACGACGATTCCTTTGCCTTTCTTCAATCTCTCCGTTACTCGAGACTTTCCTTTTTCCCTTTTTTTCTTGTTCCATTCGTTCATTTAAATCGATTCGACTAGAGTTTAATTTACCTTTGCTTCATGTATTCACGTCCGCATGTATTTACATACTGTTAATAAGATAGAAGCGCAGTTGAACGTCCATTTAAATTTTCATTTGCACAGTCCGCGCCCTTTGCGCTGGCAATATCATCGAAATACGATTTTATCGCATAATTTTTCTCGCTGCAACCAATGAATATTTACCAACCCGTATTATCCTTGGTTCATTTTGTACGGAATTTCATCGTTGAGTCGAAATCAATAATTTAATTCTGAGGGAAGACAGGGACGCGCGTCTGCTCTCGCATAATAATAGCACACCAGAGACTGCCGAGATGCATCCCATATAATTTACCGAGAATTCCTATTTAGACTTAATTTGACTAATTAAACGCTGTCCGATTTGACCAAGCTAGCCTGGCCTTAGCCTGGAGCTTCGAGCATTAACCAACAACACTCGGAGAAACTTACCTAAAATTACTTTGACGAAATTACTCGCGACACGATTCTTCTTTTCCTTCGATCCTTCGACTCTTCGTAATTAATCTTCCGTTCTCTTCTCGAAAACTCGACTCGTTAATAACCACGTAGCAGATGTCAGAAGGAATTAGCTGCGGTTCGAGCTGGAGTCGCTTGCTGGAACATCGAGACTAAACCTGAATTAGATTTAACTTTGCTCGACCCGGAGGTTAAGTGGCAATCTCTTGACACGGTATTTGAAAAATGCTAACAGAAAAGTAATCACATTGCCCTTTTGATTCTCCGACCTTGGATACGCTCACTTTTTCCTCTCTTCTTAATTTACCGAGGCTCGTCGAATCGCCGCGCACTTTCTTAGCTTCCGGACAAGAGCAGCGACGAGCAAAGGGAAAGTAATGGGTTTAAAAATCTAAGGAAGAGAAATCGTCCCTCTCTATCTCGGTTATCTTTTTTCCCTCCTCGAAGCGCGCCGTCCTGACTTTTATTCTCGAGCTAAGTAAGAGGCTTACCAGTGCGAGCCTCCGCACCATTCAATCATACGCGTGAGATTTTAATCATCCCTTCGAAGCCGTCGAGATTCTATCTCAAGAATCCTCCTATTTAAAGGAACAAAAACGATACTATCCGATCTGTAATCTCGACGAAATTACATTTCGAAAGTTTCTTTAAATCACCGAATTCGTTGTTAACTTCAAAATAGAACGATTAACCTAGGTGTAGAGAGCTACGGAAGCTCGTGGAACTTTCTTGGCTGAAATAACACGGATGTACGCCAAATCTCGCGACTAATCCCGGTTTCGTTCGTAGAAAATCCAGCTTCTCACCAGTTGTTCCGTTGACGCGTTCAAGTTTTCCTCACTCGTTGTTTTCTTCGCCTCGAGAACCGACAGCCCCTTCTTTTATACGTTGCTTGCAACGAGTTTGCCATTCATAACTCAAACAAGGCGAATACAGCGTTCTGTATTTCGCGGAATGAAGAAAACGGATATTTTTCTCCTCGGAATAAACAGAACCGAAGATTTATCACTCCCATCGAGGAGGCAAGCGCAGAGACGGTCTTCTCTCTTTGTTTCATCTGCAAACGTTTATCTACGCTTATTCATTTTTCTTCCAGCGGACAATGCGCTGGGTAACCGCTCGCTTAAAATACACTTTGCCCGCTTGCTTATCGTATTCCACCAGTCGATACGTTTTTACCGATTACTTATCCAGTGCGACGGCAAATTCAACGACGAAAATGCACAGTGAATCGTACCAATTGATACCGTGGTTAATGCAGCGAACGTAGTATCTGGCACCACTTGTTGAAATGTATTGGAAAACTTGGATCGAACGATCGATTTATCGAGCGACGATGCACCTAACTATTTGTAGAAATTGTGACAGGAGAAGACAGAAATCGAAGGATATAGAGAAGAGAAACAATCGTTCGGCTCAGCTCTGAAATTAAATTTTGCCTACGTTCCTGGCCCACGGAAACACACGCTCGTCCGTTTCGTTTTCCCATTCTTTTTACCCGTCGTTTCTCGTTCACTTTGTTTACGAATTAATAACATTTCTGTACAGGTGGAATTTTTCAACGAATAAGAGAATTCTAGCTTCAAATTGTTTAGCGTTTGTTTCGAAGCGGACGTAACGACGACCGAAATCACAACGAAACTAATCAGAGTTTGAGAAACGTAAACGTACATTTGCATTCAGCCGAGATCCGCTAGGAAACACCGTTTAAAACCGTTCCGTTGGTAATAGGTTTATATTCCAGCCGAGCTGCATAATTTCGACTATCTTCCAAAAAACTAGTTTACTTTGTTAAAACAGTAAGCCGCTGGTTGGTTCGTGGCACGCTCGATTCCTGACATCGTAAGCACCTTACGAGTCCTTTCTCTCTACCCTACTTCAGCTCTCCTTCGAGATTCACCTTCGTCATCCTCTTAATATCAACCCGTCCAGGATATCGGGCGTCGTTTTAATATCGCACGGAGAAATTGCGCGGAGCCGTGACGTGCTCCTCCATCCGACAGCCTTGCGCTTCGAATTTAGGACTAAAATTCGACTAATATCGTTACTTGAAGAGGATGCGAGATCGTCTTCTTTCCGGCATTAATCAGAGCCTCGATCGAACGGAAGTAAATGTCAGCTACACTCGATTTAAGAGTTGAAACTCCGGGTCACGCGAATCGCATAAGGGGAGAAACGGGAAAGGAGAGGAGAAAAAAAAAAGCAGATATGAAATTTCGACGCGGCTCGATAAGCTGTCAAGAGGTGAATTTGATGGATCGGGCAGGCACGGCGAAAGCAGGGTAACCGGTGTTGACGCTCGCGAAGAGATCTCGAAGGAACACGGTGACAGTTGACTCGAGATAAATCCGAGGGCCGTGCTTTTTTTTTTTATTTCTTTTCGCGTTAAATCGACAACCGAATCGGCAACTCGAATCAGCCAAGTGGAAAATAAATCGGTAACGAGATGTTAAACGTCGCGGCTTCAAAGACTGGATGGTAAATTGACCTTTCGAGTGGTTTGACGCCTTTGATTTCCCAAAGGAGAATTGTGCACGCGATCGACTTTTCATCGATCGCGTTCTCTCTCCCTCCTCTCAGCTTCTGCTCATTCACTCCGACGCATCCGCCTATATAGACCAGTGGTTCTTAATTGCTTTGACATCGCCACTTCGCCACGTTTAATTCCTTGCGGTATTTGTCGCAATTAAACGGCAAATTAATCGACCGATACACCCCGTGGAACGCGAATTACTCGGTTCGCTGCTTTTTGCTCGCTGAAATACAAATGTTTGATCGCGGAAGCGTTCACCAAGCACGCGTCTAATACCGATACGGCTTTGGTTTTTCTCTCGATGGAATTTGTTTGCCCGCTAACGTAGTTCATACCTCTACTAAAGTCTGCTTCGCGTAACGAGAGAACCGCTTAATGGAGAGTGGTATCCATTTCCCATGGAAGAACCACTGAAGGTAGATAGTGTCGTAGCATCCTGGGAACGCTCTGTACGGTTCGTAAAGTGTCTCGCGATTGAATTAGCCGCCGCGCATCGATATCTCGACGGAAACGTCTTTTAGCGGGCTCGAGTGACGAGCACGCCGACATCAGCTGCCCCTTCGACGGTTATTTCGAGGGTTCGATCCTGGCCAAAATTCATTTCCGTTCAACCTCGAAACGTCTCTCGTCGATGCTTCGTTCCGAAAGTTGTCCTCCTTTGTGCGAAACCTTTTCAATACGCTATCGCGATATCTCTTTTTGGGCAGGTGCGGGTTAGTTGGTATACACCGGCCGTCGGCAATAAGCTTTGGAATTTCACGGTGAAAATTGGCTGCATACTTGATACGAGGGAAAATGCACGGCACGGGAGTTGCATTGCATATTCGAAATGGCGTATAAGATTGCGCTCTCGCCTTCCTCTAACGAAATCATTCAGAATGCCTCGGGGTATCTCGCTGGTTTCTATGCATCTTTCTCTTTCGGTACCCTCCCTCGAGTCGATAAAAGTTCCAAGCGGTGGATTTCGTTGTAAGAAGGTTTTCATCCCCTCGAGAACCCGTGTCGCTTGATCCAGGCTAATTCTCTTCTACATCTGTAACTTGCCGCCGCTTCATCCTCCCAACATCCCGTTACACGAATCGCGTAACACTCTCCTTCGATAATGATCGATATTTTGCGATTATTAGAACAAGAATTCAACGTTCAGAGAGCGAAAGGGAGCAACGTTATTACGGAGAAATTTTGTGGAGAAGATCGATCGAGTCCTTCCTCTTCTTCTTCTTCTTCTTCTTCTTCTTTGGCTCGGGTCAAGGATAAGGTTGGTTGTCCTTCTCTTTCATCGATTTTCCATAGCCGCGATAAACATCGTCGAGAAGAAAGTTACGTATGCCTTTTTTGTTTCTCTAGGACGCGGAATTTTTCACGAAGAGCACGGTGAATCCGATCGAGAACGTTTTCGAATATCTAGGCCACACAGATTGCGGTATTCTCCTAAATCCGCAGAGTCTCGCATAATTTTCAACTTTGCTCGCACCTGACTCGACGGGACGGAATATCAAGCAATATCGCTCGATTCACCCATCGAACGTGCCACTTTTCCAACTTGGTTCGCGATCGTTGCGTTGCCGAGTGTGTAAACGATTCGAGAAACAATCTCGCGTGCAAACGCGAACGGGATGAAGGAAGGGTTGCCGGTTCGCGTCTAGATTTCCGGGATCGCATGTATCAAGTTCGCGATGCAAATGTCGCCAGAGGATCCGCTACCCGAGCGCTTGAATTTGCAGATCCATTTGCTTCTCTTTGCTTCTCTTCGCTTCCGCTGGAAATCCCGAGCTGGCCGAACTTTCCTCGATATTAACGAGCGCGAAACGGGACCCGGCGATGTTTACGACGCGTTTATTGTTAAACGCGAATCCCATTTTTCACGTTTCCTCGTTTAAAACCTTTTCATCCGCCGTTCTAACTTTTTTGCGCCGGCACACTTCACTTCTCGTTAATGGTTATTCGTCGGCACGTTAAAGTGGCCCGGGTCGAGTAACGCGTTCTTGGAAATTTCGTGAAAGTAATGGTTAAATCGAAACGTTTCATAAATTTCACGGTATTCTTTTCCTCGTCGCGCTTTTTGCGACGCTTGGAAACTGTTTTAACATCGCGTCCGTGGAGGGTTGAAAAATTGCGGTGGTCATTCGTCTAGGTTCGCGTTTAAGATTCCTGCACTTTTCTCCCTTCCTTCGCGTTGGCGGACGTTTACCGCAACGGTCATTAGCCAAGGATGTTCTTACGATATTGTTCTACAGCGTAACGAAAGTTTCCAAGTACCATTCATTTGGAACTCGAAGTCGAATTGAAACGAAGAAATGAAAGTATGCATTCCACTCTGCTTAGCTCGGATCGCTCGACGGGGTTGCTGGTTTTATTCGTTATCTATCGGTGATTGTAAAAGTTTGTATCGCGCAGCCTAACAACCGACGAGAGTGTTCGACTTTATGCTTGCCAGCTCGTAGAAGCGTACAGCGGCGCGTAAAATGTTTTACGAGAGACCGTTGCCCACGGTGAGATGTCGTTGAACGAAACTGGTATCCTTAGGCTTCAGAAATGGGTATCGTTGCTCGCGTCTGCGTCTCGAACAGACGTTTCCCCGTTTCTTTCGAACTGGTGTGACAATCGACGCGACAGCCTGCTCGTTTCCAGCGAAATAAGCTTCCGCGACGAGCATTTGCTCGACCATAAGCGAATGCCTTCGATCGATCGGAGCTTGCCCTAAGATTTTACCGGTATGCTCTCGAAAGCACTCGATATCTCTGGCCTCGTTCGAGCGGATTGTTAAGCCGACTGCCTCCTGACCCAATTATTAATCGAAGATCCTCCAATCCATCGCGGTCTTTTCATAGAGAGATAGAGCTCGGATTTTTAATCGTATCTCGAAATTATGAGGATTCATCGATAGAATCACCGGTATTCGATCGAGTATCGAGTGAAAACGCTGCCTCGTAAATACTTTCCGGGCATTGCACTTTTGTATTTTTCAACCTCGATTGAAAACGAAATTATCGTGGTTGCATCTTGGCTCGCGCGATTTCCTTGTGGCGAACGCGAACAGCTCTCTTCAACGTCGTTTCGTGGGATGGATTTTTATTCCCGCTCGTTCGTGCGTAACAGAACCGTGAAGCGTGCGAGCTCTCGATAGCAACCAGTGAAACTAACTGCCGAACGTGGCGATTTGTTGGTACACAGGGCTTACCAATAATCCGTCGCCGGAGCTGGAATTCGTTTAACTCGAGTCTTGTTTAAAATTCAAATTCGTTCCGGTGAAAAAGCCCCGTTCAACGGGCAGCGATTTACGTCCGCGTTCGTTTCGCACCCGTAGGGCGTGGCGATGACGAACGCTGCGGAATTAAAGAAACGACCAGCCAATTATCCGCGAATCACCGATTGTTCGAGTTCAGAGATGGCTGAAAAGGTCTCTGACAAAGTACGAAGAAATGAAATTACCCGATCATCCGCACTCGTGTACGTAACTAATTCGGTGTGATAACGTTATCCTTGCTCGACGAAAAGATCGGCGAGCGGACACGGATTATTGGCCAATTTCGCGAAGCAGAAAAGAACCGACGAGACTCGTTCGTAGAAGAGATTCCGCGCGATATTGGGCCTCTGTGTTCCCGCGTACAATTGTCGGATGAAAACGCGATAGAAATTGATTTTCAACTATCCGTGTAGTTGTTTTCGAGTAAAGCTGAGAGTGCGATCAGGAAGTTAGCCTTGTGTACCGTCTGCAGTTGAAAACGGCAAGATATCCGATAGGAGGAGTCCATTTAGCTAGCCTTAAAGTGTCGGAATAAACTAATTCGGTCGGTGGGAATTAAAAGTGGCCTGGTTTAAAAGTAAGCCCCGAAGGGTGTACAGTTCTCGCCCGTCTGCTCTATTAAATCATCTACGTGCGCTAAAACCGGACAGATATACGTTTCGTTTAACTATCTTTCTCATTCGTGGAGAGATTATTTTTCGCAATCTGTAGCAACGTGACGGTCAGAAATTGCGGTTTTCTCGAAAACCAGTCGACTTCAATGTACTCACGTGCCACGGCAATGCACGTCGAACCTTTTCAACCTCGATAGTTATCCAACTGTAGACTCGCAATATCCGAGCAAAGGAGGAGCCGAGGGTGGAAAATATAAAGGAAAAACCAGAGGCCCTGGAACTGCCGCGATCATTCGATTTCCGGCAAGCTTGCGTGTAAATCAATTTTATCGAAATTTCGATCGTGAGGTCGCGCGCTTCGACACCCGAAACCGTCAAGTTTATCGAAAGCCTTTCTCGAGGACCTCCACCGTTACCCGTGCCTCGCTCGTAGAAAACGTGGACGCGTTACAAAAGTCTCGAAACGATTTTTGATAATCGAGCGGAAGGGAATCCTGGCTAAACAGTCGGTTACTGTAAGGGACAATCCGAGTGGAGACACCGCGGCACCTATTTCGTATTCATAGTTCCGGTTGAATTATTCATACCCGCGTACGGGGAAAAGTTGAAAGTTGAGAAGCGAACAGCTAGCCGAGAGAGCAGTTGGTGTAAAAATCAACAAAGTCCGTTAAAAAAAAGTCTCGTCGAGGAGGAGAATCGTTTTCCGATCGAAGGCTGGCGGTCGCCGCGGAATAAATAGCGCGAGTCAGAATTTTTGAAGGAAAGGAATGGAAGGCGATGCTCATTATTTTGAGAGAGGTATAACGAATCGTTTCGACGTGACGGGTCGGGAGTTGAAAAGGGGCTGGAGAATTTTTAATCGGCTGGCAGGGAGCAGCAGAGGGGGCGAGAGGTGCGACGAATAGGGGAGTAATCTTGTAGATTTTTTATTTTTTGCCCTGGTGCCTTTTGCTCGCGCGATAACGACCCGCCAGCGAAAATTCTATTTCATTCCCGGATAATAAATCTGTATTGTACAATCTCCGTGTGCACGTATCAAAGCTACGCTCTACAAGTGGTTTCGTACTCGTTATTATTAAGCGCTCGGCTTCGACTTTCTAATTATAAATAGAAAAACGTGTTAAAAGCGTGCGTTCTAAAACAAGATGGCTCGTTCGCGCGTTTCTCGGCCAGTTCTCTCGAAGAACCAAAGTGTTTGAAAAGCCAGAGCTAATCTCTATTCCGGCTGTATCCGGTTAATTGCACTCTTTGCCCCGTTTGCGACACGGTCACGTACGACGAACGGGAAACCTTAGCCTTTCCTCGCGATTTCTCCCGATACACAGGGGATCTATCGTCCCGTTGCTGCTCCTTTCGCTGAATTACATTCCCGAAACCCGTAGTCGTTGTCGCGCTACATTTTCTACACGCGTCATCCTTTTCCCCAAAGTATCGTAAAACAGAAAGGAAATAGTAATATCGATTTGGGTCGTAACGTAGATTTGAAAACTGAGAAACATCCGGTTTCACCGTTTACTTTTAATATCTATTTAACCATGAACAGAACGAACGTTGCTTTTCCGGATAATCCGGTCGAGTGAAAAATCAACGAGAGACTGATTTTTGCGAATACCCTGCTCTAAAACCATCGCTGCGTCGCAACTGCGAAATTCGTTCTATACCTATAATATATATATATTCGTTCTATATTCAGATTACAGATCCGTAGTTTGTACTGGAAACATTCTCTTTGGAATGAAAACCAGATATTTTCTCTTGTCGAGGGTTCGAACGAAACGCGGAAGAAAAAAATTGAAAGAAGGTCGAAAGAAAGGCGGACAATGGAAATGATTACGTTCGTGGAAATTAATCGGTTCGCTTTTTCCGAGTGCTAATCACCGTGAAAGATATCCTCGATGAACGGACAGATGCGGAATGAAAGTGGCTTCATTGTTCGACGAAGGATCGAGCTGGCCTACATTTCCAAGAAATCGTGATTACACCTCGCGTTTTTGCGCGTAACGCGCTAGTTTTAGCGAAATTTCCAATGGAAACGAGTAAACCGCGAATCGCCGAAGGCAATCAAAGTTTCTCGAAACGGTGCGCAGGCACCTGTAAATAGCGCGATGTGTACTTTTCGTAAGACAAACTTGAGATATCGCGATATCCGACCTCAAACCAATTTCCGCCGGGTTCCTGACCGCAACAACTCTGCCAGACCGTTCCGATGCCATCCCACCGCGATCGATCAAAGTAATTTTCTTCCTCCTCTTTATACTCGATTCCTAAGTCCCTACCGCGAAAAATTCCCGCTCAAACTTTCCTCCGACAAATGTAGAAAATTACTTAGTTAACGGTTGCTCGAGAAAGGGGAAATGAAATTTAGCAGAGGTAGCAGAGATCGATCGCGAACCCCGGTGTCGAAAACTTAATCACTACCACCCCTCTCGACGCTCTCTAAGGACAAAGTCTCGTCGCGCTCTCGATTTTCTTTCGCTACCTTTCAAAGAGAAATCTCTTAATCACGTAGCAGAGGGCAGAAGAAGTGTAACGAGCCAAAGTTAACGCTCCTCTCTGATTCGGTTTTTTTCGCCAACCGAATTGAACCCTCTCCTTCGGTTTCGTCGACGATCCCTTTCCCCGCTCTGGGCTGCTGCTACCATTCGAAAGCTCTCTCGGATGAATTATTCAGAGGACGAACGAGAAACCGCGTCGGATGGCGTTTTAAGAATGTCGACTTCGCGAACGAGAAGAATTTCAAGGTTCCACCTTTGATTGCTCGTCGAGGCTTGCGTTATTTCATTTCGTTCGACCGGATAACGATAGTTTCGATCGTTTAATATCGTCTACCCAGCGAATGATTTAATATAAGAAACGTTACCGAGATTACGATAGAAACGTTTCGATCCCGACTGGGAGGGGGGCTGAAAGAACAAGGAAACCGCATTTCTAGCTTTCGACAAACTTTCTTCTCAAATAACCTTCCCTCTCGCTTCGTCCGTCGTCTATTCGATTCAATTTCGTATACCTCTCCTTCCTTTCCACTATGTCGAGCAGCCCTTTTTATTTTGCCAACCCGATTCTTTCCTTTCTTCCCCGTTGCCTCGTCCAGAGTCACGCGTGACAGTACGCAACCATTTATTTGCCGCGATCCTCGTCGATACGCGAATATCGAATTTTACGCCGCCCTCTTACAGATTCCCGTGGGAAATACAATGTTCTTTGAGACGGTATCTGCACATCGTTTGCACCCGATTTTCGCGTACAACTGCACCGTTGCACGTCTGGTGGTATACATCGCAATGAAACGTATCGCTCGATTTGCCCGTTTCGACGCGAAGAAACGTGATTCGTTTCTGTACACGAGAATCTTTTTCTTCTGTTTCAGCCTGTTCTCGGACTTGAGGAGTCTGGCAGGCACGACCCTTATGAATCTGTTGGCAGCCCTCTTCATGGTTCAACTGCTCTTCATCGTTGGAGTGGGCGGTGTTCAGGTAACTTTCGACAGTCCTCCTTTTCGCCTCTCGCGAGTTATACACGGACGAGAAGTACGCTGCCGGTTCTTTCATCGCGTTACAAATCCGTACAAGTTGTTATCTCGAATGAAACGAAAGATGTTTTTATCTATAGCAACGGCGTACAGGATGATTAATTAATAACGTGGATTTATCGTGGGCTGAGAAAAACAGGGAACATCGAAGAGACGAAAAAGGTCGAAGGCATCCGTGAGAAATTGCCAGGAGAAACGGGAGCTGTTTTCTAACGGCGGAAGAAAAGGGATCAAGGGAAAGCCGAGTAGGTGGAGACGAAGAAAATTCGAAACGATTCGCAGATGCTTCGAGTGCGCGAAGGCGGAATCATCGAGCGATAGAACAGGAGCGAACAAAAGCCAGAGGATTTCGTAGCAAAGGGCAACGAGCAGTTTCCGCGCCTATCTCGCTTCTTCACCCGATAAAACATCCCCACGCGTAACTCGAACTTCCATCTTATTTACACCAGGAGAATCCAAGTTCTCGTCTTGCCGCCATTAATTGTTGCGAGCACAAAAATGTTTCGCTTCCGAACGGTAAACTCCATCGCGCGCGAGTGGTTTCGAGCGATTCAAAGCGAAACCGTGTTAATTACATGCACGGGACAAAGATTCCTCCGTGACTGAGAGAACCTTCGTCTCACCACCGTTCGCATTCGAGTTTTCATCTTTCACGCTTTAACGAAGATGAATGAACGAGCCGCGAAACGATTCGATCAATAGCGCTCGCGACGCGAGATCTTTAATAGGAAGAAGATCGGTGTGTTATTTCGAAAGCTTGGCACGTTCGCGCATATGCGCAGGAAAGCATCCTCGATGGTACATACGTACGTACGTACTTACGTTCATGCATGCGCGATGTACGATGTATCGTGTGACGTCGCGAACTACTTATCCTAAGCACCGCTTCCGAGCAAAGCCTTCTCGAATGCCAATCTGTAGAACGACGTAAACGCGATTATTTGCTAAAAGGATTCTCTATCGAGGACGATGCGTTCCCGAAGATCTCGTATCCGGGTCAAAAGTTGAAGTCCGAGTCTGACGCGAACGAAATTCATCGAATAGAATCGAACGCAAACACGAGAATGCCGTGTCCGTTCTCGGTCTTCTTCGAATTTTTTTTAACATCAAAGTATCCGATTCGATGCGATTTCGCCTCGCTAAATTTCCAGCTAATTTTCTCACGAGCCCGTTTCAAGCCGTTTAATTACCCGTACCGCATTATATACCCGCTACACGCGTATAGGTATAGATAGATGCGCGCAAAAAGAACTCGGCTGGAGCATAACTGTATATACTTTTTATTTTACGAAACGAATCGCGTGCGCATTTTACCGTATCTCGTGTACGTATACACACCCGTAATACGTACTTTTTTTCCACGGATGGGAGGAGCAATCGACTTGTTAGATTTTGTTTTTCTTCTCTCGACGCGAAACACTGGCAGACTTTATTGGCCCATTACTCGCTCGCGAAACCCTCGCGTTTATTCGCGGCTATTCCACGGAAATGTTTCAGGAATGAAGTAAATCTATCGAATCGTGATCGTCGATCGTGTCCCCTTATTCGATGATATCGTTTCGTTGAAGCGTTGTCGGCGTTCTCGCAAGGAAAAAATTGCGAACCAACAGAGACGATAGTGACGCGAATAACCGCAATGCAGCGTACTTGTCGATGTTAACAAAACTCTCCGCTTCTCCGAGCGGATGGTCGAAAACGAAATTTTAGATTTCGCGTTGCGGTCGCGGTTCGTTTAATTAGAAAGTTAGACGAATACATTGTCCGAGAGAGCGAGCGACCAATGGAAACTGAATGTTTCATTGATGCGGTACCGTGAATTCACCGAAATCATGAAAATTCATAGAGATCAATTTTCGCCTCGCGGAAAGGGAGAGCCTCTCTATGGGATACCATTGCGCGAAGCGTTATTAATAAAATCGTTAGAAGAATGGTGCATTCGATCCAGGAAAGTGGATATATCCATTAGATAGTATTCTAGCCATGTAGAAGCCTGTATTCGTTAAAATTGGACCACCGCCTCGGGTCGTAATTGGTTTTTTAAAACCGACGCAATCCGATTCTATCGATAACTCGAGGATTTCACCGTCCATCCGTGAGCGTGTTTCATTTCGTTCTTTCGATTTATCGCTCCTCGGATGTGGGATAGGTAGATAGGTAGACCGGAGCTGTTAAATCGATCGTGGCCAGTACGGTTGGCTACGCGTTTCGAAATGGTAACTAGAAGCGGAGCGATAACTAGGCGAGAGGTATGTTCGCAGGACTCGGAGCTGTGCATTTCCCTCGGGTTGAGCCTGCAATATCTTCGAATGACGGTGGTTTGTTGGCTGGCAGCGATGTGTCATCATCTTTACGCGACCGTCGCCTCGGTTCCGCGTCGCGACGATCCCCCGACCTATCTCAAGTACAGCCTGTTCGCTTGGGGTGCTCCGTTTCTCAATCTCCTCGTCGCCGCTCGTCTGCAGATCGAGGAGGCGACCGACATTTGGAACACCGCCGATCTCACGCCGTTCAATTGCTGGTAAATTTTTAGCTGGACATGTTTGCCTGTGAAAGCAGTGAAACGGCAATTTCGAGGGCGCGCCAAATCTCTGTTACAGGTTTCTGGGAACCAAGGCAACCCTTTACGCGTACTGTTTGCCGATGGTCCTGCTGCTTCTCTCCGCGGGCTACTATCTGATCAAAGCTGCGATCGTGTCCAGGTATACAACGCTATACACGGCTACTACTGCATGCGCGTACACGGTTTTTAGGATGCGAAAGGATACCGTAACGATAGACGTATAATGCGCAGGTACACGTGCAGCATGCAGCTGGAAATAAAGCAACGGGAAAAACTGAAAAGGAGGAGAGCGTTGCAAATGATTCTATTTTTAAAGGTGTGCACGATAGTGGGTTTGGTAAGCGGATGCGGTGTCGCGTCCAGAGTGTGGAAGGTCCCCTTCCTCTGGGCCGTATTTTGTACCGGACACTCTCTACAGGTATTTTGTTTCCGTGGAAAAAGTTTGTTCCATCAAAGGAATTTTCGCGCTGGCTGCGCGAAACTTTCACACTCGGAAACGTTCCGCGTTTCAAATACTCTCTTTACTACCGAAGTAGTTTCGAACTGAAAGTCAATTTAAACTTGAAAAGAATACACGCTCGCGAATGGAAGATTTGCGTGCCGGTCGAGACGAAAATATTTCTATTGTTCACTCGAGGCGATGAAGATGTTTCTGGGAAATTAGGGCGAACGCGAAACATCTGCACGATAACGAAAGCGAATTATTCATAGGAAAGGAAGTAGTCGATGCAAAGAATTCTCCTCGTTCTTATTTCTCACCGTTCTATCCGCTTTCTCAAATTCTTTCGTGTCTTTCTGTTTCTCTGTTCCGGAAATAGGGATTAGCCGTAGCGTTGTCCGTTGCCTGCAACTGTAGGGTTCTGAAAGTCTACGCCAGAAAATCGTACAAACAACCAAAGCAGCAGGTAAATAATCTACCGTATTCTATGCATAACTAAAACTAAAAGAACATCGACCCTTTTCCAGATCGCGCATTCCAGCAGCGGTATGCAGCTGCTCGCGCCACCGCCAGACCCAGTTTAAAAACCTTGCTGCTCTCCATCAAACAGGAACAACAGGATAGCTAATAACCAATCGTATCCGAGGGACGTCGATTATTTTTTCACGCGAACTCATATTTCTCTCTACGAATTCTTAACATTCCTGAAAGAGTAAAAATGTAATCGCGTGTACATTAGCTAATACAAATCAGAGGAAAGGATGGAATCACGATTCACTTTAAATTAGCTTCCACGGGGCGAACGAATCCGAATCGAGGCGTGGTTAACGCGCATACCGCACATCACCGGGTGGAACTGGAAAAATCAAATTTCACGGATCCGTTGCGGTGGCCGTAATGCCGACCGCGCGGCGCGCCAACAGGAAACATATCATCGATAATATTCTCTAACGATCTTTCTATCTATCCGTAATCGAATGGGAAGCATACAGAATTGTTTCCTTAACTTACTTAGAAGGAGAAGAAGAAGAAGAGCGCTCGAATGAAATTGGAACGAGGGATGCAAGATCGAACGGTATATCGATTTAGGACGAAAGGAATTTACCCGCGCCGCGTCCAACTGCGCGTTCCCCGCGGTTTTGCGGCCAACATTCCTCCGGCATTCGGTGCAATTAACACTCTCTAATGACCTACTCGATCGTATCACCGGCACTCTGTAACACTCTAAGCGCATCTAATTAATTACGAGAAAATAAATATTTTCAAATCCTATAGTGAAACTACCAACTGACCACGATTTCCGTTAATTAACCGCGCATTGTTACCTTTAGTAGTTGGCCCTTTAATCAAATTTCCCGACTGGATCTCGAGATCAATCTTGTCACCGGTCTAATTGCCAAGACGATTAATTTACGTCAGCGTGCCGCTGTTGTCCCGATAATTCAGGAACCAGCAACCAACAACACCCTCGTTGAACAACGTTGCTCATTTTCTCCAATTAGATCTAGATACCAGCATCGTCGCCTTGCGATTAGAAGAGCTATTATCGAGAAGCATCGTTGTAGATAATCATTTCTTTCCTTTTGCTACCGCTAGAATTATCTACTACCTAGGTACTATGTACTCGCGTATGTGGACAGACAGCCACGTCCATGCGATGCCCTCGATTACCCGTACAACGTTGTTCCCTAGAAGATAGGGAGGCAAGTAGGATATTTATGCACCTATTTTATTATATTCTACAAAATAGACAAGCAAAGTATCTTTTAAACCATCCAAGTACGTATACAGGGCGATTCACCACTCGTGTGACAAATTTTTGCCGCTAATTTGCAAAAATGGCTTTTTTCTTCTCATCATATTATTGATTGCATCTTCCAAACCATAAGTCCTACAAGAAAATGAATTTCCTACTATAATAGATCTGGAGTAAGATAAATTATATCTCCCGCTTTACAAGTGAGAGAGAGAAAGATATAGGAAAGAGTGAGACAGATGATACCGACTCTGCTTTGGAACCCGTGGCGCCATCTCTGTGGAAAGTGCTCAAACTTCTCGCACAGCGTTATCGACAGCGAAGTAAACTACTTTGTGGCGTTACCGACGCTACCGACTTCCTCATATAAGCAGACACATTCACAGCCATCTACTTCCGCTCCTCGGAGGGTACATTTTCATTAGGAAATTGTTTCAAAATTAATTCACGTCATCTATAAACAAGAGACTCTCGTTTGCGACGTCTTTCAAATTTCTACGCTTTTCAAATTAATTATTCACTTATTTCTACGCCATCAAAGAGTACACATCACAATTTGCCTTTGCCAAATCTAGATTTGTATTTCTTAGTTTCTACTTCAAATTACCTTAATTGTAAAGACTTGTTGTTGTTAAATAAACTTGTTACATAAAAGTCATCCTCAGCAAAAGTTAATTAGAAGAAAATAACGTGGACAAGACAAAACCCACAACTTACCGGCTAGTGGCGCCATCTCTCCGGAGAGCGCTGAAACTACTCGCCGAATAGTTCCCGCGCCAGCCGTAGAGATGGCGCCACTAGTCGAAGCAGTTTACTTCGCTGTCGATAACGCTGTGCGACCAGTTTGAGCACTTTTCACAGAGATGGCGCCACGGGTTCTACAGTAGGGTCCGTATAATCTGTCTCACTCTCTCTTATATATCTTTCTCTTTCTAACCTCTAAAGCGGGAGATATAATTTGTCTTACTCTAGCTATTTTCGGGTTTCAGAGTAAAACAGGGTCTGTTATAATAGGAAATTCATTTTCAAAAAAGAAAAATCCCATTTTTCAACACGAGTAGTATGTTCTTCGTTTTAAAGTATATTAAAAATAGAAAAATCGGTAGAACGAAATTGAATTCAGCGTTATTCTATTTAGGATATTTTTCTTTTCTCAAACACACGAAAATTCTTAATATTTCTAAATGAGTATACGCACAAATAATTTAATCAGTTTGAAATAACTTTATTTTCCCATGATTATATATATGGAGAGAGATAGTTGCACAGACTACATACTTATAAAATTTGATACCATAAATTAATATAATGATATTTATGGTAAGACATGTAATAGATCGAATTATCAAATGTGAAAATATCATTAATTCTTTACAGTAATTGAAAATATGCGGTGTATGTATGTGTGTTTGTATACGCACATCAGACAAACGCACACACACAAAACATATATATATGTATACGTATACGTATAAGCCAACATTATATATCGTTATTATAATGTATTATAACATATGCGTATAATAACATGACCATAAAATAGTCTTTGCAGACATATTCTCTATCGCTAATAATTTTGAATAGTTTTCGTTTAAAATACTGTACATATTGTAAATGATGTGTATGTATATGCGTTACAGTCTTAAAAACTATAAACGTACGAGATTATCCTCTATAATTTATGCTAAACGATAGCATTTTAATGCACAATATGTATATATATATATGTATAATTTATGATCTACTGTATATATCCTTTTACGTGAAATGTACATTACATTTAACATATATACAAATTAAATCTTTGCTTTTTCCTTTATAAAGGTTTATTATACAATTTACTTGCAGCCAAACGTATTCTTCCTTTTCCTAGTCTCTAAATTTAAATGAGATGTATTGAACGCTTTAAATAAGAAGTATGTAAAATATAAAATGCATGTTTACTCAAATACAGGCTGCCTCGTTAAAGTAAAATGCCATTATTTTTAAACAGAAATACGAATATGCAATGTATTTTACTTCCATTCGTTATCGAAATACACTAGGGTGAGAAATAGATTTAGACGAGCTTAATATGTATCTCTTAAGAGACTTTCACAACTGTAGTCGTGGTTTTAATACCGCTTGTTTGCGGTACAAGGCGAACAGTTATCAGCGAAAGATCTAGCATTTTACGCTGGTATTTCTTGTGAAACACCATTGCTGCAGACTGCGTCTTAAACACAATTGTAGCACTACGTTCACCCATTTGTATGCTCTACAACA
Source organism: Xylocopa sonorina (assembly GCF_050948175.1). NCBI lineage: Eukaryota > Metazoa > Arthropoda > Insecta > Hymenoptera > Apidae > Xylocopa > Xylocopa sonorina. The sequence goes on from NC_135199.1 coordinate 13,601,976, forward strand.
CGAACGATATAAATAGATAGGTGTTAAATAAAGGGGAATAATTTTTATTTTTTTAAATGGGCACGATATGATTGGAAAATAAATTGTGAAAAAAAGTAGAGAAAAAAAAAAGAAACAAATGGGAAAAAGCTTTGTGAAAAAGAGTGTAGTCTGAAACGTTTTCATGCAAAGATAGTCACCTCGATTGTTCCGATGCCTTGACACATACGTCTGATTTGTGCTTCAGACGTACTCGCTGCTAAATTCTCTACTCTGACGGTATTAGTCTTTATATCGGGGATTTTTTTCTGTTGCAGCGATGCTTTTTGAAATACAACTCTTTGGCTATTTTGCGTATTGACGACAAGCTTCTGCGAATTGCTATTCGTTATGTCTTGTACATTGATTACAGTTTTTTGAAGATTCCCCGGTGATTTTTGTTTGACAATTCTCTGCGAGCTACCGAGAACTTTTTGCCCGGCGTTCGACAATTTTCTCAGTACATCGATTTGATTCTGACCAGCTTTTTGAGTCGAGTACTGCGTTGTATTTACTAGTTTGTTCTGCACCAGTAGTTGACCTTTTTGCAGGTTTGATACTGTTTTCTGTATAGTCGTGGCAACCTTTTGAGTATTTAATAGCGGTTTTTGAATTACGATTCTTCGTGTTCCAGGTTGAGAGTTCAACATTTTTGCATGCTCGTTAACTTGGCTAATTGTATGTCCAGAATTGCCGTCTTTCATAGAATCTACAGAATCGCTGGATTGTACAGTTTGTATTGTCCTGACAATTCGTACGCACGATGGTTTCTCTGCAGCCTATAACAAAAACAATCATTCAAATATTTTTATTTCATTGAATTATTTAATGCCAATATTGTTAAGAACACTTTTAATACACTGCCATTCTGGCAAAAAATAATAAACGTTTGGAGGAAATTAAAAAGAACAAAAAGTGCTTAAAAATATATTTATTGAAAATGTGAATGAAAAATATACAGAGAAAATCTAATAGACATGTGTCTTTAAATTTTATAAATATATAAATAAATAAAAAAATATATACATATATTTATTTATTTATTTATTTACTAATATTTCACTTCAAATATATTAATTGTTATTCAAATAGAGATAAATATTTAAAAATGGTATCAACGATGATTAACGAGGGTTAATTTTTCATTTAAAAAATTTCATAACAACTATATATAGTATTTAAATACAGTACTCGTATATTAAAAAGACGAATATCATTATATCGTAATGTACAAAAATAAACCTATGTCATTTTGTGCAATTCGTTTGCTTTCTACACAAAGCATAGACTCTGATTCGTTCGTAAAATATACCACGATAGGTATAAAAACTTGTTCATCTTCTTGTTTTACAAGAGTAAAAAATGTTAAAAAGAAAAAAAGCTTTATACATCTATTTCAAGTTTCATACAATATATTTACTATTAAAATTTTTAGTTTTGTACCTCTGTAGATTGTATACTGACAGGACGACCACGTCCTCTCCCAACATTCGTATGTCCTTTATTTATCGAAGCATCTTTTACTACTCCCATAAGTACTGACACAGGTTTTGCATCCTGCATGTTTTCATTTGCTGTAAAACAATTATGCTTAGCTGTACACGATGTTACAGTTAACGGTAATGATGAGCTGAAGTAATTAATCAACAAACTTTTTATATCTGATTTTTTCGTCATACGTACATGTGCTATTTTCATTTTTAGCTTCTTCATTTTGTTTCTCCAATGCGGCCATTTTTCGCCGATTCTCTTTTTCACGCAAAATCTTTTCTCTGAGCCGTTTCTGTTCTTCCATCTTTTTCCTATACTCCTGCATTTCTGGATCGCTATCTTCATCCTAATAAATATTTTTATCGAGAACGATAAACAAACGGTAAAGTGAAAATACGACAACACGATGCGTATACGTACCTTTTTCTCGTTATTCTCGTTACTCAACGTGTCCACTGTCCGTACTTCTTGCAGATTTCTATTACTAGGCTTTATTCTCTTCGGGCTTAAATCGCGTAGCGGTCTATCCATAGAGTCAGCTACTCTTTTCTGGGGTAATCTCGATCTTATCGAAGTATTCGCCGACCTGTCGCTACATTTCTGTGTGTGATTTTGATCGTAATTGTCGCGATACGACGAGATCGACGAGGAAGTTCTGCTTTTCGAAACATGATCGCTTCTTGTTTTCGACGGCAAGTCTCTGTCGCGATAATTTTGATAGATTCCTCTGTGATCCTGCTTTATAGTGTCCAATGGTTAACAATGAAATAACTGAATGATTTTTCATCGTTTAATAATAAATTTGTGCATTACCAACCTGTGAATAATTACTTTTTTGACTCCACTGATCCGATTTATATTTCGAATTGCTTGATTCGTAGCTACCGTCTCGTTGGTAACTACTTTCTAAAGGATACTGTTTGTTTGAAGTTCCAGTTTGACTCTTTTGCGGCTTATTTTCTTGCCATACGTCAGAGAAGTATGCGTAAGGATCCTATATAGGATGGAAAGTTGGTTTAAAGTGAAATATATCTTGCGAGATTGTATATCTAGCAATTGTGTTACGTACGTCGCTTTTATTTTGTTGTTGGTAATTTTGTTGGTAATGTGACTGTCCTTGTTGATTTTGATTGTACGAACATTGTTGATTCTGGTAAGGAGGAATGGGTTGAGAAAATTGACCAGAAGAAGGAATTTGGGATGTTAAGTTGGATGTTTGTTGTTGAGTAGAGTCCCATGCGAGTCTCGCTGTTTTTGCAAATCAAAAGAGAAATTATGAAGAAAAAAGGGAAAGATCGCTATAAAAATTCGATTGTAGAAGTTTAAGGGGGAAAATCGAAGAATCATTAAGAAAAACTTACCATCGTTTGTCGATTGAACGGCTCCTCGAAAATGAGGATTGATTAAAATCTTGTGCCCTGGAGGTAAAGGTACATTGGGTACATTGGAAGCGGATTGTTGTGGTACAGGTAAGGTATTAGTATTAAATTGGCTAGTAGGTACTTGATCAGAGTAACCGGACCTTGAATCGTAAATGGATCGGTTTTCGAATTGTGTCGGTTCCTGAAAAGGTGGTCTATTCTCGAACGATGATTGATTTGGTATCTGACCAATGTTAGGATGGCTGACGAGTGGCCCCTGGGAAGAAACTTGTCGTGAAAATCCTTGTAAAGATAACGGCTGGCTGCCCTGTAACAACGATGCCGATGTCCCAGGCACAACTGGATTTAAATTTCCAAGAAGCGATCCACCAGGATTTCCTTGCAACAATGGACCCTGATTGTTTTGCATCAACGATCGGGTCTGATTATCTTGCATGAGCACAGCTGAGTTTTGAAAGGGAGCGGTGGTTGCAGCTGCCGCCGGCCCTTGAATTTGGGCATACAGCGATTGATTCGATGGATGGTAAGATGGCCCCTGAAGAGATCCTGGTAAACCAGTTCGAGATCCAGATCCGTAATCTAATCTTGGGCCAATTAGTCTAGGACCCAATTGATTTTGAAATTGGTTGGGATTGAATTGCTGCCTATTGTCTATAAAATGCGTTAGACCTTGGATTGAACCGTTTGGAGAGTAATGTTGAAACGGTTGTACTTGAGGAGAATTTGGTTGTTGATAAATAATTTGTTGACTCGGTACATTATTCGGTACTCCAAGGAGGAAAGGTGATCTGCTCTCGAGCAAAGGTGGTCTACACGCCGACGGTGGTTGATTATCGAAGTTTGGATTACGTGCATTACCGAACCTAATGAATCACATTTTAGAAACCATTGTACACGCAACAACTGTAGCAGTATATAAGTTTTATTATATTTTATTATTTTTGAAAAATGCCTACCTTGGATTAAAATTTCCCGAATTTTGAATATTAAATCTTCCTCCACGACTTCCTCTTGCGCTTCGACCTCTTCCACGGCCTCTGGACGCCAACTTGGGCGGTTCAGATGTTACCACACTTTCCAATGTATCTGGTATATGGTTATTCATTTTGGAAGAGATAGTGGTTCTTTCGTTTTGAAACCTGTTTCTCCTTTCCTTGGCCTCTTCGCATTCATCGTCTTCCAAACCTTGTCCATTTCCAGAATACATTTTTGCATTTTTCTGCAATTTTTCCCGCAAATCTCCCTTTTCAATATTACCAGTAGCATTAATGTTATCGATTGCAGAACGTTCATCGTGTTGTCGCGTTTGTTCGTTTTTGTATTCATTAATCTCATCTTGTTCGTAATATTTCGACTGAGCCTCTAGCTGATCTCCGTCCTTGTAAAAATCATTGTCATTGCTTCTATCAGTTTTGCTCCTATTAAATTCAATGTTTTCATCTTCACCGTCTAAGTCGTCGAGCGGGTCGGTAACTCCTATGTCCAGAACATCATCTGTCTCCTCTTCTCCCTTATAGCTATTCTGCTGCCCAGGGAATTAAATTGCCAAATATTTGTAATGAAAATATAATATTTAGCCGTAGTCGTTACAATCTATTCTTAATTAACGTATATCTATAGATGCATAAGGAATGACTGGTTTAGTTATTAAAACGAAGGGATCGCATAATCTATCAATTTCATCTCACAAAACTGTACCTTCCCCTCTATTCTTATCAATCCATTTTTCATTTGTAGATTTTCTTAATCATCATCGATCGCTATTAATAAAATTCGCATGGTGAATACTGATCGCAAATGTCTCGACGAACCTCGTTATTAAGCACGATTATAATTCATGCAAAAGAATATAATATGTTACAGTTCTAGCAGCAGCAGCAGCAGCAGCAGCAGCAGCAGCAGCAGCAGTATGAAATATTATAAATCAATATTATACATCAAATATTACATACTTTATGTTCACTTATGAACTTTATATACACGTACAAAAATTTTTAAACATTTCTGTTTCATACAAATCCCATTAAAAAGTTTCGAATCGACTATGTCTGTCATTTTTATGAATACTTCATGCTACTACTTTTTCAATAAAAATGAAACTAAATATATATACGTGAATTGAAATGCTGTACAAGTTTATACAATCCTCACAGTTATTATGACCATTCAAAGATAAAAGTGACACGATCACTTTCTTATAATATTAGTGTCTACTATAATAATAAAATTCGACATTCCTTTATAAATGATTGAATGTTTTAACGAAAGGATTCGTAATACATAAACTTCGTTAAGCAAAATACACATTTACATAGATTTTTGTTCAAAGGAAATATTTTGCTTTTCTCTTTCATCGCCGTCCGCACGATGCCGCTATTCTTATTGCATTTCGTTACCAATAAAATTTATCAGAGAATTTACTATTTCCATTTTTAATTAAAAACTAAACAACAAAATATTGCAGTTAATTTAATGAAATACGTGTCTACTACGAGCAATTGCATATATGTTTTATATATAAAAGCTTTCATTAAAACATTTTCCATGATAAAAATGTTTATAATTAAATATATTATTTGAAGCAATAATAATATTTAAATATGTACATTACAAATCATATAATCCTATAATACTACAAACAATAATTTATTGAAACAATGTTAATAGAAATTAACGAATTTGTGCAATACGATTGCTTCGACTATTATTAACATTGTGTCTGCTTACAATATTTAATATTACCATTCTAACGACAGGGAAAAGGAAGCACACAATATAGCATCTGTTTTGTATGGGATCAAATAAATTTAATTAATTGAGAAAGAAAAATATTCAACATTTATTAATATGTAAAGTCTGATTGATACGAATAAAAATAACTGAAAGACTTTAATGATAAATAAAAAATAATGACTGGAATATAGTTTTGGTGTTTTTTAAAGCAAATAATATTGTAATACAATAAGAATATTATCAATTAATCCAGTTTCATTTTCCCTGTATTAGGTGCAACTAAACATGTGTTGTTTTCGTTTTACATATCTCATGATTCAATTCATTTGTTATAATAAAATAGAAATCCTTTATAACGCAAAGATATTTAATAATTTCCACGCAGTTACTCTGGCCTTTGCGTACGATCGCTTAGAATAGACTTAGGATGATATCGCGCTTACAAATTTGGAGAATCACTCGTTACATATTAGAAATTTTTAGAGTATTCAAGTGGGATACACGTTTGCCTACTGATAAATAAACATAATTCATTCATCTACCGATGAATAAACAATTTGTTCTATAATACCTTCCATCGCTATTAATATATAGGTTAATTAGTTCGCGCAATGAATATCTCAGTAAATAAAATATCACACATAAAATGCCTGTATACATAAATAAATAATTCCTTGTGTTAAGGGCAATACTGCCGAATGTACAATAAAAAAATATATAACATATGATGTTACGGTTTTAGATTTGTTTGAGTATTATTGAGTTGTTGCTATAACACGTACAAAGTAAAAAAGACACAATCAAATAAAATTTGTCTTGCTTGCTGAAATATATCCTTTATCAAATAGACGAGAACATATTTATGTCGAAGTTAATCTACTTGTGCTAAACAAGTTTTATTATTTTTGTATAAAATCAAGAAGAACGGGATTAAAAGAATGATAGTAACTTTTGTGAGTCACAATATCCAGAATCATTTCATAATATAATTGATATGGCAATATTCTGAGTGTAAAAAATATTATAGTTGCAAATAATTTGATAAGATCTTGATTATCTAACTGAAATTGAAATTGTTAATACATTTGGCATAAACTTTTGATGTTACATTATATCATATGATACATAATGATTAGCTAATTTTCATGTAACAAGAAAATAATGGTCCAGCAATATGCTCACCCTCTCCAATTCATAATCATCTGCTAAAAGAGCTTCTTCTTCGTCGTTACCCAGGTCATACTCTTCATCTCCAAGGTCTTCGTCCAATAATGTGTCATCACTAAACAAAAATGACAGATTATACAAAACACGTGTATAAACAAAGGAAACAAATCTTAGTTATTGTAAAATGTATAATAAAATGTCAAATTGTGCATCAATATACATTAGATACACGTATCCAAAAACGAGCTATTTTGAATGTAAACATTTTTTGTTTCTTTTAGTAGAAATTAATTAGCATAAAAAGATGAGGGAATAAATTTTTAACAATAAAAATTGCAAAATTGATAGGAGCCAGTTGTACGCGTCAAAAAATGATGTTTCATAAAGTAGCCATTAAATCCGTAATAAGAATAGACAATATAATTATCCCGTAAATCAAATGAATACAATACACTACCTTGTGTACACAAACAGTATGTTCTATAAACTGAATTTAAATTACAAGAATGAGGAATAAAATAATTTCAGAAGAGGAGCACAACGAATAATCGAAAACACAATATACGTCATTATAACAGCGATAGGTAACTCTAACCTTAATCTCTATGAGACATTCGAAAGTTGTTACAAAAAAAGAATATAATAAAAGTATGATAGTATGAAACAATTGAAAAATTAATCTGAATATCAAAATTATATTAAAACAGTCATTTTTTACAATAAAAATAGAAACTTTCTTACTGTTCAGACATCGTATATCCACTTTCTGATACTTGAGTAAAAGTCTGCAATCTGTGATGGCTACGAAACAGTAAGCGTTGCGTGGGTCACATCGATTGTTACTTTCGATACGTCAACTTCATATATCGAACTCTAGAATTGCTGTCGAAAGCAATATCGAATACTTAATATCCCACCTACCTACGTATGCATGTACGCCCCACCTAACATGTTGTGCGTGCACATTCTTAATAAATAAATTATTTTTTCTCGAATCTGTACAAAAAAAAAAAAGAACATGATATCTAGATTAAGCAAAGCGTAGAATGTATATACTATAAATTACGAAGTAATTAAAGAAAAGTATATACAAACTTGATTTAAAAATAAAAAGAATGATTTATAATATACGCGCACTGTTTCACTGCTACGTGCATAAACATATTAAAAACAGTGGTACATACCTATGTAAATGTAATGCAAAAGTAGTGAAAAATTTTGTGCACAATGAACCTGCCGTAGTCTTAGGAATAGAATCTAGTTGTGATGACACGGGTTGTGGAATTGTTAACAGTAATAGAATCATCTTAGGCGAATCAATTAGTTCTCAATATTATACTCATTTGAAGTAATTGAAAATTATTAATAATTTCCTATTAATTTCCTTATGTAATTATAATAAGGAAAGTTCTATAATAATTGTTATATTTTTAGTTACGGGGGTATAATTCCTCCAATTGCGAGATCATTGCATGTAAATAATATTACCAGAATTTGTGAAGATGCACTGAGAGCTGCAAATCTAAGATTGAAAGATATCGATGCGATAGCTACAACTGTAAAACCAGGTCTTCCAATGTCACTTAAAGTTGGAACAGCATTTGGTAAATATTTAGCCAAAATTGGACAGAAACCTTTTATACCGATACATCATATGGAAGCTCATGCTTTAACAGCAAGAATCAAAGAAGAAGTTTGTTACAAAATATTAATATTTATCATAATAAAATATTTGCAAAAATGTCGATATAAAATAATGTTAATTATTTATAGGTAGAATTTCCATACCTTGTTTTATTAGTTTCCGGTGGCCATTGTTTACTAGCAATTGTTGAAAATGTGAATAAGTTTTATTTACTTGGAACTACTATGAATATTGCCCCTGGAGAAATGTTTGACAAGGTAAATATAATTCGAAATTAGGGTAATCTTTAATTTCTATCTGAAATTAATATTATTTTTTACATTTTTTATCTCTTCCTTAATAATAAAGTAAATAAATTAAACTATATTTCACCTAATATTAAGTTACTTCCATAGATTGCAAGAAGACTCAAATTAAGAAATATTCCAGAATTCAGTACATTGAACGGTGGATCAGCTATAGAAGCTGCAGCAAGTAAAACAGTAAATGTTGACCAATTTTTATTTTCACCTGCACTGTCAAAGTATCGTAATTGTAACTTCAGTTTTGGTGCATACATGTCTTTATGTAATGACTATATTGAATCTGAAGAGAGGAAACATAATATAATCGCTGATATGGTGATTCCTGATGCATATAATTTATGTGCATCACTTCAATTAGCTACTGTAAATCATATCTGTCAAAGAACACAAAGAGCAATGGAATTTATTAATACGAATTCATTATTTCCTACAAACAAACGAACACTGGTATGTTAAATTTATTAGCGATGACGTTACGGTTTTGTACGTTGATTCTTTTGTCTTTTAAAACAACTTTTTCAGGTTGTATCCGGAGGTGTCGCATGCAATAATTTTCTAGCCAAAGCATTAAATATTCTATGTACAGAATTGGGTTATACCTTTGTAAGGACTCCACCTAAATTATGCACTGACAATGGAATAATGATTGCATGGAATGGAATAGAAAAATTGACCGCAAACATAGATGTTATTAAGGATTTTAATGAAATAGAAAAAATAGAAATAAAAGGAAAGGCTCCACTTGGAGAAAATTGGATTGAAAAAGTAGAAGCTGCAAATATAAAGTGTAAATGGATAAAAATAAAGCAAAAACTTCACCAAACAGTTTAAAGAAATAATATAGAATCCTAGAATAGAAATAATATGCTTTTGCTACATAATTATAATAATTTTTGTATTTTTTAATCTACTACTTAAAAAAAATCTATATACAATTTTCCTTTGAAAAACATAATTTTTATTTAAACAAAATATATCATATTATATAAGTGTGGGTGCATGTTGTTGCGCTTGCCGTTTTAATTTTGCATACAAATGATCTTCATATGAAACAGTATTTTGAGCCAAAATTTGCTGTTCCTCATACTTATCAATGATATATCTAATTCTGTCCTTTATTTCTGTTATTTCAGTTATATTTTTTGAGATCAAAGATGCCGTTAAGATATCATGAAATTGCAACACTTTTCTTGGTTGAATTGATTTATCAAATTCTGAGAGAGATCCCGATAGATTACTTAATTTTAATTTGATTTCATTATAAATTTCATTTGCACCTTTGGTATCCATTTTGTTTATTATAATCATTGCTGGTTTATCTAACAAATCTGGTTTATACAGTTCAATTTCTTTGTTTAACAGAAGGACAGTTTCTAGGCAAGATCTATGAGCATATTTAAGAGAAATTTGACATCCCTGAATGTCTACAATAAATAGAAGTAATTTCGTTCTCTCTATGTGTTTTAAAAATTTATGACCCATCCCTTTATTAATATGTGCACCTTCGATTAAACCTGGTAAATCTGCAACTGTGATTTGTCTGTAATCTTTATAATTTATGGTACCTATTTGTGGTTTTATAGTTGTAACTGAAAATTATATATATGTATACGTACATATAAAATAATTAAAGAGAAGTAGTGTAGATTTTACTAGTATAAAAAATAAATGTCTTTTATTGACTAAACTTACATGGATAACTAGCAATCTTTGGTTTAGCATTTGAAATTGCTTTTAAAAAAGTACTCTTGCCTGCATTTGGAAAACCTATTAAGCCTACATCGGCAAGTAATTGAAGATCAAGAACTATGATGCGATTTTCACCTTTAAGTCCACAGTATCCTGTCTTTTCACATCCTCCTTCTCCACCTTTAGCAACCATCAATTTTGTATCCTCTGAATTTATTTCACCTATCGATTTACGATTGATATGAATGGTTACGTTATTAAATGAGAATAGACTTTGGATGGAAACTTGTCATATCAATTACCAAGTTTAATGCGATTTTCATCGTACACAGTAATACCGATTGGTATATTTATATTTAAATCTGTTCCAGGCACTCCAATAAGTCCTTTTTTTGAACTGTCACCTCCTGCTCCTGCTTTTATTTTCATATTTTTTATTTTATTCTTAACATGTTTTAATGTTAGTCCTTCTTTTGCGATAACATATACATTTCCTCCTGCTCCACCTATTCCACCGTAACTAGGTAATCCAGAACCACCGGTACCACCGGTTACGTGAATACGTAAACTGTCAATTAAACCTTGTCGCTTATATTTCCTTGGTATCTAAATAGTTCATTAAAAGACCATCACATATGTAGAGATGTTTGCAAATTGTTATTTTTCTATCCTATAACTATATTATTGTAATAGAACTTAGAAGAAGAATGTTGAATACGTTGATTAAAAATCACCTTCTGCGAGTAACCTAATAGTCGTGTTAATATAACCATTCTTTCCTTTTAACAAAATTTATTGTGTCAGTCTAAACTTGAATGAATCGGATAAGTATTTATTATTAAAATTTTAAAATAAATTTAATATATTGTCTCCATATCATTTTATTATCTATAGGTGTATCTATAGTGTTAATTTTTATCCAACTACTGTAACTTCTAATAGGACCGTGGAGAAAACACTTGCAATATACTACCTGAACAAATAGTTAGATGGCGCCAATGCGTTTACTTAATTGAAATGGAAAGATCTTGTAATATGTTATATTGTAGATTCATTGAAGCATATTAGTTATATGTAATGAAAAATGATACAATGTCGCTTGTAAATGAACGCAACTATCTTTTGCATTTATCTCACGCGTGTAATGATTTGTTCCATGTTCAAACAAGAAGCAGAAATTTTTAGAAATTGGAAATTTTAATTTTAATAGAAATTTGTCACGTTTCGTGTGTTTAGTTGAAATGTAAGTAATACGCATTTGGATAAGAGAAGGTTCCGAGTTATAAATGAAAAGAAAATACTAAAAGCAGCAATAAGCTTAGTATTCCATTTGTACTTTTAGAGCTGAAATCTGTTTATACGTATCATTCTGAATGCGAATGATCCGAAAGAACGCGAAGAGAAAAGTAAAAATCTGTCTGTCTACATGAATATCTTCAGAAAATACTTGAATTGTTATAAACCTGATAGTTAGAGGTTGCCGGTAGCGCATGTTATCGGGTCAAGTGAAATCAATTGCAAAGTTTTGCAGGAATTAATTGATGCAGAAACATAGGAGAATCGAATAGTCGAAGGGAGAGGAGAAGAGGCGATGCATTAACGTAACTGTGTTTGTTCCTAGAGGAAGTCGGAGGCTCGTCTAACGACGTATGCGTTAAAATTAAATCCAGCCGGAGGCCGACGGCTACGTCTTGACGACGACGACGACGACGACGACGACGGCGACGTCGCGACGAGATGCGTCCTCTAGCTCAGTCTCAAGAGCACACCCCAACTGTACGGATGTTCTGATCTTCGATTTTTATCCTCGTATTTCCCGTGCTATCATCGCCGATTTCATTGGTAACACGTTGGACAGATTTTTCCAATCGACTGCATAAGAGACGCAAATTCAGAAAGTTTACTGAGAAACAACCAACAGCATTTGCCGAATCTTCTTCTCTTCGTTCTATCCCTTCTATCGCTTCTGCTTCGCGCGAGCACGAGGTAATTAAAATATGTCATGCTTTTCTTATAGCAATTTTTAGATCATCTGTCGATATTAACGAACCATGTCCTGGTTCCATGGATTACAGTAACAACTCGAACTAATTATTTTTCTTTATCTTGCTTAGATCGCGAATTTTTATGGGCAACATTAGTTTTTACTTTTATATGCAACTTCGTTAAACGGTGCTGAGTTATGTGAGTGTTCGCTCGAACATGAAAGTGTTAAATTATGCAAACGATGTTTATCAGAAATGGTGATTAACTGTTTATTATAAGTACAATTTTTTTTTAATAAAATACACTAAGGAAGTAGAGCGTGTGCAACTTCGAATTAATACTTATTTTCTTCCACTTCGATCACAAATCGAATTTTACGCGACAATTAATTTCTACATTTGTGATATATTTGTTGTAATATTATACAACAGTAAATGGAGAACAATTTAAAATAACAAATTCAATAAACAAATAAATAATTCAATCAACGCCTACAAAGTAATTGATCCAAAAGTTACCATCTTTTTTGCGATCTTTCTGAATGATCGTAGGACAAAATTTTCGGTAGAAGTGGGGAGTGTGTCATCGAGTTACTAGCCTTGATCCTTTGCCAAATAATTGATAGGGAAATCGTACCGTTGTCACATTCTCGCGCTAATTTTACAAGCAACATCTACGACGCACAATTGACAATTGTCATCATATTTTAATGATATGTCTATACTCATCTTTAGCAACTTATACAAAAGTGCGGTACTCCATACAAAATTACAAAATTGTATTTCTTCCTTCTGCTTGTATTTATCAAACAATAATTAGTGTTGTAACAGAAATCACTATACTTTTTAAATTGTAATATAGCATTTCTATAGATTAGATTTTCGAATATATTGTTTAATATTTTAAAAAATGTATATTTTGTTTGATATTAAAAAAAAAGAAAGATGGATCGAGATGACGAGGACTTTGGAGAGGGTTTCATCGCGGAATCTCACCCACTTAGGCCAACGCATCTTTCCGTCCCTCTCAGTGGTCGACCTGATTCCAGAGCACCTAGTATCAGCAGCAGTGTTAGTGATTTGGATGTTCCAATTTATACCAGAGAAACAACCATACCAGTCTCCGCTCGAAAAGTGAGTAAATTATGTTTTCACGTACGTTTCGAATTATTTGTACAAATATTCCGAAATTACTTTTACAACGAAAATTGTTTCATTCTTGAAATGTATTACTAACATATATTTTCCTCTTAGTTTTAAGTCATGTTTTAACACTTTATGTATTATATGAAAGGTATAATTAATAGAGTGCGAAAATTATAACAAAGTTTTCTGTTGTTATGTATTGCTGTGATGTATATACACGCGCTAGTATTGTTGGTTATGTATGTTCATATATATCTAACTGTACATGAAAAGCGTATGCAAAGAATAGCTAAGCTGATAATAAATATAATATATATGTTGAGTGAAATTTGCACAGGTATAAGTATCGTTACATGAAGCACGGAAGACTGACATAAGACGTATACATAGACACGCGTGTGCACACATATAACTCATACACGTGACTGCTTTCTATGTACACGTGCACATATAGAAAGGGAAGCATGATAGCAAGATAGTGTATTTTTAGACATCTGTCGAAATTGTACTTACTTGACGTTAGTTGTGGAACCGGGACAATCAAATAATTGGCAAGTAATGAATAATTAATAATAATTGATAAAGTAGCATTCATGATATGCTGTAAAAACGATAGGGTAGAAAGAATTAAACAATCTCTATCGCCTTAACGATGTGATTGATAACAGATATAATATATATAAGTGTTTAACGGAATTCTTCTTCAAGTAATTCTTGACCTTGCACATCACAGATCATTGATCGATTCTCTGGAGTTCAGAATGAATATCGTTGGACTTTAGTAGTGTTTTCTGGATCGAACGATCTGTAGTTTCTTCGAATGACGCAAGACATATTCTAAACTACTGCACGTAGATACGTATTTGACCCTAGTTAATGGGATTCTAAGCATTCAATTAATATGCCCTTACTATCGGATAATTAAACGATACCTATCGCTCGTAAAATAAATACAATACCATATTGATACTGCACAATTATGCATTTTACAAAATCTTATTGTGACATTAAAATATACATATTAAAAACGACTGTTTTTTATTGATTAAAAGGAAAATTTAATTCTCCTATTCGAGAATCTTTTTATTCATTATGATAACAAAATTTTAACAAGTATCTATGATGCTAATACTTGGGAAAATTGTTATTTTTATGATTACAACTTATTCTTGTTTATACGTTCAATTTTAAATATTCTTTAAATAATGTATCAAATAACCACACTAAATATTTTCATAATTAATATATATTTATTGCTTATTCGCGTCTTGGAACTGCACAGTATTATCAACAGGTGGATTTTCTATTTCCTATTTTGTTCTTTGTATATAAGACATGTACAAGTGAGCACATATTATATACACGAAACATAGAGATCCAAACCATAGTGTACTTATTGACCCAAACAGAGGTTTTCATGTTGATATTGTATTACAAAAGACCATATATCTAATAGAATAGATGTCTTTGTTTTCTGAATACCTATTAATCATGTACATAATTTTCAGAATAGTAAATTTTTACACTAAATATTTCTTTTTAGAAGTGAAACTTATAAAATTGTATGTAGTACGTGGTTTGAGAACACTTGATGCTCTAGTGCGCGATTGGTCGAATCGGTGGGTGTGTACGAGGCACGTCACCTGTGGGTATTCTTTAATCGGTCACGATACATTGGCTGACGCAATCGAATATGAATGTTACGAAACTATGAATGTGTAGGTATTTTTGGATAGGTGTATTAGGTTTATGTCAACATTATCAAAATTATGTACTCTGTTATTTGCTATGAAACCAATTTGTGGTACATATATGAAAATATCGGACAAATGTTTACCTCGCATAAGTTAGTAAATATATGTAATTTTTATTTAATTTTTATCTCTATTTCTATTCGATTGTTAAAAACTGTTACTTTTTCAATATTTCCGATGATATTCGTTTACTATTAATATATAAGAATTATTTTCATTAACGTAAGTTACGTAATTGGCGTGCGTTTCACACGTCACGTTCCTTCGTCACTTTAAATTCTTGCCTATCACATACGGCACGTACGATTCCATGTAACTTCTTAGAAATACTATTCATTCGAAACATGAATGCATACACGTACATACTTTTAGAATACTTTCTATTTTCATTTTATAGTTCAGACAGAATTCAGCATCGTACAATAAATTAATATTTGACAATATACTGTTAGATTGTGGTTGTTAACAATGTAACGTGTAATAAATAGGACCATAAATACATGTATTCTCTTTCTCAACACAGCTTTAAGGTAGGAAAGGAGAG
The DNA here is from genome assembly GCF_050948175.1 of Xylocopa sonorina. Classification (NCBI taxonomy): domain Eukaryota; kingdom Metazoa; phylum Arthropoda; class Insecta; order Hymenoptera; family Apidae; genus Xylocopa; species Xylocopa sonorina. Next base: position 13,617,835 of record NC_135199.1, read on the forward strand.
AAAATATTGTTGGGGGCTCGCCATCTATCGAGTAACGACGTCACGTAGGTTGTATCGAACGTGGAGCCATCGTCCGTAGCCCACGCATCGTTTAGTTTTTCACCTGAAATGAAATAGTTTATTGCGTTTTAAAACACATACATTCACACACTTTTACTATTCCCTTGACTTTTGTAACAATAATTCGGTAAACATTTTATTGTCAAAAGTAGACTTTTAAAGGAGAGCCGACGGGGTAAGATAGTACGTCTGTTTCATCATCGTATTAGTTGTTTTCGCATGTGGAAATGTACATACGCAGTTTCCCAAACAGGTGAAAGATGAAGCAACTCTAGATTCGATATTACAATGGAAAGTGCAAGACGGTAAATTTTCGCGCGTGCGCTTGAAAATAGAGTGGGACTTCTTGCTCTCGGTTGTCAGTTTATCCACGGGGTATAAGCACACGGGGATCGAACGTGAACTCTCCCGGAATAGTCTAGCCCGCGTTTCTTTCGACGTCATCGACAGTGAGTATGCACATGTCTTGTCTGTTTCGCGCTTTTACTTCACGCGACGACTCAATAACTGGATAATTATTATTTGCCTTCTAAAAATTCATCGAATGTGTTACAATATTATGTTTTACAAATGTCAATGTTTTTATCGTACGCTATAGATGTAACTTGACATCGATACAGTAATTTGTTGAGGAGGATACAGATGTGAAGGACAAGTTAACAATTATAAAGTGGAAACAGAAAGTTACTACTAGGTTGATTTACGAACAGGATATGTGAATGTTTTTTAATTTAGTACAATTATGCACAGTGCATTCTTTTGGCACAGTGGTAGTGTACCATTTAAATGAAATAATTCATAGTTTAAATTAATAATGTGTCCTAACAATGATAAATATGTTTAAAACAATCATTACAAACAAACGCTCTTCGAATGCTTCGATAAAGTAAGCGTGATAAGAAATAAAGGACAGAATTATACTAACAGTATTTATTCTGTACATAAAATGGCTGTTTCTTTCGTTTTTATTGTTATTTATTTCATAATATGTATCTTTTTCGAAAGTGCTTGACCGTTCAACTTTCGAAGTTATGAAATAATTAAGAATAATTTACGTTTAATCTTAAGTCTTGATTTGACTCCCATGATTTTGCTATCTAATGTTATTTCGTAAATCATTCGTTTTATCACTAAGTAGTATCATGTAGGATTGTTACATAGTATTTTTTATGTAATAATAAATAAATTATACTGTACGAATTCTTTTTACAAGCTGCTTTAAGATGGGGATGGAAAAAAACAAGGTACATTGTATATTGAAGAAATTAATATAAAATTTAGAGATATTTAAAATATTTAATTAAGAATTTCGGTTTAGTCAAGTAATGAAATTCAAGAACAGGCTACAACGCCAACTACGTTAACTCTAGCACCAAAGGTAATAAATTTTTTCCAAAATTTATGGACGATCGTTGTTAAATAGGTCTCATTTTTCCTATTTCTTTATTTGGTCTTTTACATGCAGTCTGCCATGGAGGACAAACACCGGGTGAGTATGTACGTATTTACATGTGCAATATAACGTGATACAGATTGGATAACAGTTTTCAAGACTTTTTTTATTTGTTAAAAGTAATCTAATCTTGTATACAGTTCAAATTTTGGCTATGTCAAATATTATCAATGATAACGCTTCGTCCATATTAAATTGTAAAGTTTCGGGTAGAAGGAAATCAATGGATAAAGGTCACATCGCAGTTTCTTATCTTATTTCTTCTCGTACGTTTTGAAATATCGTTTATAAATGTTTATCACATACATGACATATTACATTCCGACAAGTACGTTTGTTTCTAATGAATAACTGCTTATTTGTTTATTTACATTCCATTGCTATGTGATTTTTAATTTAAAGAAATGCAAATAATTTTACATTTTTGGTGATTTGGTTCAACATCCGATTGATATAAGATTAATATACTTAATGCGATAGACATATTTATTGAAAATTTTTGCTTGTAAGCAAATTTTATTACACGTTCATTGTTCTGGATTTTGTTTCCCTATTGTATAGAACAGTTTGATTTCGTGTACGTCAAATTTACAATCTCCGTAATTTCCACTTCGATTAATGATTACGAAATCGTCCGAGTTCAGCGAACCGTGTTTCAATTATCTCTAAAATATTCTACTTTTTGGATACTCCTCATTTACTTTCTTAAAATATTCTGAACATTGAAAAAGCAGCTATTTACACGGGGATGGAATTTTCCAGAATAATTTTTCTCTACGGTCTCGGTTCTTCGTTCTGTTTTAGGTTCGAATAAGATTAATCGTATTAGTAACAGTAACAATGCGACTAAAAGGAATAAAAGATAAAGATAACGCATTGTTTTTACGTGGTCTCCGGGTTACGTAGCATTGGCAACCTCTCTAACTTTAACATTCTTAATTGTAAAATTGATGCACACTCGAGGTGAGCTTCATTATTAACAGGCTACGTCCGGTTTTGCATTGAGACGCGCGCGGTACAAGCTTGTAACAGTAAAGAAACAGATCTAGAATAGAAAATTTATCAAATTGGTTTTGGACTCTTTAAACAATTCTACTTCTCTCTCCTTCACCCCTTTCTCTCTTACTCTCTACTTTTTTCTTTTTCTATTGTTTATCTCTATTTCAAAATTACTATTTTGCATACAATAAACTAAGAAATGTATTTACCTTTAATACGTTACGAGTGAAATATAAACTCAGTTGTCAATAGTTTGATTTAATATCGATGAAATCGAGAACCGGATAAATGTTCTGAAAGACAAGGCCAAATGTAAGAAATCAAGATCTTGATATCGAGTTTGAAGCGTCTTGTTGTCTGTCATAGCGTGTAATAATTATCTCTACCTTAATGTGCAATATGTCAATATCGGGTGCTTCTTAAGCTGATTTGTATCATATGGATGAATCAGAAAGAATTCTGTCTCAGGAAGTGATCAACAATCTAGTCACTGCACTAAGAAACACACGTATACTTGGGTACACATGGTGTGAAATATGACATATGTATTTCCTGAATTCGTTCGTTTTCGAGTAACGCACGAGCGATGATTTCATTCTGAATTCCCCAATAAAGGTTGTGAAAAATTGATTAAGTTACCGCAGAAGTGATTCGATGATAGGTAGAACCATATTCTCTGCAAGAAAAAATAGCACGTTAGTGTGCGTATGCATGATACGTCTAAAAGCAAACGGTTTAGTCGAGAGAAAGGAAGAAGAGAGCGAACAAGTTTCGTAAGTAACTACGAACGGTTCTTAACGTGAATTCCTTTTCTTGAGAATTCTATTGGGAGAAATGTTGTATTGTAGAGAGGAAGAGAGAGAGAGAGAGAGACAAAGAGAGTAAGAGAGAGAGAGAGAGAGAGAGAGTGAGCGTGTGAGAGAGTGAAGGGAGACGGGAATGAGGCAGGGTGGGTGAAAGAGAACGTGAAAAGGAAAGAGAGGGAGGGAGGTATATAGCGTAATGTCGTCCAATGGGATTCCATTGAGGGGGCTACCAAGCTTGAACGAGAAGCAAAGAGGAGAGGGAGGATACCATTGGTTTCGAAAATCGGCCTCCGTCTTGTTCGCATGAACGTTGTCTCAGTAGCTTTCAAACGTGATCGTAACACGGAACGATTCGGTTGTTACCTCTTCATTCTTGTATCCGTTCGATTCGAATCTTGTATACACGCAAGTGATTGCTGAACGTTCCTTCGCCAAAGCGATATACAGGGCACTTACGAATTTTTAACGATTTACCATGAGTAAAGGGCAGCTACAGGTAAAAAAAGAACACTTTATGTACTATTAAAATGTTAACTTTTTCCATTAAAATTAAGTTAGCGGTAATCGAAAGAATATCTCATCGTATGTTTTTATATTTTGGCTGATTTATATGAGATTTCAATTTGGTAGTGATGAAATATTCTTTGGAAGCGATCTATTGTGCTTGTTTTGTGGAATATGAATGGTGTACGAATGTTAGTACGAATTAGCGTTCAAACACTAACATTCGATTTTAACGTTTCTGGTATCATACGTTTAGAAAAACAGGAAACAGCCTACGTGAACAATTTGATTAGAAGACCGAAAAATTATAATAATCTCTTAGAAATTACATTTACGGGGGTATGAGCTCGCACATTGCCTGTTTGAAGTACAAGATTTTATTGAACTTCTTATTTCGAGGAATAAGTTTAGTTTCGTTAATCCAGTTTTAATACGGTCGAAAAGGTGAACGATTCAAGGTGAACGATCAGCTTTAAGAATTCTATTTCTTATACATTTTTTGACCCGTTTATTTTTGTTCAACGCGTTAAATGTGACTGACGCGTCGCCGCTCTTTTTTTTTCTTTTTTTAGATTATCACGTAAGAATACGGCTGTTTGATATTTGCATATAATATTTAAAAAAATATTTAGTATCTTATACTTGAATACTATCATTAGGAATAGTCATTAATTTAAAGGGAAAAGGGATAATATTGATATCGCGTACTATTGTGAGGAATCATCATCGATAAGCGATCGTTCCTATTCCTGAAAGTAATTTAGCCATCGTCTGGGTATACTTTGATAGCTTAATTCGTTCAAAACATACCACTTGTATGTACATTATAACATACGTGAAATGGGGGAATAAATAATAATAGTACGTATATTCAGCTGAGATTGTCGACCAGTTCAGATCGCATATTATTTTACTGGGGAAATTTCCTTTCAAAATGTAGTGTATAATTCCTTTAAGAATGAGAAGTTAATAAAAGATGAGATTAATCTACATGTATGTTAAATTTTATGTTAAACCAAAGTTATTTTGGATGATCTGTACTAGGATTAAGGTGTTCATTGTATCGAGTATAAGTGACGTTATTGCAATTGTGTTGGTCGCGAACAAAGTATCATAGTTAGATGAGATCAAAGTACTTTTATGCTTCGTAACTATTATATTTTACGTTACCTGACATGTAGTTATTTAATTAAACAAGTCACGTTTCTAACATTTTTTACATCATACCAGGGGTGACGCAAGCTATACAGAAAATTATAAAAAACCGTAGCACATTTAACAGCATGCATATTGCCTGTACGCAAATGAAAGTTAAATAACGTAGATGTAAATAAGTTTAACATTTTAAAATTTCATTTGATATTTTGCAATTGTTTTCACAATATTTTAAGTACATACGATGTTTAAGGAGTCGTTTCGGGATTTTTTTGTTGCGTATCGCAACATTTTCTTAATGTACAATGCAGAAATTTGTCTGATGAAGAAGCCATCAAAGTATCTGTTGTTTAATTTGAAGGTATTCTTATTTACTGGCTTTACGTACATACATAATTAAGTGTATTCAATTCGCTCTTGATTTTGGAAATATATACGATTAATGGTTTGGTCAGTAATTACAATATTTTGGCAGCATATGGATTCGTGTAGTTAAATATTTAATACCGTTATACGTGACTATCTGTAACATAAATTAAAAATTACAATTTTTCGGAAACTATAAAAATTCTCAATTAATAATGAAAGATTAATAAATTGTGCGATAGGCTGAGTTTTGATAAAATAATGTTTGCATTTGTGTCATGTGTGCGGCGGCTATAATTAGAACGCTCGGGTTTACTACAAGACTCGTAGAAGGGGCTTGGCGATGCGAACCAATCGTCAGTAACCGCGATTGACACACCTCTGTTTTGACCAATCAGAGTCGACAGTGCCTCGAAGAGCGGGAAAATTTCCATTCTCATGCCATGTAACAGATTGAAAATTAGTTCTTTTATTACTATTTTTAATAACTATTGTTTTTTAATAATACATTAAATATACTTAACAGTTTATGTGTTATGCAACCGAGTTAACAAAGTTAATGAACATGTAAATATAATTTTTGAGTGAACAAACACATTCAAAATATTAAGCAAGATTTTAGAAACTTTAAACTTTAAACTTCAGTTGCTATTTTCATGAAAAACATTCTTCGTGCGTTTGTTGGGCGTTTTGAATTGATCGAACTAAAATATTGGGTACATTCCAATTGATAGTAGTAAATCGGTTAAAGAGCAAGAAAAAGGAAATAGTAGACGTCAGCTGTGGCAATACTCTCGTACAGAAACAACGCAATATAGTCTTTAATACATTTCATAATAAGTATATTCACTGATAATATGTAGTTAAAGAACAGATTACATGAAATATGTGCACATATTTTTTTCTCTTTTTAAGTGTTTTCAACTAAGTGATTGCATTCAACTTGTCGTCTCTTTTATTATGGTAATATCGTAACATAGTAGAGCAGTAAATGACAAAAGTAGCGATTATGGAAAATGTTTTCTAATATATCACAAAAGATTGAAAATAATTAACAACCTCGGAGTTTCAACCATTCCTCCAAACGGGATCCATTGCAGATCGATATGATATTTTGAAGGGGCAGAGAGGAGAGATGTTAGCTTCAGGTTTTTAGATCATCATACAACGCTGCCTATAGAAACGGAACTAAACAATTGCCTTCGTTGATTTTGAAATAGTAGCCGCTTCAGTAGCTAGAGAGTATTCCACATAGAATCAATCGGCCATGTTTTCATATTTACTAAAGCACAGATGAAACTAGTTCAAAGTAACGAAATACGACTTTATTGTCAATTTGTCAAATAACTTCAGATAAGTGTTATCAGTTGTCCTATGACGATCAGGCAAACATGTAGTCCAGTCAATACTATTCGTATTTTTATTTAGATGGTACATTCTATGGATATTAAGGCCGACACCTCTGCGTCGTCCGGCACTCGACAGTCTCGGCAATCGACCGCGATAACTACTACAGGGAAAGAAGACGGCTCTTTAGTAACATTCTTGTAGGAGTATTTCGTGCATTAGTTACGTTTCTATAGGCAGCGTTCTATCTATAGTAACAAAGACTTTTTGTTAGTACCTCGAGAGTTCTTAAAGAACCGAAACAACATTCGCCCCTCTCTGTGCTTCCCAAATTTTATGCTGATCGGTGATGGCTAATCCCATTTGGAAAAAACATTCCAGCCTTGCTATAATTTGCAATTATGTATATTTGTCACATATACATGCATGTATAACCTCTCTGGGAATAGAATTTTGATCGCGTTCGTTTTCCCGCTTGATTTGAGAAACACTGTCTGGGAGGCTTCCTTGAGATACGTGCGTATGTGTTTGCGCGCGCGTTTCGTATCAATGGTTTGCTTAAGTGTGGTTGTGCGTCGTCGACAGAAATGGTATAAAAATGCTCGGTGGGGCTACCGACCGGCAGAATAGTCTTTAACACGTGTTTGAAAAGATCAGAGACCGAATTAAAACGCTTCCATCGACTAGCGATACGATTCTGTCTACTTAATCTGTAAATAAGTAATCATTTCTCGATGACTCTGAAAACAATCGAATTGGAGTTACCCTATTTTAACAGAGCGGTAAGATGTAAATAGTAACGATAATGTGAATATTCGTCACTCCATTCTCTGATTATTGTACGAATTGTTTACCGTTGCATGAGAAAAGGATTGAAAGGTTTGAAATTCGTTTCGTGTAATCTAGTGAATCAAGTTGAGAAGTAAGTTTGTGTACATTGTACAAATACCAGGTTATTGAGTATAGTGAACGTTGAGATAGTTCTTCATGATCGGATCAGAGAAGTAAACGGTTGTTAGGTTGTAGGCAAACACAGTAGAGACACGGCCGATACAAAATGTAATTATGTACATATCTTTATTACAGGGTCTTAATGGACGGTTAGCATTTGCTATTGCAGCTGCTGCACTTGGATCATCGTTCCAACATGGGTACAATACTGGTGTCGTTAATGCACCTCAGCAGGTATTTCACAAGACAGATTGTCAGCATTTTTTCTCATACGCAAGCACCGATACGAGTCTACTTTACAGTCGCATTTATTTGCAAGTTATTCGACAAAATTTTTACCTATCGTTCCTAACAAGCTATTTCTAAGCAAAATGTTTCTTACGTTCAAACGAATCAATGGGTAATGGTGTATAGTAGAAATTATTTTAAACACGTTGAAACTTTCTTTATATTTCAAACATATTTAAACAAATATTTTTAATTAATTAACCAGGTCTGTCGTTATATTCGATTCTATTTTTTGCAACGTGTCACGTTAATTTACGTAATTACATTTCAAATAATTATTTTTACAAATTAACCATAACTAGATAAAATAATCCATATAGATACTTCTGGAATCATCAATAATTAATTGTTATGATATTTGAACTACTGGACTCGAGGTTCGAATATAAATGTTAAATACGATGAATAGCAAAGTAGATACGGAAAAGAACTGTCTTATGCATATGTATAGTATCAACAATGTGTTGCAGCTTATCGAGGACTGGATCAGCGAGTTGAAAATGAACCGTACCGGTACACCGACGAAACAATCGGAAGTAACGATGATATGGTCCATAGCAGTATCGATATTCTGCGTTGGCGGAATGATCGGTGGTTCTTTGGTGGGTTCGGTAGCCGATCGTTTTGGCAGAAAAGGTGGTTTACTGTTGAACAACATACTGGTTCTCCTGACTGTAATCTTCGAGGGCTGTGCGAAAGCTGCGAAGAGTTACGAGATGATAATCATCGGAAGATTTCTAATCGGTATCAATGCAGGATTAAACGCTGGTCTGGCGCCCATGTATCTATCTGAAATATCACCTATTCACCTGCGAGGAGCTGTTGGCACTGTTTATCAGCTGGTTATCACTATGTCTATTCTGGTATCACAGATTCTTGGATTGGAGCAAATTTTGGGTACGGCCGATCAATGGCCGCTTCTTTTATGTCTGACGATCGTACCTGCGATCTTTCAAGTGATTACCCTTCCGCTCTGCCCTGAGAGTCCGAAATATTTATTGCTCACTAAAGGAAAGGACATGGAAGCTCAAAGAGGTAAATCTTTCATAAACAGTTTGCTGCTGTAAATACCGAAAAGATTAGGAAACAAACTTTCATTCTGTTCTCAGAGGGAAATGTTTATCGATAACCGGACTGTTGTTTATTGCAGCTTTGTCCTGGGTGCGTGGCACGATCGAAGTTCACGATGAGATGGATGAAATGAGGACGGAGTATGAATCAGTGAGACTTGTGCCAAAGGTCACGCTTAAAGAACTGTTTGTAAATTCTGCTCTTAGAATTCCATTGATAATTGCGATCATGGTTATGTTCGCTCAACAATTGTCCGGAATAAATGCTGTGATGTTCTTTTCGACGAAGATCTTTACGATGGCACAATTGGATAAAAATGCTGCTCAGAACGCGACGATGGGCGTCGGAGCAATGAACGTCCTTATGACTTTTATTTCTTTGATACTTGTCGAAAGAGCAGGACGAAAAACGTTGCTGCTGATTGGGTTCACTGGAATGTTTATCGATACTACGTTACTCGCGATCTGTCTTGCTTTTGCGGTAAGCATACTGCCCCGAAGAAATTTCAAGCTTGCAACATTGCAATTTAACTAAATGAGGAAGGAAAATAACGAATGTTATTTTTCATTTATTTCCTTTCAGGATACATCCCGTACAGCAGCCTATTTCTCGATTGTACTGGTAATCATGTTCGTTGTCCTGTTTGCTACTGGACCAGGTAGCATTCCTTGGTTCTTGGTATCCGAGTTGTTTAACCAATCGGCAAGACCTGCCGCGACGTCTGTTGCTATCGCGGTAAATTGGACGGCAAATTTCATCGTCAGTATTGGATTCCTGCCACTGCAAGAGGCTTTAGGTGCTTACGTATTCATTATTTTTGCCGCGTTACAAGCATTCTTTGTTTTCTTCATTTACAAGAAAGTTCCGGAAACGAAGAACAAAACGATGGAGGAGATTAGTAGCATGTTCCGACAAATATCGTACAAGTAAGATAACGAATTACAAATTTACTTTTAAAGGAACGTTTAAAGCGTAAGTGAATGAATCGAACGTAGATGTAAGTTTCTTAAGAGAATCCGTGACACGCACATTTATTTTAAACTCGCAAATTCTCACTGTCTTTTCGTAAATTTTGTTTTAAATGAAACATTACGTGAAAAGTATGTATCTTAACTTTATGACAAATTAAAATTCTAAATTGATTTTGATAGACGCTGTCGAGCCGCGCATATTCGTTAAGTTTGATTTTTAAATTAGACTTACATTTAGTTCCTATTATTATCGGCACAATAAACTTATCGTGATGAAACGGAAAGAAATATCTAAAGAGAGGTTACCAGTAACAAAAATCGATATCACAGACTACCAAATTAATTGTTTAGCATAATAAATTTGTGTGTTCCTTTTTAACTCTCTTTTCCTTTTCATGGATATATATAATCACCAAAGGGAATTTAAAATATTATAATATATTCAAGAAATGGACATAATTATCTCAGTTTTAGTGAACCAAACAAGACTCAACATCAGGGAAACGAATATTTTACTTATAAAATATACTTTCATTCAGCATCGGGAAAAACACCATATGAATGAACAAATTATTGATCAAAAGATGCATAACGTGAAACTATTTTTAACTCGCAATTCCTTTGTCTATAGTTGAAACAATTGAACGATAATTTATTAGTTTTACGCGTATTGGACTTACGGTATTCTTGGGCTTTCAAAAAAAGAGTTAAAAAGCGATATTATTTAATTATGTTGATAATTAACTTTATTACCCTCTAGTCATCAGAATACGATATTTCTGCATTGAAATAAGTTTTGAAAAATTCTACTATGAAACGCCCATTTTCTAAAAGTAATAACATATTTTACACTACGGAATCTTGTTATTATTATCATTATCATAATCATTATCATCATAATCCATCACCATCATCATCATTATTATTATTGTTATTATCATTTTATTATCATTATTATTATTTTATTATTATTATTACGATTATCATTACTATTATTACTTCTTTTTCTAGCGAAAATTTATATGTACATGTCAGTATAAACTACGTTTTAACTTTCGAAAATGTTCTGTAACAATTTGTTTCGCATTAGAGTTCTATGAAGTTTTTATCAGTGTGACAATATGCCTAATGTGAAAGAAATGTAACGTACAGTTGTTGGAATTCGTGAAACTCACTTTCGGAGAAATTTTGTTAGTATAAAACGTCTATAAAGTACATGTTTATAAATAAGAACATCCTGAAATTCTATTGTACGTGTTATGAGAAACGGTGGTTTTATCAAAGCGAAAAAAATGAAAAGTATTGTAACAAAAATTGTACATAGAAATACATTTAGGATAATGTTCGTTTAGGATAGTATCGTATAGTATAGAAGAGAATTGTATTTATACCTGCATATCTAGTTAGTGAATGTTTCAATCTACATACCATCGTTGTTTAATTTATTAGATATTTAATTAATGTAATACGAAAGGTACACCAAAAATCATGTTAAAATGTCGAAGACACGCATAGTTTTTAGAGGAATTAGATAACGTTGCACCATACCGTAATTCATTCACCACATACATCTGCGCAGACTCGAATAATACTCAAACATGAATATTTCTTGAATTGCTAAATTTATTAAAAGACCCGTGTTTTCGTGGTGTGCCAATGATTGTTACAAAGAAACAGATTTGTTAATTAATATTGATTTTTTATTCCTGGACACTGAAACATGTAGGAACTGTTGAAAATGTACCTATAAAAAAGTTGCAAGATATGACGTACTAGTTACATAAATATTGTAATATTTTTTTTATGTAGTTTTGCTTGCAAAGATTTTTTCATGAGACAAAAAACGCTGAAAACGTACAGTTTCAATATTTCGATCACATCTTTAGGTAAAAATATATACATATATATATTTTTTAACAACGTTGTTAAATAATATATTATTCTAATAATAATGGTCATATCAGTGGAAACCATAAAATTCAATAAATAACATGACAGCCAATACGAACGAAGTAATAATTGAAATAGTTATAAGCTGAATGAACGTTCATTAGGTATATATATAAATACGATTGTTAAGTTATTCATTTTTTCTGCTTACAGCCGATTTAAAGTGATCGTATAATGTTATAGTGCTATATAAATTAATATCGAACAATTATTTTTGTTTTCAAAATTTGCCCGGTAAACTATTCTATTTAGTACGCAACTGAAAAATGAAATACTAATGTATTCATGTGTGCGTGCGCGCGTGTGTATGTGTGCCATTTGAATAACAACAAAAGACAAGTAAACAAAAGTATATAAAAATTAAAGCTAATAAAACGCGTTATTCTTGGCTTAATTATAACTATAATGTTTGCAAGTGCGTTATTGATTTTAGCACGTTTAGAAACAAAGTTACAAGAGGGGCAATAATATAAACTATTCACATATGTTTAACATTTGAAATCAAAATTTGTATAATAATAATTTAGCATATGTGTTTAAGATTGCGAAGGCACTGAATTGTAAGAATGAAGGATACAACACGGAATATTTGTAACTAAGTCTTGAATTTTTATTCATCAGTCACATGTAACAATCATGTAAGCTCTCTGCGATACGTTCGTAGCATTTAGTGTTAGCTTCTTTTGTATAAACATTTTTTTTCATTGTTGAGAAAAAATTGATACAATTAACATATCTATATACAAGATATAACAGAATAATTCGTAAAAATCGTTCGATATCGTTACTATTATTTAGACACACATTGCTAGTCTATTATTCGCAAAATCATGATAATTATTTAAAACATTTTTGCATCATATTAACTGCATAATTCATCATGAGAGGGACATTGTAAAAACATGTAACGCATTATAGACTGCAACTTTTGATGTCAATATACACAAGCGATCGTAATAAAAATTTTATGCAATATTACTGCCCATAGAGTACAAATTAATTAATTGTAATTCAATCGAATTATATATCGATCCTTCTAGCTAAAATAGAGAGGCTAGTAATTTAGAAAACGATCGTAAGTCACAGCAACAACAGTAAGCATTCGTCGATATTTAATAGAAAAATATTATTTACAGAATTTGCTTGAAAATAACTTTGTTTTTGTTAAATTTATCGATTACGAAGCCATCGTTTGTATGTTTAACTCCTAGTGCTTCGTTATACGTACAATGTTCTAATATACGTGAACGGAATACAAAAATAAATATTCAAAAATAAATAGCTTTCAGTGACGCATCTCTGTATTATCGAAAATTTTCTAAAATTATCGCGTAATTGGCAAAGTTGATGCCAAATAATTGCAATAGAAAATACGTCTGTTGAGATGATCTTTATTCGCATCATTCGATTTCCAGAATACCTTATTTATAAATGTATATATATATTTTCATAACAAAGACGGTACAATAATAAGTATTGAACTGTACAAAAAAGAAATATTTCTCATATTAATTATTTTTATTAAATAATATATATCGAAATATTGCGAATATTGGATATATGAATGTTGTTGTGTTTAGTAATTATTTATATATGTATATATACAATTATCATTGAATTGCAGAAAGATGTAAACCGTGTTTCGCTACCGCGTTCAGACTAACATATATAAGACTAACATATTTGTTATACGTATATTGTTGAATAGTAGAAAGAATCAGTGTGTACATGTAAGATATTGCGTTGTAAACTAACTATGCGTTTGTTTTTATTGTCGCGGAAGGAAGTAGCGAAATGATAAATTTGCATTGATCGAGATTCGTCGATGCCGATGTCGAAGTGGCCGATCGATGGGAAAAGCGAACGATGGAAGAAGGTTCGCGATTGATACCGCGAGATGTCAGGCATCCGGTATGCTACGAAGAAGAGAAACGCCGCGCGCGGCTCGCATCGTTCGTCGGAGTAAACACAAAAGTACGAACTTGGACGACAGGCACCTCGTGCGCTGCCACTGTCGGATAATTGGCGAGGATCGTACGAAGTTAAAACGCACGAAGCGGTAGAAAAGGCTAGATCGGTTCTATCGAAGCGTGTTAAAAAAAGTGAGCGGTGTAAGGGATAAGTGAAGGGTGATAATATGTGAGGGGGCTAGAGAGCGGCGGTGAGAGCATCGTCGGTGAAGGTGTTGTCAAGACGCTTAATGTGCGCGGTGCGGGCGCGTGGTACGCTCGAGGCGGCCACAAATGAAGAAGTGGGAAGTGAAGGCGAGGGTGGTAGAGAGGGAAGATGTCGAGTGGCTCGGCCTCGAAACTCGTGAACGGTGAGAACAAGAAGGAGAACGTTCACGGGTACGAGTACGGGAACAGGAAAGAAAACGAGAGCAGCGCTGCTGGCAGCACTGGCTCTTCCATAGTTGTTCTCACTGGTAATACTAGTAACGCTGCTACTATTGTTACTGGTGGTGTTGTCGGTACTGGTACTACTGTATCTAGTACCACTAGTAATAATCATTGTGGTAGTGTTTGCGGTGACGGTGGTAGTGGTTGTTCGACCAGTAGTGATAACGGTGACAGTGGTAGTAATAGCGGTGTCTGTGTTACCGGCTTCACCGCCGGGGGCGTCGTCGGCGTGGAGTTTTCTGACGTTAATTCCGATCTGAAGACACCGGAGAATCACGAGGAGATACGCGAGCAGAGGGATGTAAATTCAGGAACGGTGTACAGAGAAACCGAATTCCAAGAACCGTATTCAGGAACGTGTATCGGAGGAACGGCAATCGTCAATCTCGCCACCACTACCACCACCACTACTGCTACTACTACTACTACTAATACTACTACTACTACTACTACTACTACTACTACCAGTACGACTACGACTACGGCTACGACTACCACGACCACCACCAACACCACCACCACCACCACCATCACCATCATTGAGCACGACGATCGAACGACGACTGTTCCTACTCTTTATTACGAAGAAGACGAGGAAGAGGATAACGAGGAGGACGACGACAACATGGTCGCGGCGATGAACGAACACTTGTCTACCACGTCGGCGACCAGCGGCGTTCGAAGTAACACAGTTTCGACGACTAGCACCACTGGTAACTCTGTCATTAACCAGAATAACAGTTGCTCTCGCAATGAATTCCAAAGCGTCGACGAGGATGGTAAATCAGCCGCCGGAATACTCAGTTTTCCCTGCGACTTTGATCACATGTACGCCAGCATGACAGACGGGGGAGCTCCGGCAGCAGTCACTGCTACCTCTGCTCTCGGTGTCAGTCCTCTTAGAGGCAACGAACCCCGTCAAAACGATCTCACCGAGGTTAAACATCTGAAGGAACTCTTGCTTCTTCATCTCGATTTAATTCAACAACAATCCGAACAGATTGTCACCAAGGATAAACTTTTAGCAGCTCTCAGACAGGAAAATGAAACGGTACATTCCTTTGCTCTCTCTCATTTCCGATAACAACCATCCCATACTTTTTCTCTCCAACCCCTCCCGCTTTTTCTTTTTTACGTTTCACATTTGTTTACAGTTACGCATTCTAAAATACCCGCGCTTATGCCCTTCCCTTTCTTTCAACTCTGTTTTCCCGGCTCTTGTTTCTCTTTCTTCCATTGGTCACTCGAATGGTGAAGGTCAAGCGATAATATTACCGCGCGATGGCGCTCTTTCTTTCATATGGAACTCTTTACTTCCAAACAATAAGCACGTTATGCCTTCTGCTTCATTCTCGCGCGCAAATCTGCCTTTATCTTTTTAAAGATACCCTCTTACAGGAGAAAATGGAAGAATGCTCAGAGAAACGCTATTTCTGAGATCAAATCGAATTTCGCTACTACTTTCTGTCAATTTAATATACATGTGACTAAGTGTGATTATCAAAATGCCTGGGATTCCCGACCAAACAAAAACTCGTGTGACTTATCGTTTGTTGACAGTAAATAAGATTATTTCAATTTTTAATCCTACATAATTTGTCTCATTATTTCTGTTTGAATTTTGGTACCTACGTAAAATGAGAAATTAGCTATCTAGCTGTATTATGATAATTTGATAAAACAACACATAGAGTATTCATTTTTTGCATTTGTAGTTTGTTTACACAGAGATCTTTTTTAAATTTATGCTTCAAGCTGATTTATCAATAGTTTTATCTTTATTTTACAGCTTAAGTTGCGTTTGGAGCGCATGGACAGACGTGTGAATTTGCAAAAACTCAGATCGGAAAGTAATGAAAATTCCATTGCATCTGAACACATAGGAGCGTGTTCACCTCCGACCGTTAACTCTGTGAACGTGCCATCGACAAGCGAACTTCACAGAGGTATTCAATCTGAGAACAATAATTCTCAGTATAATGAAAGCTTTAAAATACGTTTAAATACTAGTGGCGGAATTACTACTGTCAAACAAGAACCAAATGATAATCAAAGCAAGCACGAGACAAAAATAGAAACTGGTAACGATATTAGATTGGAGTGGGAGGAGAAGAAAAAGAGGAGAACAGACCCAGTGCCGTTATCCAGTGGAAGTAAAAGAAAACGGGGTGTTTCGTGTTCGTCTACGATTAGTAATGACACTTCGTCGACAGTACAAGATAGAATATTAACTCAGGAAAGCAACAGGAAAGGTGATAGAAAAGGGAAGCCGCTAACAAAAAAAGAATCCTTCCTTACTACAGAGGAACATTATTATACAGCTGTTGGGGATCCTAATTATACGTTAAGTTTAAAGGAACCTAATCCAGTAGAAAATGATACCTCATTAGAAGTTCCAAATTGGAGGGTGAAAATATATACAAGCTGTTATACGATGGAAGGAACCGAGAATTTGGACGATGAAATTTTTAACAAGAGACATTTGAAGTTGGAAAATGATGAGAGAAGGAGAAAAAGATGGGATGTACAAAGGATAAGGTTTGTACTTTGCATTTTTTGCATGCACAATCACCTCTCGTCCGGTTATATACCCTTGTATGTATGTTTGCGTATAAGACCAAAATCAGATTTAAATAAGGACTGATAATTAAATAAATTTTAACACCTATAGCTAAATTTTAATTTTAGAGAGCAGAGGCACATTGAAAAGTTAAAGCAAAGACAAGAGAGGCAGAATCATCAAGCAACATGTTATAATACTAATCACACCGGGCCTTGTCCCTCTGCCATTGAAGAAGAAACTGTATCATCGTTGTGGCCTGATTTAGAACAAATACAAAGTCTTCAAGTCGATCCTCAACTACCTGTTACCGCGTTTGGTGCTCCTATTCCTAGTTTCAGTCCCAGGTAAATGAAAATATATTAATCATTATACCTTATATTTATCTTGATTTGTATTATAATAATTATACTATTAATTTTATGATTACATTACAGTGAATTTTCTTTACCTTGGTCAAACATGTCACGATCGAACAGCCGTCGTCCAAAACGATCAACAGGTAGAAGAAAATCTACTAGAAGATAAACTTTTATAATAGTGGACAGGACTACTTTTGTCTCATAATTTTTAATCTTTGTTATAGACTTGCTCCCTTTCATTCTTCCATTTTTTCTTCTCCCTTTTCTAAAATCGTATTCATTTTATTACATGAAATAGGGGCACCAAAGATATTTTTATTACCTTTTTTAAAACAATGTTTAGAGGAAAGATGACTATAACTGACAGTAATATCTAAAACATTTTTTTATTTTCTATGCGTTTATTAAAATTCAGTCACAAAAGATATATGTCTGATGATCTGTTCTACTCCGAATCATTTTACTCCTACAATTATCATAAGTATTATCGCAGTTTTATAAACATGTTATTCATTTTTTCATTTTTAATTAATATTTATTTAATATACTTGTGTGAAATCTCATTCGGAATTGTACAAATTATAATAATCGACATAAATGTTCAGATTAAATGTATTTTTTTTAAATTAATGAGATAAAATTGGATATTAAATTTAATTGAACATATAAATAAATACATAGAAGAAGAGCCATAAAGCGAGGAAACACACATACATACAGAAAGAAAATCTATTCCAAAAATATTATGTACAAGTAATAGAATTATTTAAAAATTCTTCGTAGCCCCTTTTCTTAAATCGCGAATTGATAAGAAGAAACTAATTGGTATCGCGGAATATGTTCTATAATTATATTGAAAACGACAACGGTACAAGTGTATATATTGTATTGCATATATATATATATATATTCTTATAGTTTATAATCTTATCGAACGTTGAAAATGTGTAATATGTAAATTAAATCTCACATCTTCAGGAGAAGTAGACATCTATTGAATCAAATTGAATTAACATTATTTATTGCTTTTTAAAGAAACAATATACAACATACAACACTTCTGTTTATAAGAACATGTTAAATCTGGGAGCAACTCGATTCATTTTCGTTTTATTTTTTATTTCATTAAGTGAATCTCTCTCTATCTCTCTCTCTCACACTCACTCTATCCACGCGTGTATTCAGTAAATTATCTCAATTATTCAGAGTACATATTCTGCACTATTTTTATAATTTAATAGTCATAAAGCGCACAATATCATAATATTGATAAAAAATGATAAAAAAAGAACATTTACAAATTGTAACCATTGTCTTCCTGAAACAAAGAAGATACATTAAAAAGACAAAGTTTTCAGAAATATAAAACCTGTCACGATATCATATAGTAATTTATAGGAAAACTTTAATAACTGAATAAATTATTTTTCGTTCTATTTTTAGCAATATCGAACATTTAGTTTGTGAATATCAAATTGTTAAGTAATGGATTGCTGTTGGCATACTTGCCTAACATAGTTTGCACGTGTGTGTGTGTGTGTTTGCGTGTATACACGCGCGCGCTTGTTTGTGTGTGTAACATAATCATGTGGTAATAATTATAAAATCGTCAGATCTAAATGATAATTAGAGCTACTGATAAATAATTAGTAACGTATGACGTAACACGTATTATTTATTATTGGCTAAATTCGCGCGAATTGTAAAACTATTAATTATACTCTTGCAATTCCATCGTGACAGAAAAGGGGTTACGACGGCCATTTGAAATTAAATGAACTTTTACAATCAATTTTTTTTAGTCGATTTTAACATTAATCATTAGACAATTGTCAGATATCGATGATACGATTACATATATTCAAAGTGATTTTATTCCGTTCTATTTTCGGTGTCTAAATTCTAGTATCGCATTTATATATATTTAAAGATTGTGAAAAATTGATCAACAAAAGGCATTAATTTGTTTAATTTATGTACATTTAGTTGTATGAAAAATCTGTTTTATATATGGTACGCGACAAGTGACGAGGTACTCAATTCAACCGTCCATGAGAAATGTCAGGATTTCATACAAATCGAAATACTCGATGTTAAAATACGGTGGAAAAATATAGTGATTATCATAAGTTGTAAATAAAAACAGAGAGGAACATCTTTCCAACTGGGAGAACGTAAGTTTTTGTTTACTATTTCATTTACAGCATTGCATACTATCGATGAATATATACGATGAACATCGAATGACCATATTTTGTTTACAATAAAAAGAATAAGTACGCGTGTAGCATCTTAGATATACTAATATTTTACCAGATACCATAGAACTATACGTTCTCGTTAATTCGATCTTACGAGATGGAATTTTTCAGGCATACCAAAGACAGAAAGTAATGTTAGAATTTTAGGTGTATACGCTAAAGTTTGTTAAATATTTTTATTGTAATAACGCGAACATTTTCATTTTCCAACATTATTTGAACTGTTGTCCAACCGTATCGCAATATCACTATGAGAATATATATAATTTACTGTAAAATATTATATATCACCTCTTGTTAAGTTTTGACTATTACGTGTAAATTGTTTCGAAATTTTTAGTGATATCGTTACGACTTTCGAATTAACGAGATTAGGAGAGCCTACGTGAATGTACGTGTACATATAGCATGTGTATACGTTTACCTATTTTGTGCACGCGCGCGTGTATATGTGTATGTAATACATGTATACAACATGCACGGAAATATAAAGAAATGTATATGTATATTTAACTAGATCAATGTACATATGTATAGGGTGGTTCATTTACTTTGAATAAGTTAAATATATATCCAAGTAGGGAGTAAATAGTAAAGAGAAATTGTTTAGTTCGATGGAATTTATTCTGGATAGAATTTATTACCATTAGCAATTAAACCTGTCGCATAAATTGAATGAAACTTTTACAAACTATTATTATTTTGAAGATAAAGCCGAGATATGCTATGTTCCGTATAATTTTATTATGCCGAAAGAAGAAGGAACACGATATCTAAATAAATAACTCTAATATTGAATTAAACAACTTCTTTCGTTCATAATTTTTTATTTTTTTATGGTATTAAAATATCGAAATAAATGAATCGCTTATGTGCGGGCACGAGTGATCGAGTGTGCGAGTGTTTTGCGAAATATATTTATTATATATTGTGTACTATATATAACTATTAAATATAATATAGTACATATATATTTCTATACGTATACAGGTCATTCCGTAAGTAGCGAATCATTTTTAAAATTGCGATGATCTGTTTATGTAATACACATAAAGAAAAAGAGAACTGCTTTACGTTTAAACGAAAGAAGGGGGGAAAAAAAGAGAAGTGAGTAAAAAATGGACTAAAGTAATTTAGAAATGTCACGTTAGGAACTTACAAAATGATCTGTATCTATGTATATAATAGAAATTATAATTTAGGAATAAGAAATGTCAGATAAATAAAATTATTTCGTACAAAAAGAACTTAAAAAATGCTAAAAGTTGACTGTCCTATAAAAAAAAATTTGAAAGTTTCAATAAATATTAGATGGCGCGTTGTGGTGTATATGTATATGTATATATATGTATATGTTTGTATAGAAAGCGAGATTTTCGAGAACGACATAATATTAATTCGTAGCTCTTTAAGT
Source organism: Xylocopa sonorina (assembly GCF_050948175.1). Taxonomy (NCBI): domain Eukaryota; kingdom Metazoa; phylum Arthropoda; class Insecta; order Hymenoptera; family Apidae; genus Xylocopa; species Xylocopa sonorina. Next base: position 13,638,752 of record NC_135199.1, read on the forward strand.
TGGACGGAATGAAATATCTTTTTATCGAAACGTGGAAGAAGAATGATTAAAAACACTTTCTGTGCACGATGGACGGCCCCGACTCGTCGTATTCCTGTTTCGAGATCCACATTTGTTGGAAAGTGCTTAAGCTTGCCAAGATCGAGCCACCGATCCAGACCGAGTATTTCCTTTCCGGAGGTGCAATTATCTTGATCTTCATCGTGGATGGAGCCAGTGCCGTTATTTCCTTCTGCATCCTGTCCGCGATACCTGGATACATGGTGGTACCACCCGATAGGACCGAATTCGCGTATAAATCCTTTCGAATATCGACATCGCACTTCATAATGGAATTGTAAGTCGTTTCGTGTATTCCACAGGATTCCATCCCGAGGAAACTTGGCTGGAACATTGCTTCTGGACACCGGAAACGTTCGTTCCCAATAGTGATCACCTAAATTCAATCTTAATTAGTTCGTTAATTTAAATTGCTCGTTGTGAGAAATTCGTTCTCATTATGCTTGTCAGAATAGTCCATAATTTAAGTTATTTTTTTCATTCTCGCACATGTTATTTAAATCGGAATTATACATACAGTTTTTGTTAACATTATTTCATATATACAAACATATACGAACAAAAACTTATCGCTTTAGGTAATGGAGATATAGCTGGTTCATCTGATTGTTATTCATTGATTAATGATTTTCAGTTAGTTAAAATTACCTGGCCGTCTGGTAATTCATAGCTTTTTTCGAGGGCGCTTGAGCCCGCGGCCGTAGCCATCTCTTGCTGAAAGTCCAATGCAACGTAGCACAATTTTTCCTTAATATCGCGAACGATTTCACGTTCTGCAGTTGTCGTAAAAGAGTATCCTCTTTCGGTTAAAATTTTCATAAGGTAATCGGTCAAATCACGGCCAGCCAAATCCATACGTAAAATTGCATGCGGTAACGCATATCCTAGATCAAACAGGATTTTTCATTCGAAACAGCACATATAATCATCATTCCTCTTAATTAAGTTCACTACCCATGCGAGCGTTTGATCAACGCTAATATATTGATATTATTTATCACATTTATATATTTTGCTATTAAATATAAATTATAGAAAAAGATTTTTACGATAAGAGTTAATATATATACGTGCGCGTATGTATAATTGAAAGAAATTCTATCGATGATAATTTGGAGCGGTGAATGCATACATATGTATGCACTTACCTATATATATACATGTATATACTTACGTGGATACCCAACAGAATAGCACTTACCTTCGTAAATTGGTACTGTGTGTGAAACTCCATCGCCGCTATCTAAAACAATGCCTGTAGTGCGTCCTGAAGCGTAAAGCGATAAAACGGCTTGTATAGCAACATACATCGCAGGAGAATTAAAAGTTTCGAACATAATTTGCGTCATTTTTTCTCGGTTAGCTTTAGGGTTCAAGGGAGCTTCGGTCAAAAGAACTGGATGTTCTTCCGGTGCAATCCTTAGTTCATTATAAAACGTATGATGCCATATTTTTTCCATATCATCCCAATTTGTTACAATCCCGTGTTCGATTGGATATTTAACTGTTAAAACACCTCGTTTGCTTTGCGCTTCATCCCCTACATAGCTATCCTTCTGTCCCATACCAACCATGATTCCCTATACAATAATTTTTTTTTAATTGTTACAATGTAATGTTGATCACATATAATGCAAGAGAAAAAAAGGCAGTTTTTTTTACCTGATATCTAGGTCTTCCAACAATAGAAGGAAATACTGCACGTGGAGCATCGTCTCCTGCAAATCCTGCTTTGCACATTCCTGATCCATTATCTACTACTAAGGCTGCTACGTCGTCGTCACACATTTTATTTTAGACCTATTCGGTTAATTGTATCTTGTACAAGAGAAAACTATAAACTTGTTTGGGTAAAACAAGTAATTTATTTGTTTGACTAGATTTGGCACTACCTCAGTGGAGTATTCGCTCCTCTAATATTGTTTCTGCAGAAGAATGGAGCTGCTTTATATTGATACCCCCTCTTTTACTACCTCTATACATTTATACCCATATTTTAAACAGTCTCTTGTACCTCAAGGAATTAGTGTACATGTAAACTAATATAAATAGGGTATCATTGCTATTTTATAATTGCGAATTAAAGATTCCACACACACACACACACACTCACACGCACGCATACACATTTTCATATTTCTCAAATCGTTTAACATACTTGTTATATCAGCATATAAATAACATTGCGTAAATCAAATTTTACGTATGTATATATATTTTTGAAAGTTAAGTAACCGTTAAGTTTAAGAATAGCACGTCACAGTCCTTTTAGCTGTGTTTAACACAGAAATTGAAATGCATTCAATTCTTTCAATACTTTTTGAGAAAATTTAATTAGTTTTTAATATATGCCAATTAAAGAGAATGTTATTAAATTCCATGATAGATGAGTTTATATGAAGTAGAGCGTATAAAGTACTATTTCCTTGTCTCTTTGACTACATCAAATTTTCGTAACTGAATATAATTTGGACCATAACATATTTTATTGGTACCAGATTAAACAACTATTATATTAAATCCTGTTTCTCTGAACAAAAGTGAAATCAACTTCCAAGAGTTCATTGAACGCAAAAACGTACTTGTTAGATTTACACAAGAGTTAAAAAATGTCTAATACAAAAATTAGAAATATAAATTTATGTATATAAAATTGTAATTTTTTTTAAATGATATTGAACAGCATTTCTTCTTTCCACGTATGTTAGAAAAGTTCATGTATTACTAAAAATACCTATGCTTATATCTTTATCCATATGAAAATAACTTTATTACAATTGTATTGAAAAAAAGTGTATCGTAAACGTTTATTTTCATTTTGTTTTTATATTGTTTGAATTATATTAAAGATAATATTACTTTTGTACTTGCAGAAACTATAAATTCCAGTTTGCTAAGACTGCCAGAATTAACGCATTTTAAAGATTCACCGTTCCATAGAATGACCACTATGCAGAATCTCATTATAATCGGTGTATTACATTCGTTAATTAACTGTTCGGCTAATGCTTATAATTAGGCCGTGAAATTAAGTACCTAGTTTAATTTTAATTTGCCGTATATCCTACTTCTAACCGTTTCTTTGGGTGCGAATCTGCACCCAGCAAGCACTCTTTTGGTATATTTGGTACTATCCAGAATTATGAAATTAATGAGAATGTAGATCGCGTGCACGTATGTAAATAAAATAATATTTAAGTTAATAACTCTGTTAACAAATAACAAATAACGTGTATATACATAGAGGTACATATAATTTCTAAAAACTTTATTTATCCCACAGACCAATCTCTTTCATTCGTGTTTGGAAATACTTTTCCAAAGCGTTAGCACATCGATAGTATTCGGTGTCGGGACTATTATACAAACGGCAATTGGTAAAAATTCGTGTCATATCCGCGATGAATAATCTTCTTGTAACGTAATATCTAGCTTTCAGTCGGTCGGTCATGGTTTTCAGGTCTGAAAAATGAAAATGTAATGTTCATTTTCCACCAGTTTGCATAATTACGTATCGTATTTTGATTATGCGAAACGATACCTACCCATTGGATACTTAATGTGATCATAATAATCCGGTACATCATTTTTATCTACCGGCTTTAAAAATGGCCAGGCTGTGCTATGATTTTTAACACTGTTTAAAACATTTTTTAATGCATTGTACAGGGAATCGGTGATGTCCAAGCACGCCTCCATCGGTTCCGGCCCTTGAGTTCCTTTGGCTACACCTCTAGTTCTTGTCTGGGCATAACTTTTCCAACCAGTTTCACGAATACCAGGAATTGATTCCACCGGAATACCTCTGACACCTTCTTTGAAACAAGTTAAACCAGGATGAACTTTTTGTATTTCCTGCTGCCTCTGACGAATTAGCTTTTTAATAATTTCCTTCTGTTTCCGTATCACAGCCGTAAATTCGGTATACACGATTTTCGCGTTCAATTCGCAATGCATTAATGTCGCAGCTTCATAATCTTTAATATACCCTTGATGTATCGAACGAGGTAATTTAATATTTTTACTGAATCCTTGCTTTTTGAAATATCCGATTGCAAATTCATCGGCGAACGTAAGGAAGTGTAATATGTTATTCTTGATGTGATAATCTTTAAGCATGTTCATTAAATGTGTACCGTAGCCTTTAACTTGTTCTTCGCTCGTAAGGGCACAGAATACAATCTCTGTAAAGCCCTGAGTAGGAAACATTCGGAAACAGATACCACCAATCGGTCGACCGTCTTTTATTAAAGCCAATGTTTTGTGCTTCCTTCAAGAAAAATTTATATATGTATATACATATATATATATATAGTTATGGCGATAGGAAATTAGTTAATTCTATCGTGTGGAATACTTACGGATCGAAAGCCAGTTGAGATATATACTCTTTTGGCATTTTCGGTAACTGATGGCTAAACACGTTATGCAGTCCAATTAGCCAAAGCATTGTTTGCTTAGAAACAGGCTGTGTCAAACTGTTCCCAATTATGTGGAATTCTATTATCTTTTTGCTTTCCTCGATCTTAGCAGTTTCGTCTCGCGGGGCATTCGGAGGAAACACTGCGTCGGGTCCGCACATATAATTAGGATCGTTTATTGTTGCTACAATTTCAGCAACTGCCTCTTCCGGTAAATCTTCAAAAATTTCTTCGTTTTTCCTCCTTTTCACATCTGAACGCCCTTCAGAGTGGGATCTTTTTTCGTGAATCTTTTTCATACCAGAACTAATGTTAATCGTTGTGTAGTTATCTTTATCGTTTGGTGGAACGGTAACCTTCTCAAATTCACCTGTTCTTCTTCCTTGATTCGCTTTTGATTCTAACGCAGTTTGCAAATAAGTAGGAGGCACTTGCTTAAAATCAGGGTCCCAGATCGGCGAACTGTCCGAATAAATCTCTGCTTCCAGCATCGATAGGAATCTTAAATGGAATAAAAGTATTTCGTATCTTACCGTTCGAATGAAATAAATAATATTAATAGAAGAAGAATAGAAATTTATACGTACTTTGGGAAATGCGTCAATACGATTACTCTTTTTTCAGGTGCCAATTTATCTCGTTCGCTATGACATTTATCGAGCAATTGTCTCGAAACTGGTTTAAAAACAGCCTGTACGAACGTTCGTCCAAAAACCAGAGACGTATCGTAATGAGGTAACGAATCGCAAAATGCTGGTATATGACAAAATACTAGCCAACGAGTATGATTAATTTTATAAGCAGGAGCTTCTTCCGCAGTAATCGTGCCTCTTCTAGCACCAAGTGGGTCGAAATTCCAGTGGTTCAAACAGTGCAAGAACATCTTTGCCATATCGCACATAGCTTGCATATCCCTCTGCGGTAGATGACCATACTTATAAGCAACAAAATTCATTACCGCTTTCGCTATGCTAGGTCGTTCGAACGGCGGTTGTCCTAATGGACCTTCTATAGTCGGTTTCGTCATGGATTGTATACATTTCCTTAAAAGTTTGTACAAATAGAAATAAACTTTTTTCGTATCGGGATCCTCCTCTTTTTGTAATCCTAGAAAAATATTGTCCGCATCTATGACCATGCACAACAATTTGTTAATTTCTTCTTCCGACTGGTTGGTCAAATGCGATACATGGTTCTCTAAAACGTGAGTGCAACTTTTACACGGATCGAAAAAATTTATAACAGGTTCCTGCGTATCGCTTTTCAGTGGTTTGGTTAACAGCTGAGAATTTTTCCACCCGATACACTTGCAATCCTCCGCTTTACACGCGCTATAAGTTGCTATTTTCAATATCTTCTTCATTTGCGGCAAATTTAACATCTGTTGCTTTCTTTGTTGTATCCTTTGGAGATTGTTTTGTCTGCTACTTTGTTCTTGTGGCCTAGCTGTATTTGGTTCTCTACTATTTCCTGCGTGTTGAGACGTGTTAGTCACGTTCTGGCCACTTTCGTCCAACGATTGTAGGGTCGAATTACAGTTTCCTTCGTCGGTTGCCATATTTTTATACTAAAAAAGGATTAGGGGATGAAAGTGAATCTGTCAGAATTGTGAATGAAATTAGAATTTGATACATGTAATAGAAACGGATAAATCTTACTTTGGGGTGTAGAAAAATTTTTATGTCCTTTGATAATACTCGATCAGCTGAATTCAAAAGTATAAGTCTCTTAAGTTTACGAATACACGGATTACGAAGGTTACGACGAGTACACAAAACTAAGCGTTCCTAGGTATATTTTGGAGGTTAGGAGATCACCAATATTGACTTTTACACATAATTTGATTGGTTCGTTCATATTTAATGATTTTCACCTAGTAATTCTCAATTAATTCGTAGCCTCTTAAAATAGAATTCAATTCGAAAATAGATAGATACGATGTAAATACTCTGTTAATCTATTGTTTCGTATTGATAAAGTTTGAAATGTTCGACGCATACAAATGTTCCTGTTCGTGTAATCTGCATCACGGTACAGATTCCCCTAGGCTGACTAGGAACAAGTGTAAGTTTGGTTCGTATCTTCTTATTCGGGTTTGATAAGCCTCGAGTAGAGAAATCCCTTCTACGACATTTACAATAATTGTGCAACATCAATCGAATATTGGATTGTCTTCTGGTACAGTAGTAGCATTTCTAACCAGTTATCTGTACTCTTTTCGAATTTCTTTGAGAACAGTTGACGGCGTATATATTGCGCGTATGCATGTGCATATGTCCCGAGACTTGATAGTCGAATAAAATGAAAGATTTATAAGGATACAATTTAACCATATTTTTCGGCTCTATTCATTCCAGGAATTATTCGATTCTATCGTAGGAGAGTTCGAAGCATAATCGTGCCTTTGTTAGAACGGATTCTAATTCTGACGGAGACAGAGACAGCATTTCTGAAATATACACGTGAAGTTGGACAAATTATGGCTACTTGGGATGGTTCTTATTCCGGGCCAGACGACCAAAATTATTACGTCTACCCCGATCAGAATGCCTCCGAATCTGCACCGAGAAACTGGACATTTTTTCCTAACGATATAAACAATGATTATTACCGACCCAATGGTGAGTTCTATCTACAAAACGAACGCACATTCGAGCAGAGTGATCCAAACGCGTTCTACCATACGAACGCAAATGTTATACCAAACTTATTAACAAACACTAATAGTTATTGCGAAACTGTAACAAGCCCGATAGATAATGCTCAAGTGTTAACTAGCAGAGAGTATTTTCCAAATGTCGTTAAATCCGAACAACAATACTACGTACCTGAAGATAGCTCCTGGAAACATAATTATCATTTGAAGCAAGATAAATCGAAACAGAACTTTACCAGGGTATTCAAGGAAGTTAAAAACGGTGTAGCTAACAAGTCAAATTTGCATGTTATGGCTGAGGAATTTGTGCCGAATAATAAAGCGTCCGATGAAAATGATAGAAGAGACGAATCGCAAGATACAAAATCTATCAACCGTGCAAATTCTTCTGTCAAAGATAGCGCCGGAAATTCAGATAAATATTTGTTTTCCAACGCTAATAGACACGAAAGGAAGTACGGTAATAAAAGGAATCTAAATTATAAGCCGAAAGAAGAACAGCAGGATAGATACTGCAAGAGAAATGGTTATAAAAATTTCTATCAGCAACAAGGTAAAGCTTCTCATAAATTTCAAGGTAACAAGTACTTTACCAATAAGTGTTATTCAGATCAGTCGCAAGTAAATCTAAAAGGTATAAACGAGGAGGGTTCGAACAAACATAGAGTGGATAATAGCGTCGCTTGCGGTAGCAAAAGCATTTCTGCGATAAATTCGAGTAAAGGCGAATCGTCTATTAGCGATGTAAATTCGTACAAGTGTAAGAATTTATCGGATACTAATGGCCAAAGACTTGTAGCGAATAATAAAAGTATACAAGATGAACAAAGTGTACAACAGCCAAACAATCATATTAAGCAATTCGCATACAATTATTCTGACCTAAAACAGTCCTACGGTAATCATAGAAACGTAAAGAAGTATCGATACAACGGTAGATATAATAGGGAAGAAAATTCTTGTAAAGAGAGGCGACGTCCTTATCAGGCGTACGGTACAGAAAATGATAGCAAAGAGGATAAATTCAAGGTAGAGTCAGACCAGAATAGGAAGTGCGACGAATCCAAAGAGTATCTTAACAATGAAATCGGAGTTGAATCGAAAGAAACAAATGAGAAAAGGCACAATTATAACGGATCCGGAGAGCATGATAAAGAAGGTGCAACAGGGATAAAAGAGAAAGCTAAAATGAAATATTGTGAACCTGAAAACAAAGAGAAGGGTAACGAACGCTGGAGATATAAAAAAGAAGTTAATGAAAGAATTTATACTCAAAAACGGCGGCAAACTAGAAAATTACTAGTTGGTAAGTAGGAAAAGTTAACAATATTAAACAATAATAACATTAATAGAATATTCCATTATTCTGTTACGCAGACGATGATGCAAGTCAGAGAGAGAGATTAACAGATCAGTTGAACAGAGGACAGTTGGAATGTTTAGTATGTTGCGAATATATTAAACAGAACGATTACATTTGGTCGTGTTCCAATTGTTATCACGTTTTGCACTTAAAATGCATTAAAAAGTGGGCGAAATCGTCGCAAGCAGGTAAATAGTTAACACGGAATAATTTTTTCATATATATTTGTTAAAACTGATGACTGTATTGTTTCAGAGAACGGTTGGAGATGTCCAGCATGTCAAAATGTAAATTTAATCATTCCCGAGGACTATTTCTGTTTTTGTGGAAAGACAAAAGCACCAGAGTGGAATCGTAGAGACGTCGCACACTCTTGCGGTGAAACTTGTGGTAGAACATTATCAAAGAATAGTTGCCCTCACAAATGCACCCTTCTATGTCATCCAGGATCTTGTCCGCAATGTACAGCAATGGTAACAAAATATTGTGGCTGTGGAAAAACTTCGCAAACGGTACAATGTAGTACACATAAATTGTTGTTGTGCGACTCTATATGTGATAAAGATTTAAATTGTGGCAGACATAAATGCGAAGCTAATTGTCATTACGGGGAATGTGGGAATTGTGAGAAAACCATAACTCAAGGTAGGATAATTTATTTACGCAAATGTGTAACGCGTTCGGTTACTGTAATGAATTCATATTTTCAGTATGTCATTGCGGTAAGAACACCAGGGAAGTAACTTGTCAGAGTGATGTTTCGTTTACGTATTCTTGTGAAAATGTCTGCGGTAAATTGCTAGACTGTGGCAATCATACTTGTAAAAAAATATGTCACACAGATGCTTGCGAACCTTGCTCTCTAAGCGTCGAGAAAATAACGACTTGCTGTTGTGGACAAACACCGTTAACGGATAAAAGGCAAAGTTGTTTAGATTCAATTCCTGTTTGTGACAAAATATGTTCGAAAAATTTGAAGTGTGGCCAACCCAGTGAGTATCGCAAACTGAAGACGTAAAAATGAATTGCTTGACAGAAAATTGATATAGCATAATATATACGAGTATGTATAAATTATCTACAGACAATCCTCACAAATGTAGAGCAAAGTGTCATCAAGGAGATTGCCCTGCTTGTGATTTAACTACCGATGTCAAATGTCGTTGCGGGAATATGGATAGGGAAATAGCTTGTAAGGATTTAACATCGAAAGCTGACGATGCACGATGTGAGAAAAGGTGCACGAAGAAAAGATCATGCGGCAAGCATAAATGTAATCAGCTGTGTTGCATAGAGATAGAGCATATTTGTCCATTAATTTGTTCTAAAACGTTAAGCTGCGGTAGGCACAGATGCGAACAAAGTTGCCATAAAGGTATGAATTGATATTTTTTCTAGATAAAGAGAATAGGAAAGTCACATCGGATTAATATATATGTAACTACAGGAAGATGTCAGCCTTGTTGGCATAGTAGTTTCGATGAATTATACTGTGAATGTGGAGCGTCTGTGATATATCCTCCAGTTCCCTGCGGTACGAGAAGACCTACTTGTGATAGACCTTGCTCTCGTCCGCGCGCCTGTGGGCACGAAGTATTGCATAATTGTCATAGCGAGCCCACCTGTCCTCCTTGTACTGTTCTTACTCAAAGATGGTGCCATGGCAAACACGAGCTGCGAAAGGCTGTTCCGTGTCATTTAAACGAACTTTCATGCGGCTTGCCGTGCAACAAACCTATATCTTGCGGTAGGCACAAGTGTATCACTATTTGTCATTCTGGACCCTGTGAAAAGCCAGGACAACAATGTTCTCAACCGTGCACTACTCCAAGGGAAATGTGCGGACATATATGCGCAGCACCGTGCCACGAGGGTAAATGTCCAGATACGCCGTGCAAGGAAATGGTTAAGGTAATTTAATATCACGTCTCCGTATCTATGGATTTTCATTATTCATCGTGTGGATCTTCTCATTTAATTCGTACGTCTATCGAACTCCTGCGCAGGTGACATGCCAGTGTGGACACAGAACCATGTCTCGCGTGTGTGCCGAAAATTCCAAGGAATATCAGAGAATAGCAAGCAGTATATTAGCTAGTAAAATGGCTGACATGCAACTAGGACATTCTATCAATTTGGAAGAAGTATTCGGTCTAGGGGCAAAGAAGCAAAATCAATTGAAAACTTTAGAATGCAACGATGAATGTAAAATAATAGAAAGAAATAGGAGATTGGCGTTGGGTTTGCAGATTGTCAATCCAGATTTAGGTGGGAAATTAATGCCCAGGTATAGCGATTTTATGAAACAATGGGCTAAAAAAGATCCGCATTTTTGCCAAATGGTGCATGAAAAATTAACAGAGTTGGTTCAATTGGCAAAAACTTCTAAGCAAAAATCGCGCAGCTATTCCTTTGATAGTATGAATAAGGACAAGCGTCATTTCGTTCACGAGTCTTGCGAACATTTCGGTTGCGAGAGTCAAGCTTATGATCAGGAACCAAAAAGAAACGTTGTTGCAACTGCTGTAAAAGATAAGGTAATATCCTTTTATTTATTTCTTTTCTTTTTCTTTGTAATATTAAAATCCTCCCACATTTTTTTTTTTTTTACCACGATGTTTATTACAGTGTTGGTTACCAAGCTATAGTTTATTAGAAATTATACAACGAGAGAATGGTCAGAGAAAAGTACCAGGTCCCATGTTAAATACTTTAAGAACCGACGGATCTGTAAAGTAAGTGCTTTGTCTGTGTTGTTCTCTAATGCGAAATCTCACGGATCTTTTAATGATTACGTATAATACGCTTCGCCTTTAATATTCGCATTTAGCATATCGTTTCTTTCCCATTTAATTTTCAGAACGATATTATCACTGCCCACGAAAAAAATCCAAAAATTAGAAACATCGTTTAATGTAAAAAACGCTGAACCAGAAATAGATTACTTTGATTATCAAGGTTAAAGTCAGGTAAACTGCCGTATTACGTGAAGTACAAGTGATATAAAGGGAATTAATATCACGTGATTGGCAAAAATGTTCTTAAATATAACGGATTAATTAAACATTTTAATAATACTTATTCTTTGAAAAATATAGCCTCCAGTATGATTTTAATCATTCTTAGATGTTAGTGTATTGAAAAGTAACAATGAAAATTCTTCTTAATTAAATTTCGATATAAAGGAAGTAGTAAAATTCGTGGATTTCTGCTTGAAGAAAGATACGAGAAACATTATTCTACACTGCTTACGATACTACGGGTTTACTTGTAAGGTTATTAAAGTATGTGGAAAATGTAGATGAGAATATAATAAAAGAAGCGTTTGCTGATTTCTGACTTTTATTTCCATCTAGAAGTTTTTCCTCGGAAGAAAAATAAGTGTTTCGTAGACATCTTAGATACAAATTTGTCGCTCGCTCGCTCGCTATTCGAAGTCATATTTCAAGAATAAATATTTGAAGTGTGCAACGGAAGAATTTCTGGAAAAGGTATACCATTACGCTTGGTTTTGCTGGTGTTGTTAATTAAGAGAAACATTGTTTGTATAAAGATGCATAGAACGTGGATACGTTTATTTTATAGTAGCATAATCTAATCTTTTTTTTATCTTCAGACGTTATTCGAACTTTGGTGAGGATACACTTTTATATTTAAATACATGTATTATATGTAAATACATATTGCATTTGTTACGTTCCGCAGAATCTTCGAAGAAATAGTTCCCTTCGAGAAACGAGAGATAATTTATTATTTAGTTAAATTATCTTAGATTTTATTATTACATAAAACATTCTTATTAAACTTTGTGAGTACGACAGCGTAGGTTTTTCTCTGTATATAATAATCTCGATTTTTATCGATAAAAATAGTTGTTTATTGTGCGCCATCATCCCTCTTCAATAGCACTCGTCAGTATAGTTAATACGATATCATTCAAGTATAATACATTAAACTGTGTATAAATATCCATTTTTATATCGATCATTTTAAATAACTAATTTACACGTATCAATTTTTATAAACATTTAATGTAGTTAACACAAGTATTTGGCACATTGAACATCAATCTAATATATCTTTCTCTCTAAACAGATAACGAGACCTTTCATGCCTGTGTAAGTATACTTTCTTACTTCCTGATAGTGTATCCTACGAATAATAGCAAAAGATACGATCTTTAGGATTTGGTTCCAGATAAAATTGGCACGTATACATATATATATATATATATATTTTTTTTTTTAAATATTTTCAAAATAAATATAGCAACATATTTTCACCATAATAAGTAATATAAATTTTCCAACTTGTTGTCCTATAGGATTACACTTACATAAACGTAAAATGGTCTCCTATTCTATATAGACAGAAATTGCATATCACATTTAGGATCACAACACTGTTACGATTTGCGTTTGTAGTTAAATTGATTACAGATTAGTTATTAAGAATTCTTGTTGAACATTGAATAGTAGGGCACTTCAAACTTGAACTGGTATTATTACTACATAATTACTTATCAATTGGTGCAGTAGATGCGTGAAGTAAAAAGTTCTTATAGTTACGAGTGATTTTTACCTACTACTACGATATATTTTTTATATACAGATTTCAAGGTTTTTTTTTTCCTTACGAAACAGTAGTTCTTCTGTAAAGATTCATTATTCTATTACAATATAAGACATTCCACCTCTGGTTTTAACAGAAGAAACTTAAGCATTATCAAAATAATGTATTTAAAAACTAATCTAATTTGAAAAATAGAAATATTTTTCAATCAAAATATATCTATATTCTTTAGAAGAATATTTTTGCTGTGTAAAATTTCTTTAAAAATGTCATATATACATATAATGTATATACTTTTTATATATAAATTGTTAGAACACACATTCACGTTTGGAATAACATACCGATCTATTGCTGTAATCATTTGAATAACATTTTTTCATCTGTTTTGTCAATCAAATCATAACGCTACTCTATATGTTACGTTTTTGCGTCCTTTTAAATTTAATGATAAAAGAACAACCATTTTACGCTCTTACTAGTAGCGAAGAATGTTTTCATTAAAAAAATAAACCATTCCGCGCATCTCTCTAATTTCTTATTTTTCTTGTTTTCCTCTTTATGACAGTGAATAATAATTTGTTGATTGAGTTTTGGGACAGATAATAATAGAATAATTCTAAAACAATAACACACAAATATACTTCTCTGTAAGATTTGAAGTGTAAATGAAAAAAAAGTAAAGCGCGCGCGCGCGTGCGCGCGTATAAAATATTTCTTTTAAAAATAAACTTTTTGGCATTTAATACTTTTTGATTTTCGTCTTAAGAATATATTGCTTTATATATAAGGGTTAGTTCCTCTTTTCACGTGTACGTTGTAATTGGGGTAACCACTTAGGTATTGATGTCGGGGACTTACCGATGGCTGTTTAGTGATACTTGCCATTGCCCAACCCATAATCAATTCTAAAGCTCTACACAAAGTCTGATAGACAAACCAGGGCCATGGTTTAGGGTACTGTGTGATAATCGGCTGCGAACCATATTTCACGGTCTCTGCCAAAAGTCCTAAATTTTTAAACAAAATTGATCTCCTTTCGAAAAAGTAAAGACTGAAATATAGCAACAACTCTACGTTTCATATTATACAAATTACCATATGGTCCAAAAATACGCGCTACGTCGGTGAAGCATAAAATGATCCCTAAAATTGCGGTTGCGTATGTGACGTTCAAAACTTTACGAATTTGAGATCTTCTAACTGTAGCCGTGTTTGCTTCCAGCATGTGTAAAGGAGTATCGGATTTAGTTCTATTTACGTACGCAATGTGATTTAATATCGAATGAAGCGTGAAATCGTTACTCTGAAAAGTACATACAAGCGATTATATTGTTTAACGTTTTGATAAATATTTTTATTTTAATACTTCAAGTACCGCAACTTTTCCATCGGCTTTAGTACTCTCGGGAAGCAAATTAGTTTCGACAGTTATATCTTCAACGTCCTCCTTCTCTTGTTCGTGTTTCCACGATAAATTTTTCTTCCGCAATTTTCCATCCTCATCCTTATCCCTTTCTACCATCAGAGCCGCCTTTTCGCTACAGTCGGGTTGATCCGAGTCGGATTCCGATTTCTCTTGTATCTCCATTTTTTCAGGAAGCATGCTACGACTGTGAGTTGGACTTCTACTCAAGCTCCTTATACTAATGTCACTGCTTCGACGATTTAAATCCAACGGTTTCACTTGGACAAATTCCGAATTACGTCTAAAGGAAATATCGGAATTTCTACGCGGTTCGGATCTGGAAATGAAACCGCTAATATCCGAATTACGCCTTGAACCTGAAACGTAACCGAGACATATACATAATATTCCCCCTTACTCGATGGTAAATCCTTTACTTTACCTGTGGGGCTTAGATCGATAACTTTAGGTAATTTCTGTTGTTCGGTTGGGGGTAACATTCGTCTAGGCGTTCTGTTACCAAAGTCGCTATTCCTTTTCAATTTAGCAGCGAATTGAGAACTTCTGTTCTTTTCGTGGGAAAAATCGGAGCATCGCCTTAAATCTCTAACGCTTCCTAAAGGTGTTACGTTTTCGGAATACCTTCGAGACATTCTGTCCGGTGATCGCCTTCTGTCAATTTCAGGCGAATGTTTAGGGCTAAAGTCCGAATTGCGAATAGAACTATCCTCCTCGTTTGTAAACCTAACGCTACATTCAGAGTTTCTACGAGAAGACTTAGACGCGTCGCTATCTCGTCTACTAGCTACAGAACTTCTACGGCTTGGACTCGATACTGTTATTATAGGTACATTGGCTGTCGATGGGGTAGGCGTCGGAGGCCTAACATATACCTCTGGAACTGTCGATACAGGGATTGCTTTCTCTTCTTGGGACGACGTACTTTTACAAGGAGATTTATCGTATTCCTTCGGAACTTGTTCCTCTCGTTTGGACATTTTCATAAGTCGATCTGTAACATTAATATAAAGTAAAATTTCCTTTTTTTGTGTCCAGTTTAAGATTGGCAATTATATTTTTCCGTCAGTTCACCTTCGGAATCCTTGTCCGTATCGTTTGTAAAAGTTGTAGGTTCCGTTGTCTCTACGTCTTTAACTTTGGGTTTGAGCAAAGCAGGTACTAAGGCGGCGGCAACAGACGATGCTAAGTTATTATAAGGAGCTAACATTGCCAGTTGCATGATACCTAAAATAGTTAACGATACGATTTATATTGTTTAAATGTTTAATTTAAATGTTTCGCGCCGCTGATGCAAAAGACAAACCTTTCTGATGCGCATTGGAACTGTCTCTCATTAGCACGCTACTTGGCACAGTTTGTAATAAACGAATTATTTTATACCCTGCGTGCAGGAATGTCAAGTATAAAAGAATACTCCAGACAAGAAACACTATCTGAACCACGTATTTTACCATGTAACAATTGTGGGAGGTAAGAGCGATATCGCTTGCGATTACAAAGAAAAAGTGTCCCGTTATAATTAAACTGATACATGATTCTTTTTGAATCTTTTCTGGTCCAAACTTAAGCTAAAACAAATTTGTTTCATTTCGTACACCAAATTATTCTTACCGAACAGTTGGATTCTCTTTACGCGACGCAAATGTTACCTGAGTTAATTGCAAAAAAGCCAGTTGCACGAGACTAAAAGCAGATGTCACGCATGGAAATCCAATATCCCACACTATAGATTCAATTATTTTTGGCATAATATCTTTCCGATTATACGGATCTATAAAGAGGCATATCGCTCTTGATGCTCCAAGTATACATAGAAACATGTTTATCGTAGACATAAAAGGCCGGCTTGATATCAGAGATCTGTAAAGGAAACAAACGCATCATTTCCTCATATCCTTTCAGCCTTGTATTTCTCTAACAAATTATACTTTTTGCGCCCTATACCTTAAGTGTAGAATAGATAGAAACGTGTAAAATGCAAGTACAAAGAAAAGGCAGGCAAAACCATATGTGTGTAAAAAGAAAATCCATTTCAACTCTTGATTTATCGACGTCAACGATGGAGAGATGATTAATAGCTTGTCTAAAATTGAAGATGTCGACAAATTTGAGACACAATTTTGTCCAGGTATTGGTGTCGATGATGATATATTTATACCTGTTGATAAAGCAGAGTAATTATTATACAAGATATAATTTGAGGGATGTGAAAACAATTACAGAATTCATTTATGCATATTGATTTTCTTATAGTGTTTACAGTAGCTAACATGATACCTACAATACAGAATTACCTTTCTGTTTTATGTGTGTATATATATTCTATATATATACTATATGTATATATTCTATATACATATATATATATATATAGAATAATAGTGTATATATATATACGTTTTATAAATATTTGTAGAAAATATTAAAAATGTAAAAGAAAAAGCACTGACCACGAGTCCAATTAGTGAACTTATCCATAATCTTTGGATTGGTATTCACAGCACATCACTGACTTGTTTCTGACGTTTTTAAATCGGTAGGGTGAACGATCGAACAATTATTGTTTTCGTTGAAAAAAAAAGCGAGCAAGCCAGCACAATAACTGGTAATTTTGAAATGTGACAGCAGCAACAGGCTTTGCTTATAGAGTAGCCCGATTCGCACCCCTTCTCTAGCTCGCGGATGCCCTCGGTCCCATTCGTTTCTCTCACCCTCACTCGCTAGAAATATTGATTTAACACAAACGGGATTGGAGGGAGAGTTCAGACCATTCTAAACTTTATTTATCTTTACTAGCATCACTATTCTTAAATGCATATACTTGCTTAAAACTATTTTTCGTTCTCGAAATCGATCCGAAATTCTACAAAATAAGTGTTTGATTATTTTCCTTGAAAATGTTTGAAAAGCTTTCCGAATTTTTGTTCTTATAAATCTATACGACGGTAAGCTATTTAAATGTAACCATCAAAGGGAGTCTTATTGATAGGAAATACCTGTTTGACAGTGATACTTGATTAATTATTAAAGTTATAAAATTATTGAATAGATTAAAAAACAGTGAAACAAAGAAATTATACTTTATTACAATATTCTGTTCGCACGTACACTCCATTTTTTTATATTTAAGTTTAACTTAAGAAACAATTATTAGAAATAGCAAAGCATAACTGTTTACGATGAAAAGTCTACGATGAATTTATATACATTCGCAACGGCGTTCTGTGCCAATCAATGAAGTTGACACGCTCTAAATGCGATTAACTGCAGAAGGATAAATATAGGGCTTAAAACTTCCGAATATTCTAGAGGGCTTTGTCCCGACAACTTTTTACACAAAAGATATTTAAAGACAAATATTAAAAGCAAAGATATGAGACTCCACAATACTCTCAGAGTAGCATCTCTGATCATTCCTTCCATGCGCATTCTTATGAAGATAATTGCGCAAAAGTAAGTGTTCAGGGCATCTGCGACAAAAAGTGGTGAGAATACTATCCACCATCCTGTACTGTCTAAGAAATAATTGTTATCCAACTTTAAAGCCAACAATACTGTAAAGATTGTTAATGAAATTAAATTTATCCATATTTCAAAGATCGTTAATCCCAACCAATGTACTAATTCATTTAAAGAAAATATCATTGTAGATTGATTAAAATCAATGCAATTATCAAAAATCGTTTTCTGTTTTCTGTTTTCACATTTATCATATCTCAGTTACTTTTATTGCAAATTGCTAGGACATTTTTTTATACTCTTTGCTAATTTATTATACGTTATTCCTGATATTTAAGGCTACCTATAGAAAATTTTTTAAACACACGAATATGTACAGCCGAATTGTTTCGATTAATCGTTTCATAGTCTATACTATCGTCGAGTGGTTGTAGATCATCTGCAAAAAATGCAAACGTAATTATATATATTATACAAAAAGAAAAGAATCTGTATATTTTTTAATTTTACTTATATACCAACGATAGATATCGTAGAAGTCTTGATGTCCAGTTCTAAACTACCGCAGTGAATCTCTTTTAATTGTAGAGCTAAACTGCATGCTCTATGAACAGCAGCACCAAGACCACGAATAATCACTTGATCAGTTCCATTGTCCAACAGCTTTTCACATTTTTTTAATTGAGCCTTGATGATCGTGGAAACGCAACAAACAAATTAATTAATTAATAAATTAGGTAAACTCCTGTTCAATATAAAAGTTTAACGATGCACAGAAATATGATAACTGATAACGTATTTGGTAAAACATAGTCAATTAATAGGTTGCGCGAATAAAAGCGAAGGTTATGAAACTCTGAATGATAAGAATTACCTTAAAGTTTGTCTTATTGGTAACAAACACGTCTTTATCCTGTTTCTTTATTATACCAAAGGGTTGCCTCTTTTTTCTAATATAATCAGAAGCCAATAACTTTTTTCGTTTCGCTATAGGGGCATTTTGATGCTTGGAAAAACTCTCCTCCAATTTGAGGGATTCGTGAGCATCGGCCATTCTGACAATTTCTACACGCGGTTTTTTGTTGACATTTTACTTGCATAAAACCACTCCGATTGCCAGAAATCGTACTCTGATCGAATATGAATGGACTATCGAATTGATCAGATCGAAATTTAGCGATAAACGTAATTGCTAAATCAGCCACAACAAAGGAAGTATAACCTAAAAAATTAAAATTCCATCGATTGGTGGTGCGGCGTTTGAGAACGATTTAGTCGGTTGCAGCGGAAAAAGGTGGGATTCTTTAATCTAGCTCGAAGGACAGCTTTCGTAGAACATGAAGGAACCAGAAGTGGACCCAAAGAATATTATAAAAAGCAGGGAACTGCTTTACAGACTTATGATAAGGTTATACTTTGGAAAAATTATCATAATTTATAGTTACTTGGTATATATAATTACTCTGTAATTAATTTTATTTTCAAACGTTTTAGCCAATTATTTTACGATGGACATCAGACGTTGGCAGTGCAGCTGTCGAATATAATTCAAGCGGAACCTCCATGTCCTCCGTCCGATCGCTTGCTTCATTTGATGTTAATTGGACTAGCTCACGAACCCGATCGGTCTAAAAAAGATACAAGCAATGTATCTTCGTTTACTTCGACTTTTGACAATACTTTGGGACCCGGCCTCGATCTGGAATTCGAAACGGAAGCTCAGACTCAAGCCCCGGAACCTGCACAGTACGAAACCGCTTACGTCACATCTCACAAAGGGAATTGCAGAGCTGGAGCATTTTCAGCCGATGGTCAATTAATAGCAACGGGATCGGTGGACGCGTCTATAAAAATTTTAGACGTAGATAGAATGCTGGCTAAGTCTGCACCGGACGAAATGGCACCTGGAGATCAAACTGGTGGACATCCAGTTATAAGAACGTTATACGACCATCTGGAGGAGGTGACGTGTTTAGAGTTTCATCCCAGGGAACCTATTCTCGTGTCCGGGAGCAGAGACTTCTCCATTAAGCTATTTGATTTTAGCAAGGCCAGTGTTAAAAAGGCATTCAGGACTATTACGGACGCGGATCAAATACGATGTTTGTCCTTTCATCCTACTGGTGATTTTTTAGTTGTTGGGACCAATCACCCGGTAGTCAGATTGTACGACGTCAATACAGCACAGTGCTTTGTCTGTAGCATACCGAGCCATCAACACACCGCTGGTATAACTAGTATCAAATATTCCCCCGATGCAAAAACGTACGCATCGGCTGGTAAAGATGGTAGTATCAAATTGTGGGACGGTGTATCAAATCGATGTATAAATACCTTTGTGAAAGCACACGACGGCTACGAAGTGTGTTCTGTAACGTTTACAAGAAATGGGAAGGTTTGTAGTTTTTCTAAAAATTATTTGATTAAGAGTACACATTTGCTACAGTACAATTGTACGTAATTCTCGATTTCAGTATTTACTGTCATCGGGGAAAGATTCTTTAATTAAATTGTGGGAGCTGTCTACTAGCAGATGTTTAATAGCATATAC
The DNA here is from genome assembly GCF_050948175.1 of Xylocopa sonorina. Classification (NCBI taxonomy): domain Eukaryota; kingdom Metazoa; phylum Arthropoda; class Insecta; order Hymenoptera; family Apidae; genus Xylocopa; species Xylocopa sonorina. Next base: position 13,659,263 of record NC_135199.1, read on the forward strand.
AGGTGCTGGAACTACAGGTAAAACAGCAAAGCACACTAAGCGTGTCGAAAATATACGATCTAAAAGAATTAATTTCACATTGAATTTATATACTATAATATAGTAATAATAATTGTGGTGATGTTTAATAGGCAAGCAAGAACATAAAGCTCAAGCTATTTTTAATCACACCGAAGATTATGTAATGTTTCCCGACGAAGCTACAACGTCGTTGTGCGCATGGAATTCTCGTAATGCATCTAGGAAACAATTATTATCATTGGGACATAATGGTCCAGTAAGACTGATCGTTCATTCGCCAACCGCTCCAGCATTTTTAACGTGCAGCGATGATTTTAGAGCAAGATTCTGGTTTAGAAGAATGCCCACTCATTAAATTGGCATTTAAAGGACGAATATTTTTTTTTTTTTTATGAACACACAAATTCAGTATTTTGTAGTTTTCTGCATAGGATGATGCATTTACCGAAATAACATTCGTTTAACAAATCGAAGAAAGAGCGCGAAAGAAATGTATAATCGTCGCTCTTTGGAACGACAACGGAGACGTTTACGCGTATATCTTATGTAAAAATGACAAGACTTAATTTTATATCATTGTACGTATTGATTTATTTTTACTTTGAAGTAAAAAAAGGCGATTATATCATTTTCTGCTGACATGACCAATCTACGTTAATGTCGATTAACATTATCGACCGATATAAATTGAAAATTATTCGTTTTCCGCGTTTCCACTTTCGAGTACCGACTAAAAAGTAAAAGATTGTTATGAAATTATTGGAATATCGAACGAACGCATGGTAACGGTGTCGTTTTTGTTATTTGAACTCGGTGATCGAAGTTTTGTTTTGTTTTTGTAAAAAGCAATCGGGGCGGAGGGGCGTAGGGGAAAAAGGCCGAGGAAGATAGAAGCGAGAGAGGATAGAAGGTAGTAGCAGTAGCAGCAGCAGCAACAGCAGCAGCAGCAGTGAAGTATAAAGGTGGCTAATCGAAGTAAAGTAAAAGTTTGGATGAAATTTGAAATGATCCATACGTGTGCGTCGCTACGTGTCGAATTGTTCGGTTAATCGCAAGGCGGCGCTCTGAACTCCCGCTCTACGTTTGACGATGTGTCACGTGACCCACGCTAACCGCCATCTTTGCTTATCGTATAAACAGTGCCACCGGGCTCAGCACGAATTCTTGTTGAGAGATTGCGGTTTTTCCAGTGTTTTTGAGTGATTCAGTTGTGAAGAAATGTCCGAGATTAAGACGGAGAGCAAGAACGATAATAACATCGAAGATGTATCAAAGGTAAGTAGACGGAAGCGCGAGAAACATCTTCATCAAGCCGAGTTTTCATGCTGAAACGGCGTGTGTTCCTCTCAAATAGAAGGAGACGCTGATTCTCTCGAAAATTCGATAGAATAACGCAGGTTGCTGTGAACGAATACCGTTTCGAAAGTAATTACGCGAGGCACGAATCTAAATGGGTTGAAGGCACGGATGCCTTGTTGCGCGTGGCCCACGAGCTCGGTGATTTTTCAAAGCTGCGCCGTTTGTCCTTCATTGCCAAAGATGGTGGATGTTTTTTATTTGTAACTCGCGTGACGGAGAGACTTGTTGGTTAATGGTAATAGGGTTAGACGAAAAAGGCGGGAAATAAATGTTGCTTCCAGGACCATACGCCTCCGCGGTTTTCTACGAAAACTCGTTCTCTTTTAGGAACATCGTTCGAGGCTACGACGCTAGAAATACATATCGACTTGGCAAAATGGCGGGAAACTTAAACAAACTTAGCGTATATCTCCGTGTGGTTCAACGGTCCTTGATAGTCTTATCGCGCGTACAATTATCTCCATGTTTCTGCGTTTTTCTTTTACCCCAACGTAATCCCTTTAATCGATCGTGGTTCGGTTTTTCCTTTTCCTTTTCTTTTTCCTTTTCCTTTTCTTTTTCTTTCTCTTTTTCTTTTTCTTCTCCTTTTTCTTTTCTCTATTTTTTATTCTCCACTTCACTTGCGTCAAGTAACCGAACTGGAAATGTTGGGATTTCAATGGAATGTAGCAATGAAATAAATATTTTCAGGACCATTCGGCGGAAGAGAAACCAAGTCCAACGAAAAATAGACGGGGAGGTACAAAAAGGCTGTCCACACTAGAAAGGTTGGCTCAAGAAGGGGAACGAGTTACAAAGGTTTGCTTTATTCTTTCGTTCTCTCTTTATTCTCATGCTTACCGTTTTCTTTCATTCCTTTTTGTAATTCCAGTTTTAAGTAGATCACATATATATATATATATATATATATAGATATATATAAAAACGTGCGATGGCTTATCGAAAACCTGAAAATGTTGTTAAAATCTAAGCGACTAAAGTTTCCATTCATTTGACTGGTTATTTCCCTCCATTTAGCTTCCCCGTCGTCTCTGCTCTGCCTACGTGAACAGAAGGGCGTTCGGAGTGGGGATGTAAAGGGTCTGGAGTAGGGACGTAGGGGAATTCTCTTAGATTCTATGGAGGGGGAGATTCCCCACCAATACGCATCGTTGCCGCCGATTATGAATAGTATTTCGCTCTTCTACATCTTCTACTACTTTCAACATCCTTTCTTTTATTACTATCCTAATCGTTGATAAATAGCTTTTGTCTATTTTACGCTTTTATATTTCCATTGAAATAGTGAAAGCATTTGAGAAAAAAAAAAAAAAAAAAAAAACAAGCTATATCTGCTGTGTATATATAGAAAAAATATTCCATTCTTGTTTATTTTAAGCTTAGAGCACACTTAAAACCAGCAACATTCTCTAAGTTGTGTTTGCTATGCTATATTTATATTAATGTGTTAAGTATTTGTATCGTACCGAACCTAAAATTATTACCATAAATATCAAGTGGTGTTTCATTGTAGGATTTAAATGCCTCTGTCGGAGAAGTTGAAGGAAGGCGACGCACACGTAGTTCAGCACGAGGCCTAACCTCATCGACACCTGTACCGTCGCCGCCTAAAAAAGAGAAGAGGGACACATCGACGAAAGGTACTGGTCGTGGACGCGGGCGTCCGAAACGGCAAGAGAAAAATAATGAGAATAACACGGACGAAGAAGCAGCTAACAATAAAGGTGAAAAGCATTCCGAGGAGGAATCTATGAAAATGGACGTGGACGAGCATAAAGAGGAGACAGAAAAGTTAGCTGACAGCGATGACAAAAGCGTTGCGAAAGCAGAAAGTAAAGAAACTGTTGAAAAAGTGCTCGATTCTAACTTCAAGGAAGAGAGCTTGGCAAAAGTTGCAGACGAATTGGAAAACTTTACAGAAGAAACCAAGAGTTCTAGTGTCAGCGAAGAGAAAAAGGAGGAAGACATAAAGGATAGCTCGGATTCGAGTCAGGATGCAACAGATACCACCACCACTAGTACGGCAACAACAACAACAACAGCAACAACAACAACAGCGGCAGCACCACCAACAACTACAACAACAGCAACAACAACAACAGCAGCCACAACAACAGTAACAGAGGTACCGCCTTCATCTTCATCAGAGTCTCAAAATCCTCCCAATGCCACTACTATCGAAGAAAACAAGGAATAACCTCCTTTCGCCTGTTTACCAATTTCATGTAAGCCCCCTTTTTTTTTACAATCGTGTTTCTTATTCTTTGATAAAACATTGACTAAATTTTTTGTTCAATAGATATTAAATAGAAAAGAATGAGAATGTATGATTGCGTTGACTTCACTTTATAGAAGATGTTAGAAAAATACAGCTAGCTTTTGAACATTTATACTCTTCAACGGGATGTATTATCGATTAATATAAAATACATTAGATTATGGATTGATAACCACGTAATTTGATAAATATACAAATTACCGAGTTCAAATTTTCTTGTCATCTCATGCATTCTCAGTCTGTTCGGATAGTACAGGAGTACATGGTATATTAAAGTATAAATTATTTAATAGCACAAATGAATATGAGTAGTACGAGATTTGTATAAAGTTTTATAAACATTAATAACGTCAGTATATGGTTGAAAAGCTAATTAAATCATAGAGAGTTAAATTGTTAAAACGTAATTATACATAGCTTGTTTAGAAACAAAAATTTTGTTATAAAATGTTGATTTTACTGTAGCAGGTACCAAGGCGGCGCACACATTGGGGTTACAAATCCGGTCCCCTCGTCTATTTTAACAAATTAACACCTTCTTGGAGATCGTTGCTCTAATCAGCACACACGAGCGTAATTTTTTTCTTTTTTTTTCTTTTCTTCTTTTCTTTTAATTCCGTAGACGATTTCAATCGAAGACGAGATACTAAGATACATTTACAACATCCGTTGTAACTATATATATTCGTTATGCCAGAATAAATGTATGTTTTAACTTAGTTTTATTTTGATAGAGCGAAATTACTCGTTGTGCACTGATTAGTTGGCGATGCAAAGCAAGGTGTAGAGCGTACGTTGTTCATGTACAATGATAATATTATTGTAAAATATATTTAATATGGACTTATATAGACAAGTTGTTTTCAAATCAGAGCTGAGGCCGGAGCCTTTGAATACCAGTGTCTTCAATTCAGATCTGATATGGAAGTAGCTGAAATTAATTCGTACATAGCAAATTACTGTAATACCTTATCTTATATAAATAATGACTGAATGAAATGGAATATATGAGAATTATGGTGAAATGACTTCTCCTTTTTAATGGAATGCAGAAATAAAATTTCTGAGAAACGCGTGGTAGCGTGATATCAATTGTCTCCTTCCTCGTACAATGTTACTAATATTAACTGTTTCTTCAATTTTTATATTTTGAGTTCCTTTTGCATTTGAAAACTAACGTTTCAGTGACATGTGTTTTGGTTTTATCTTTTGGATAAAAAGAGAATTATTGTGTAAGATAAACTTGTGCATATGTAACTCTTTATGATTGAACTTTTGTGACACATCGATGTTTCGTAATGTGTGTAAATTGTTTTATTAAGCATCTCTTTTTGTTTCTTCTTTTTCTAATTTATAATGGTCCAATATTAAATATGTTGATATTATTGTGTATTTGAACGGTTGTGAATGTACAGATATAGATTATGTTATTCAATACAGTATAATTAAAAGGTTCACACAGTTCTTAATGAGGCATAGAAATAGAATGATTAATTGAACGGTTGGACGCTCGAACATGTGTGCAATTAAACGAGGCAATTTGTTTTGAGCATGTTTGCATATTGCTCTATCGTCTTTTAGCTAGCGGAAATTAACTCTGACCAGCTTTCCTTGATATTCGCTGCAAAACTTTTCAATTAATAGATATTTTTCTGAATCGTATATCGTATAAAACCATTTAGTTCAATAAAACTGAATAGAAAGCGTCGCCGAGATAGAATTCATAGTTTGTAAACGAGGAAAGAAAAAGGGAAAAAGTAGAAGAGAAATTGATTTTACATTTTTTGTGTGATAATTGTTGTATCGCAAGGAAAGATAGGATTTGCCATTCCGTATATATATATATATATATACACACAAAATATATATACATATATATATATTTTTTCTTTCTTTCTTTTCTATTTCTGATCAGCATCGTAACAAGATGGAGCGCGTCGTTTTTGCGAGAGATTTAAATCAAATGCGATACGCGTGTACATAGTTAACATTAAGCTTCGTGTGTAGCAATTGATCTAATCTCCGACGTGGTAGTAGCACGGAGGTTTGGTACGAGGTGTGCTAGCATGAACATCGTATTGTAGGAAATATAATAGAAAGTGTAGCTTAAAAGTACATGTTTCGCTGATTCAATCAAAAAAAAAAAAAAAGAAAAAGTTTAGCGTCACACATTGCATTGATTAAACTTTTAGCTCTTCTTAAGAAAATGAACAGTACATTTATTTTATCTACGTATCTAAGTATATAGATATCATTAGCATTTATTTGTGGGGAGGTATGTCTACGAGATTCGATATTATCAAAAGTTTTGCGACATAACATAATACACACGCACACACATACGAACGAGCAAGCGCAATATGTATTCCCATACATATACATGTTCTTAATCGTCTGATAAGGATACTAATCCTTGAGATTTTCCAACGAGTTTGGAAAGTAAAATTTGTTCTTTCCGTTCGCACGTGGAGCACGATCAATTTTAGCACATAAATTAGTAAATTATAAAAAAAACTACAGTAAATCAGTCTTATAGTCGCACACGTGCTTATACATATTCTGATGTTCGGTGCATTATCCATAGTAATCGAAATAAATAGGCGTGTACATATTTCTAGTACCATATGATTATTGTACGCTGTTCTTGATTGTATTTGGTTTCTCTAATTCAAAATTGTATTATAGTTGAACTAAGTTTTACTATGATAATGGTACACTGTAATATCGAAGGAGGGATTCGGAGTTTAGAATAAGAAAATAAAAGCATCGAAAGTACGTTTATCAAAATGCGACGCGTTGGATCTCGTAGATATCCATATAAGCTAAATTTCTTTTTTTAAATTATCAAAATTAATTGCGTTTAATTTATATAGATACATTAGATGTTACGCGCGTGTTAGATAAACGGTAAGCTACTGGGTTCTCATCGAACGAAGGTTCGCTTCTCTTTATATTAACCGACATTTAAATTTAGTTTAGTTTAACAATCGTTAAGAACCTGAGCGGCAAATGTTAACGCTAATCCAATTGTATAACAACAATTTTGTACAGTACATTGGTTTTGGGCAAAAATCCGATATCTTTCCTGCAATGATTTCATTTACGTGTACACGTTTCTTTTTTCGTCAAGCACGGAAACGGTCATTATCGTGAAGAATAAACGAGCATACTTTAACACCCGTTATCGGTCGTCGAACAGACGTCGAACGGATACGGCTTGCGATCGTAATTATCGACACGGATTAGACAAATAAGTAGCTATTATCCTATCCTTTTAACGGGAGTTTCTCGAAATTTGGTAAAAATTGGAAAGAAGTTGAAACAAAACACCGCGTTACGTCTGAACGAGTTCGCGATGGGCTCATATTAACGTTGCGTCGTGTCATTCATCTTCTTCAATTCGTTTGACACCAACTTTGCTCTGTTTCGAATCGCGAGGACCGTACGCCCTCGAGTCCGATCCTTCTTATTGTTCGTAGCTTTGATATACTGTAAAAGTTATCTATGTAGAAGTGTACACGTGTAGGTAAGTATACACAGGATGATACACTACTCGTGTGACAAATTTTTGCAGCTGATACTACACCTGAAAAACAACAAAAAAGTTCATAGAAACCTAGGTTCGATTTGCAAAAATGGCAGAGAAAATTGGGATTTTCCTTTTTTTTCACAGAAACACCAGTTTCACTCGTATTATTGATTGCACCTTCCAAACTGTAAGTCCTACAAGAAAATAACAAACAATATTGATGCAGAGCAATAAATTTCCTATTATAATACTCCCTCTTTTACCTATTATATCACTCGCTTTACAAGTAAGAGAGAGAAAGATATATGAGAGAGCTATGGGAAAAAGTGCTCAAACTACTCGCACAGCATTATCGACAGCGAAGTAAACTACTTACCGGCTAGTGGCGCCATCTCTGTGGCGAGCGCTGCAACTACTCGTCTAATAGTTTCCGGGCTCGCCGCAGAGATGGCGCCACTAGTCGGTAAGTAGTTTACTTCGCTGTCGATAATGCTGTGCGAGCGGTTTGAGCACTTTTCACAGAGATGGCGCCAGGGGTTCTAGACTGGAGTCGGTATCATCTGTCTCACTCTTCCCTATAGCTTTCTCGCTCTTACTTGTAAAGCGGGAGATATAATTTATTTTACTCCAGCTGTTTTCGGGTTTCACGGTAAAATAGGATCTATTATAATAGGAAATTCATTTTCTCGTAGGACTTACGTATTTATTAGTTAATGTTTGCGCCGTATGGTGACGCTAGATTAGCTGAGAAATCGCGTTAGTCAGAAGCACTTGGTAGGTAGATAGTTCTCTACGTAGGTATACCTATAAAAATATTCAATAAGTAATTGTATGTCAATTTAGTGGTCGGACTAGAATTGAAACAATCTTTCTTGATTAACGTGAACGTTAAGATATTAATATGGCTTCCGCTGAACTTGATTGGAGTAAATACGTCGACGAGCAAGACAAATTATCTGCTAAGGTAACAGTTTTGTTATGTGTGTATACCACCGGCTTAACCTTATTTTTGTTCCTTTCGTTCACGTTGTTCGAACAAGTTTTTATTCAATGCACTTTCGTTGTTCATTTTTTATTTACGTGAATTTGATTTATTCAATTACAATTTCCATGAAAAAGTTCGATTCAACGTACGATTCAACGTAATGTCCTGATACTCTGTATCAACAAAATGAAATAACACAACACTGGAATATGTTTATTACGCTCTGATTACAAGTGTTATGTTACGATTATCAATAGGTGTCGAACTTAAATATAGAGAAACAACCCAATGAAAATGCAGCAAATACAGAATCGAAAAGTGACGATGGAGCGGATGAACAAATTTCACCTGCAGAGAACTCGTTACTTTTAAAAATTATACGTAAACGTTTGGTAGAAACAACAAAAGATATAGAAGTTCAGAGGAAGGATCCATCTTCGCCTTTATACAGCGTCAAATCGTTTGAAGCTCTTCATCTGTTGGTATTTTTAATCATTCATTTATTCAGATCTATATCATTCTAAAATGATCGTAGCTATATCGTAATATCCGTTACAGCAAACCAGCTTTATTGAAAGGAGTGTACGCGATGGGATTTAATGCTCCGTCAAAAATTCAAGAAACAGCATTGCCCACTTTACTCGCAGATCCGTACGTTTGTTTCTAATGTGTAAAAACATTTTGCAAGGTAAATGGCAAATGTAAAATTCGATAAATTACTTATAGACCTCAAAATATGATCGCCCAATCACAATCCGGAACTGGTAAAACAGCAGCATTTGTATTAGCAATGCTCAGCAGAGTCGATACCAGTAAAAACTATCCGCAGGTGCTCTGTTTGTCGCCAACTTACGAATTAGCTATACAAACGGGAGAAGTAGCGGCGAAAATGTCTGCATTCTGTAAGGAAATAAAAATAAAGTACGCCGTAAGAGGAGAAGAAAGTAATATTCCAAATATAATTTGCCATTTTCTACAAAATATGTGTTTTCTTTAAAAATGAATTTGTTAATTGAATTTTTTCCATTATTTCAGTAAGTCGTGGATCAAAAATTACAGAACATATCATCATTGGAACACCGGGAAAAGTTTTGGATTGGGCTATTAAATTTAAATTTTTTAGCTTAAATAAGATATCAGTTTTTGTTTTAGACGAAGCAGATGTAATGATCGCAACCCAGGGTCATCAAGATCAGTGTATACGTATTCACAAGTAACTATTTTAGCGTTATGGTATTTTAAACTGGAATCCCTAATACTTATTCATTTAAATCCATTCGATATAGACAACTTCCGCGCACGTGTCAGATGATGTTCTTTTCTGCAACTTATGAACCAGAAGTGATGAAGTTTGCAGAAATAATCGTCAATAATCCGTTGATAATAAGATTATTGAAAGAAGAAGAAAGCTTAGATAACATTAAACAATACTATGTGAAGTGTAAAGATTTGGATGAAAAATACGCAGCTATTACCAACATATATGGCGTAATTTCAATAGGGCAAGCAATTATCTTTTGTCACGTAAGATATGTTAAAATTTTCATTCTATTTAATAGGCTTTTATTCCTTTCCGAATAATATATATGGTGTTTAAATACAGACTAGAAAAACAGCCAATTGGCTGTCAGAAAAAATGACAAAAGACGGTCATGCGGTAGCCGTTTTATCGGGAGAATTGACGGTCGAACAAAGAATTTCGGTGTTGGATCGATTTAGAGCTGGTCTCCAAAAAGTTCTTATTACTACGAACGTTTTGGCTAGAGGTATTCATCATCTGTATCACATATAGTATAAAAGTATCGAACGTTTCAATTACATATTGCTCGTAGGTATTGACGTTGAACAAGTAACAGTGGTAGTTAATTTTGATTTACCCATGGACCAAAATCGGCAAGCGGATTGTGAAACGTATTTACATAGAATCGGTCGGACAGGGCGATTTGGTAAATCTGGAGTTGCTATTAATTTGATAGATTCGCCGCATGCTATGCAGATATGTAACGACATAGAGAAACATTTTGGAAAAAAAATACATTACCTTGACGCGGAAGATGCGGATGAGATAGAAAAAATTGGAGCCTAGGTTAATGCGTAAGAAATATAATTATGCTTTTAATCGTACGCGTAAATATACAATAATACTTACCGAAAGAATCAACAGTTGTATTTTCAATATCGATTCTTTATATTTCTTTTCCAATAGCACATATTTTCACCAAGAATATTACACTTTTAATCAATGTATTTCATTTATAATGATTGTATAGTATTTCCTTAATACCAAATTAAAATATGGCAATTGGATCAGGAATATACACAGAATTTTTAAAATATAAAAAATAAAGGAATATATTTTTATACGTTATACAAGGAAAAATATTTCGCCCGAGGAAATATTGTATCCTTGCCTTTTAATATCCATTACGATTTATTTTGCCGAGATTTTACATAAACAGTTTTTTCACACTTTTTTCCATTCTTTTAAATGCAATAACCACATCTGAGATCTATTCAAAATGTTAATGTTTGATATTAACAAGACATTAGAACGGTGTCGTGATATTTTATTTAACTGTATAAGTACAAATAATATAAGATTAGGAATACCGATTAATTATTATTTACTACGATTATTATTATTACTATTATTATCAGAACCTTCTTTATCGACATGATTTACGTGTTGTGAAAACTTTTATGTAAATCACGAAATGAAGATACTTGTGACAGAGTAAATGCTACGTGATATCTATACTTTACAGCGTGATTGTTTGTATTTGTGATAAAAAAAAAAAAGAAGAAGAAAAGTAATAATTGATTAACAACGAGAGATACACATACTTTAAACATACATTTATTAAGACTAAAAAAAACAGAAATAAACTGTAACATTTACAAAAAGATACGAGACAATTTGCGTTTTTATTCTATTGCGATACATATTTTTTGTACATTTGCATTTTGATTCATCCGTATAGATGAAAAGTCACAGAAAAATGCATCAAAGGATGTGTATATGTAATTTATTCGCATTCTGAACCACTTCATAATTGTAAAGAAGTATTTACTTTTTAATAACTTCTGATAGCGAAGGAAAACAAATTTTAATAACGATTTCAACATACGGGAAGGAATAAACTGTTTTCTATTCATCCATCATTATTTTTGTTATAGAATGTACTTGAGAAGACATTAATGTTAAAAAACGTAAACAAGAAAAGAAAAGAAAAGAAACGAAAAGAGAACAAATGATTAGCGAATAGATATAACAATATTTTATTGTAAAGAACCTGTTTTCACTATTTTCTTATCATTTACCACCTCGAAGGAAGTATAATACGGTTCTAAGAGTTCTGCTTCCTAATTATTACTCGATCGGTATTTGTGTGTTTATTTGTTCAATTTGTAGCAAAGTAAATGATATTTAATTATTACCAAATATTGAAATTGAAATGCGAAATTCAGTCTTTGTATGGGAGTGGATCAGAGTTAATTAATTACATGCCCATGCCTCCCATACCACCCATACCGCCCATTCCGCCCATACCACCACCGCCCATTGGCATCTGGGGTTCTTCTTTAGGCAATTCAGCGACTACCGCTTCCGCGGTTGTAAGTAATGACGCAACACCCGCGGCATCGGTAAGGGCAGTACGCACTACTTTCGTCGGATCGATAATCCCTTTCTCGATCATATCAACGTATTCATCGTTCAGTGCATCGTAACCAAGTTTACTTTCACTAACTTTTGCTACCACTAAACTGGCGTCCACGCCTGCGTTTTGAGCAATCTGCAAACATGGCATACGCAACGCGTTCGCCACTATTTTTATTCCTGTCTCTTGATCGCTGTTCGATGCTTTTAAATTTCGAAGAGCCGGAATACATCTCAACAACGCGGTACCGCCTACGGGGAAGAGTATGCATACACGTTTTAAACGAAAGAAAAAACATTTTAAACGATATTACCTTTACGAATAGAAAGAATATTGATTATTTACCACCAGGAACGATCCCTTCTTCGACGGCTGCTCTAGTGGCATTGAGGGCATCGTGAACACGGTCCTTCTTCTCGTTAACTTCAACCTCGCTACTTCCACCGACTCGAAGAACTGCAACTCCGGACGCTAATCTTGCCAAACGTTCTTGCAGTTTCTCCTTCTCGTAGTCGGAAGTTGTATTCTCAATTTGATCTCTGATTACATCAGCTCGATGATCGACGTCATTCTTTTTCCCTTTACCCTTAAGAAACAGCGTATCGTCTTTCGTAATTACAACTTCTCCTACTTCGCCTAAATCGCACAGCTGTACGTTCTCTAATTTAACGAGATTCGCATCGTCGCCGAATACTATTCCTCCAGTCAAAATTGCCATGTCTTGAAGCGTTGCTTTCCTATTGTCACCAAAACCAGGTGCCTTAACAGCAGCGACCTGTAACCCGATCTTTAATCTGTTCACCACAAGCGTCGACAGAGCTTCACCGTCAATGTCTTCCGCTATAATGACAAGTGGTTTCCGTTGAGAATTCGCCAATTCCAGTGCCGGAATTATAGACTGTACGGACGATATTTTTTTCTCGCTGAAAAGCAATAGCGCATCTTGGAATTCAACTTTCGCTCCTTTACTAGAATTTATAAAGTACGGAGATATGTAGCCTCTGTCAAATTTCATTCCTTCTATAACTTCCAGCTCGTCGTGTAACGTTTTACCATCTTTCACGGTAATTACTCCCTCTTTTCCAACTTTTTTCATCGCATCCGATATCAGATTACCAATCGCTTTGTCCCCGTTTGCCGAAATGGTTGCTACCTGCGCAATCTCCTCTGGAGTCGTCACCGGTTTACTTAACGCTTTCAATTCCTCTTTAACCTTGTCGACTGCCAGCATTACACCTGCGTCAAACGTAGAACGACAAATGTAACATCGCTGCGCACTAAAATACTAACGGAGTATGTTTCTACAAGTTGAAATGAAAGTTACTGAAATTTACCTCTTCTTATTTCCACAGGATTGGCACCTTTGCTAATTTTTTCAAAACCTTCTTTTGCAATGGCTCTCGCCAAAACTGTGGCCGTAGTCGTGCCATCGCCGGCTTCTTCGTTTGTATTGTTTGCAACATCTTGCACTAATTTCGCTCCAATATTTTGAAATTTATCTTTCAGTTCGACTCCTTTCGCTACGGTGACGCCGTCTTTGGTAATTTTTGGACTACCCCAACTTTGCTCCAGAATGACGTTACGTCCTTTCGGACCCATTGTTACCGCAACAGCATCCGCTAAAATATCCACGCCTTGCAACATAAGTGCCCTAACTTCAGCCCCGAAACGTACATCTTTGGCGTACGAGCGAGCTTGTAATTGGCGTAAAGCTGTACCACGCAATAATGTCGGTAGTCTGTGCATCTGAAATAAAGGAATGCTACTTTCAAGTATATAGATCAAAAGTAATCGACTATAAGAGGAACGAGAGTTTGTACAAAAGCTTAACGACAGTATAAAATACGTTTAATAATTTTATTTTCACCATCTATGCAGAAACGCACACGTGTATATGTGTATATATATATATATATTTAGTTTATTTGTCGCATATATAACTAGTAGACGCTTTCAAATTAAAATACTCGTCTCTCTGAACGTGGTTACATAAATTGCCGCGTGCACGGAAAAAAATATCGCGACAGAAATTAGCTTAAAAAAATTGGAGAAATCTTTACGATGCACTTTGTATGACGCAAATTCTTTTACTTTTACGCCTATCGTAGTTTTCCTCGCCATATTATCGTCTATAATATAGAAAATAACCCGGCCGGTCCATCAACCGATAATCGAAGATAAATAGAAAAAATATAAATAAATACAATAGATAACATAAAGAAATTAAATTGAAATTAAAAGATTAAAAGAAACAAGAATTGAAAGCTACAGAAAGGATAAATAGCTACGGCAAGGAAATCTTAGCTGTGCACACGTTTAAAATATCGTCGTACGATTCTAATAGAGCTGTATTTTACTGGAAATATAGAACGGGAATAAAATTTGTATAGAAAAATAATTACCTCTAACCAATGAAAGGAGATGAAACCGTTAGTTACAGATTGTAGTTAGAAAAGTAAGTGAAAATCGTCACAGCGTTACCGCACGTTGTCTCCTCGGTGGAATGAAATGTGCAAAAGAGCTTGTGCTATCACATGGATATTAGTCCCCACCCTTTTCCTTCGATTATAACCTAACCTTTTCCTAGTGTCTATGTGTGCGATTTTTACAAGTTTTGAAAAATTAACAGTAAACTTACAATTAGAATAACAAAATGGAAGAAATGGAAAAAAATCTTTTATTTACTTCTATTTTCTCTATTAACCGTGTTCAATACATAAACGATATCAATAAATTGTTTCGTTGGCTAGGGGCTACGAATTCTAGAATGTACGAGAACACGTGTGATGCAATCGTTTGGTAGAGACCAATGAGATTCGTCGTCTGTATGCGATGCCGGCAACCGTTCTTTCCTACGGTTATTCTTTCCACGACATCGATGTTTTCAAATCATTTCAAAATAACTTCAACTCTGATATCAATAACTGTACGGACCATTCGATAATTATAATCTTCTCTTACATTTTCAATTTATATAAATAGAACAATCACAATATGCATATCTTTTACCGATATATCGATTTTTCTACAATTCTTATTTATATATTATCACGTATTACGGGAATCGATAAAAAATGTTTCGAAAAAAGATTCTTCTCAAGAAGAATTGATATTTAATCGAAATTTAATATAATATTATTCATTGAGATTATCTTTTGTTCGAAGTTACACGCGCATCTGCAAGTTGCGCTCGAATGGAATTTTTGTTCGTCGATAAAAATAAAAAATCTAGAAAAAGTAACGATTGAAATTTAGTTAAGGATATATTAAGAAATAAGAATTTTCTTGCAGCGTAACGCTGACCACGTGCTTAATCGCAGCCTTAGCGTCATCTCGTGGCAGAGTTGCAGGTATTACGTAACGATATATCGAGTTCTTACTCGAATGGTGAAATCAATAAACACGTGGTGGGGCAACCAAACGTAGTGGGGAAGAGTAGGAATCTTCGAGAAAAGCAGAGAAATCTGCACATTGCTTTTGGTCGCAACGTGCGCTGGATCACGCGCTGTGTTCATTCAATTGATCATTTTACTAAATCTAGTTCTATAACAATGGTAAGGATCGAAAGTTATTCTCTATTTTACATTACCAATTTATCTTGTCCCGATAAAATAATAAATCAGTTTCGAGTAATATTCAAGCGTTTAACCTGAGGAGGATAACCTCCAAATTACCGATTAACTTATTACTTGTATTATCTATTAAATATCTGCCAATTCGGTAAACATCATTCTAAATCCAAGTCTAAAAATGTACATTACACGTGTACGTTATTTTCACTTGACACAGTAAATTCAATAATTTCTCGTTCGATTAACTAAATGCCGCATGGCCGGCATTTTCTTCCTTTGTTAAAAAAAAACAAATGATTTTAAAACAATCAGCAATACAAAACATACATACGACGATAACTTCTCGTATGTACTTCTTAAATACAACTTGATCGTATTACATTTCTATTATTTCCCATTTGCAACTGCATCATTGTTGGTAACTTAACTATTCGATAAATATTAATTATTACGAGAAATTCTGTAAAATTGCACCATGCACGACCTTAAAGTAGTTACTTTTAAAACTGCTAATAAATATAATACACATATTTATATACCGATGTATATTTTTCATTTGATTATTTTCAGGCAGCAGCTAACGCTATTAAGAGACTCGTACCTCTCTTCGATAGAGTTCTCGTGCAAAGGGCGGAAGCTGTAACCAAAACGAAAGGTGGCATTGTTTTGCCAGAGAAAGCTCAAGCAAAAGTTTTACAAGGAACAGTCGTGGCGATAGGTCCTGGACAGAGAAACGATGTAAGAGGGAAATGATTATTTATCCTTATGTGTATAATATACACATTTCTGACTGCCTATATAAAAGTTCAATTAACGATTAATATTTATTTTTAGAAAGGAGAACACATCCCTTTAAGTATTAAGATCGGTGATGTTGTCCTGTTGCCAGAATATGGTGGAACAAAGGTAGAGCTGGAAGATAACAAAGAATTTCACTTATTCCGCGAATCAGACATATTAGCAAAGTTAGAAGTTTAAATTTTTGTTGTAAGTACCACAAATTATATCGTGAAAACTTTCTAAACAAGAAACAAACGAGATATAAATTAGTCTCGTCCAAATGTTATTGTTCATCGTCGCTTCATGAAATTATGTTATTCCTTTATGTGTCATGTGATTTTAAACGTACAGAAAGAAAGAATAAAACGTTCTTTATGTTTATGTAATTATATGCTTTGACATTGTCTCTTGTTATATTTTCTTTTTGTCCTGATAATTCATAGAAGCAGAAGGAATGCAATAAAGTTTTTTACACGTTGATATTAATGTAATAGGTAGTATAAGTTTACGTATCCATATTTTATATACAAAAGTACCGTGTATTTTAAGAGGAAATAAAAAACCAAGGAATTTTACAGTTTTTAAAGCAAACTGTAAGCTCTTTTTATACGGTTGTCGTCTATCATTTTAATTTGATACTTTTCTTTACACCAGCTTTTATGCCCGATATTTCTCCAGCATAACGGGTAACTTCTTTTCTCACCGCTCTTACCTGTGCAAAATAAAGATGATTATTAATACGTCGACAAATTTTGTCTTATATTTACAACAAATAGATGATGCTTACAGCCCCTTTCCTACGAATTTTGGCTTTACGATATTTATTCCTATGCTTCACCCTAGGATTGCGTTGCTCCTTTTTACGGCACGGTGTTAAACCCTTATTTTTTGCTATTTGATACGTAATACCTCTCTTTTCTTCGTTCTCCGTTGAAAGAGCTTTTGCGTCGGTAGTTTCTACGTTAGCGCTTTCTATTCCTTCCATAAATTTACCGTTACCGGTTTCCAACTTCGAATCGGCACTTGGAATTTCTCCTACAAATTTCTTTTCATCGTTCGGTGTGTCTTTAATGTCACTTGCATCTATCCTAGTACTATTAGATGTATTGTACAATAATTTTCCTTCTTTCACTGCCTTTAATATTTCCTGTATGTTTTCGATTAAATTTCCTTGCTCCGATTCCAATCGATTTAATAGCTCGCGATATTGTGCCAAACGTTTTATAACCGGATGAGAACTAACGGGTAGTCTTTTTGCTTTTAGCATTAAATAAAAAGTAATATTGATACAATAATTCAATAAAAGATGGTATTTGGTCCTTAAAAATGAAACTGCTGGATAATAAGGTAGCGTACTATTTTTAACCAATGTTAGAAACGGTACCACCAAATCTCTTGCTTCTGTCATGCGATCTAAATTATAAAGTATGTATCAGTAATGTACTATTTATAGTTTACCAATGTTAATATATACGCATAAACAAATAGATACGTAAATCACCTTTAAAATCGTTTACCAGCGCTGCGAATTCAGGGCTTTCTTTTTCTATGATCATTCGCCTTTGTCTTTTGCTAAGTTTACTGAAATCCGTCTTAATATATTGTTCCACTTCCTCGTTTACTTCCTGATCACCACTCTTTTTAGATGGTATAAAATCTAATCCAAAATCAACATCATCCAATTGCTCTGCCAATCTTTTTTGTATATTCCTGGCTTCCTCTTCTTCCATTTCGGCGACTGCTAAATCTTTTTCATTAATCGTGGCATAATCGGGATCCACGTAATCCGTAGAATAATAAGCTTTCTTTTTTCTCCCCCATGCTTTTTCATCTGGCAAGTTAACGTTCTCTTCCAATCCTTCGATATCGGATTCCAAGGAATCATGCGTATCCGCATCGGTTTGATCCGACTCGTGATCCTGTTCCAATCCGTACACTTCGTAATCGCTCTCATAACTATCGGAGGACTCATTATTGCGTACTTTTCTAAGTAATTCACGTTCATTTTCTGAATATTCTTCCTCGGAATCTGTTACTTCATTTACATCTATATCTTCCAAATCCGCTGCTTCTACCTGGTTCATATCTGGTATTTTCAATCTACTAAAAAAAAAGATTTAAAGAACGGTTAATGACACCGGTAGAAATTGAGTTTAAATTTTCGTTTCATATGAATTTCTTATTTACCTTTTCTTGCTTTTCATATTAAAATGTAGTATTGACTTTTCAGAATAAGACGACAATGGTTATAACCTCTCTCGCAAGAACGTTTAATACAATAATAGATGACACGTGAATCGAGTAGAGCCTCGTGTAACGTTAACAGATGGTTAGTTTCTTTTCGAATGGCTGCCAACCTTGGAACTTGTATGGTACTTTCTACGTTCAAACGTTTACATTTATCTATGCCTATCTACAACGAATAGTGTCTAGGTTGTTACTTAGTTCGCTACCTTAGGTTAAATGCTCTGTTCGATATGAACAATTAGTTTATACTTATTAGTTATTTGAATTTAGGAAGAAACATGGTATTTTTAAGCGCGCAATTATTCGCACGAAGCCGAGGTCCCGATGAATTCTGGCGAAAGCGTCAGATATTTAAACTCGCTGCGGTAAATATATTTATACTTGTTCGGAATTAAACAAAACAAATTTTCATTTGATAATAATAACATATGCATTTAACTGCAGCATTACATTGGAAGAAAACGAAATTGTTATAGCATAACTATCAGGAATGTACACAGAGCATTGTTAAAAACAACAAAAGCAAGGTATCTAAAGAAAGAGGATATGAAAGAGGTAATGGATACAGAGATACTGATAACTTGGTTCCTGTTATGTAATTACTTTGTCTTTATAGCTCTGGGAAGCCAGGTTGGATGGTGCCGCAAACGAACACGGCATTAACCTAAAGATATTGAGAGAAGGTCTAAGCAGGTGCAACATTCTCCTTAATCGTAAATCTTTAGCAAATTTGGCTATCTGGGAACCAAGAACCTTCAAGTCTTTGTCCGATATTGCTTGTGCGAAATCAAAACTGGGTGGCGTTAAACAAGTTGCTAATAATTCAATGCCTGAAAGTGTTATAGTTAAAAGATTAGTCGACGAATTGGACTGAGAATGAAATATTTAAATGTATAATAAAGAACGAATGAACTTACATTTCGTTGAAACATTTATTAAGCTACTAAGGATTTTATATTTACAAGAAATACATGATTCTAAGAAAGAACAAAAGAATGACGATTGCAATTTACTGTTAGCTGTACGGTAATGTTTCATTGCAGTAGCAGGTATTATATCTTTCTCTACGTGAACGACAAGAAAATATATGAATTAATAGTTTATAATTGTTCTTATAATATATACATTCTTAGACTGTATATTAAAAATAAACTGCATGACATTCTTCCATAAAGAATATTTGATCTCACTGCTTGGCGTTAACAATTTGTACAAAGTCTGGTTTCAACGATGCTCCTCCGACTAAAAATCCATCTATATCTTTTTCTTTTGCCAAATCTTTTGCATTTCCTGCTGTCACAGAGCCTCCATAAATAATTCTGACGGCCTCTGCGACAGTTGGATTGACATTCTTAGAGAACCAGTCTCTTAATTTTTCATGAACTTCTTGAGCTTGCTGCGGCGTGGCTGTTTTGCCTGTACCAATTGCCCAGACTGGTTCATAGGCGACCACTACGTTATCCCACGATTTGATTTTGTCCGCGATAGCTTTAGTCTGTCTGAAGACCACTTCCTCCGTTTTGGAAGCTTCTCTCTCTTCCAGTTTCTCTCCGATACAAGCAATCACCTAGACGCGTCGAATACACTTATATTTCAATCTTTTTTACAGAAACTTATGTCGGACAAAGGTTTCTTATATCTAACGACTCGAGTTTAACTATCGAGTTGTTACATTTATAATTACCTTCAGCCCTGCTTCTAAAGCATGAGCCACCTTTTCTGCTACCAACTCGTCCGTTTCACCAAACACGTTTCTACGCTCCGAATGACCTAATATAACCCATGGGATTCCATTATCCAGAAGCATAGCGGGACTGATTTCTCCGGTGAAAGCTCCTTTCGCAACCTTGTACGTATTCTGACCAGCGATGCTAACATTGTTGGGTAATATACTTTTAACGTACGTTAAATATATCGATGGTACTCCAACGACAACCTCTGGCATATTATTGGAATTATTGTTATGAAAAATGTTGTGAAATACAAGTTAGTGAACACGTATTACATAGAAGAGAGAAACGTACCAACATTTGGATCGAGTGGTCCAGTTTTTAAAAAAGCAACGATACTATCTATTTCACTTTTAGTACCATTCATTTTCCAATTACCACCAACGAAAAATTTCCGACCCATGGCTTTATAATGTATTAACGGACGTATATTATCGTGGGTAAAATATCTCCAAGCTAGACGATGGGAATCTGGAATAAATTCAAAAATGCTCTTTTGACCTTCAACCAAGCCGGAGGTGAGTTCGATCACGTTCTCTGCAACCTCGTTTTATAAAACTCCCCACTATTCTTATTCTCCCCACACGTCTCCCCATCCCTGTCGCTGCCCCACCCTTTCCTTACTCGCCATATAAAAACCATATAAAAACCATATAAAAACTATATTTCTTTAGAATTCATCTGTACATGCCTTATAAATGTAATTTTATTGAACTTTTTATTCTGCTAAAATTGAACTCTGTTCAACTATCGAGACCCATGCTAGTCTCTTTGATAAATACAAACATCATATATGTTTACTTCTCATTTGAAAAATATTAGGATAAAGATTCTTAGAAAGGATGAAAGCGAAAGAAAGGAAGAGTTAAATGATATTTTTCAATCTTACTTTTCTTTACGATAGGATGCAGGTTTAACTTTAGGAATTTGTTGTTTCAAAAATTGCGCACAAAGTTCTGTATACACGAAACAGGATTTCTAGGAAATTTTACAGGTTATTCGAATGTCATATTAATAATTATTCGTAAGAGAAGAATCGAGCACGGATCCTTGGTACTGGTGAGTAACGAGTAAAAATGTTCAACAACGATGGTTTAAAATGGCAAAATTCTTTATCTTAGAAGTTATTTATATTAATTTCTTTAACAATTGTTTTGTAAAATAAAAGTAAATTTTCCTTACAATTATTTGAAACAGTTGCTATCGAAATACCCTTACTATGTTGGAAGAATTTCTCCTTCAAGATACTTTTGTCGCATAACTTAATCAAATTTCGAGAAATAGAAGTAAACACCATGTTAACATAATAAACATCGAGTTTCCATAGCTATTATTATGAAGTTGGATAAAAAACAGTTGCATAAGTTTGTTTGCAATGATTTGTCAATATTTCCATAATATAGAAATTAATGCTTTCTTAATGTCTTTTTTTCATGCACTTTTTAATCGATATTTAGTTGAAAAGAATTTTTAATGCATAACATGCTTGAATTGTTCAAGTTAAACATGGATAAATTTGCGCACATATTTATTGAAAACTTAGGCTTAAGAATCAAGTCGCACACTTGCAGAAAGGTTACAACAAACAAAATTACATTTATATGGCATATAGATGAATCAGATTCTGTAGAAAAAATGAAAGAAGTTAGCGTGCAGCAAAGTTTGGATTTTTCTAACGAAAAGAGCATAAATCATTTTCTCGAGACCCATGCTAGTCTCTTTGATAAACTAAGTTATTTCGATAATACAAACATGTTTACTTCCCATTTGAAAAATATTAACGCAAAGATTCTTGAAAAGATGAAAGCGAAAAGTAGGAGAAATAGCGAAGATATGCGAAAAGGAAAAGCTAAACTGCGTAAAGTAAATATAATTTGCAGCAAAAAATTAAGAAGAAACATATCGTATAAATTGAATGGACTTAAAAAAAATTCGCTCTCTTCTGTGGCTTGTAAAGAGATCAATTCTCAAAATTATAAGAAAGATACATTTAAAAAAGTTCCGCCACTCGACTGGTCCAAGATATTTTCTCGTAATATTATTATACCTAATGGTCACAAAATTGTTAACAATTTAAATACAGATAATATTAAGCATAATTCGTTTGTTGTTAAACACAATTTAGCAAACAATCTAACAAATATTGCAAAGGAGGAAGTAAAAAATACAGATAAATATGTGCAATTACATACAAAAGACATAGAGCATGTAAAGAGAAATGTACAAGTTACTCTTCATATAGCACAGGTTACACGATCATATTAGTTTGAACTTATTTAATTTCTGTAATTTCTTTCGTCTTACCTAGTATTAAAATTACACAGAATTTAAACTACGATTATAGTGCAAGAAAACAAGTAGATTATAATCTAGCACTTTGTCGTCATGCAATCCTATGTTTGATTGAACCAAGTAAAAAGGCTATTGTTTCAATCGAAGATGATTTATCTATTGTGATTCAAAGTTATCTATCACGCGGATATAAATATCATTTTGAATTTCAGAGGTATTTTGTTAGGGAAAAAGAAATATATGTATGTATGTATGTGTGTGTGTGTGTGTCCTTTCGCAATAAATTAACCGTTCCTTTTTAGCTGTTCAAAGGAGTATTATGCAGCTGTACTTATTTTAAGTCAGTGGGCTAAAGTTTTGGTTAAACATATAAACACAACTATGATATACACAATTTGTGGCGTATTGGGATGCGATGTTAAAAATATATTAGTTTTGTATAATCCAGGTAGAAAGTGATTTTAAATGTGTCTTTTAATTAGAATCTATATTACAATTTGATATAATAAAGGAAATTGTTCAACAGATATCTAACACATCCTTCTATTACACATTGATAAATGTATATTTTTTAAAAATAATGAAACATGAGCGATGCATACTTATATGCTATAATTAATTCCAATAAATGCCTACAATTATTTCTATTCGTGAACATATCTTTTTATACATTGATCGTTACTTTTCACGGAAGGTTCATGATTTCATCAGACGATATGAAAAATGGTAAACGAAGAAGTAGTAGAATTTAATAAAAAGCCACAACCAGTTTTCAAGAATCCAGTTTTTCAACAGAAATTTCGATCTACTAGTAATACTGGAAAGAAACGAACTTGGCGTTCGTTAAAACAAGTCCTAGCCCAAGAACGTACTTTGCCGTGGCCTGCGGAAGTAGTGCATTGTATGTATTACTTTTTCCGAACTATTTCTATAAATTTAAAGCAATTTCAAATATAATTGAGGAACTAAAGATGTCATTATTATAATTACAACAACCATTTAGTGAGGAATCGGTTTATGCTTAATGATACATTTATTTCAAATTTATTTCGCACCGCAACTGCGATGCTGCATTTACTTTAAATTTCCAATATGGACAATTTTTATTATGTTCGAATAGTTTGCGATGAAAAATTATAGAAATTGATTACGTAATATTTGCCGAATATATATATATATATATATATATCTATATATACATATATACCGTTCAAGTCAGAATTGTTCACAATTGAAATGTTATTGCTAACTTTGAAAAATTTCAGATAGTTCTATTAATGCACCGCCAAGCTTTAGACCAGCAAAGAAGTATTCAGATATTTCAGGATTGCCCGTAAGCGATTCCTTTCTATTTTACTTTCGATACACGTACATTTGGTTACGGCATTGAATTATAAATTGATGTATAGATCATATTTATTTTACAGGCACGATATACAGATCCACAGACTAAATTATACTATGCAACTGCAGAAGAATTCGCGACAGTCCGAAGTCTACCAATGGATATAACTGCTGGATATTTAGCGTTACGGGGCGCGTCCAGCATTGTTGGATAAACAAAACGAGAAATCTATACGTATATCTTGTCATTCCTGTATATTTAAGCCAGTTACTGTTACTGTTACTGTTATTACCAAAAATTGATAAATTCTTTAACACATAGACACACACTTTACGTTTTAAATTCTTTTAACGGGATTTTCTGAAATAAATAATTCTACAAATAATTTAATTCATTTTCATTATTTCATCTCCTTCATATATATTATACACAAGTAATCGTTATTAAAAAAAAAAAAAAAAAAGAACGTGTTCTCGTTATAACTTAGTATGAACTATGGACTAAAGAAAGATTGGAAAATCTTTGAGATGTGTATTACTGGTTTGTCTCTCGACCACTGTATTCTCTTAAGTTGACAGTTTCTTGTGCACCTCATTCGTCTGTTTCCTACTGCGACACGAGCCATTCTCAAATTTGCAAAACCGATTTGCAACAGAAAGTACAAATAGCATGGCCTATTAAAATATTGCCTGGTGGTGCACTATCTTTAGGTTGCCATCTGTTTTTATATTTTTTATTATTTTTTGTCGTTAACGAAGATTATTTTAAAGTAGCATCAAAATGTTTTCATTCGAGCAAATCGGGTAAATCATCGTAGTCACTATCCAATTCATCCTCTTCGTCCCCCAAATCGTCTGAATCGAAGTTTGGTTTACTGTCTCCTGACCCTCCTAGACCACCCATGTGTCTCATCATCTACAAATATCGTTGGAAATATGGATCATCAAATTGTTTACGCGTAAGCGAATTTATATCGAAATAATCATACATTAGCTAGGACACTTTTTCCACGAGGATCGCAAACATATTATTTAACAATTAATATTCCCTTACATCTTCCAAATCGTTACTACTTCCTTCCATGCCACCTTCATCGTCGCTATCATCCTCATCCTTCCATTTGTTAAAATCACTTTTTAACCAATGGGCCTTCGTCTTTTCTTTCGTTAATCTTGGCCAATATGGGCCTTCCTCTTTTTTAACAAGAACTAATTCTAGAGTCCTTCCCCTTAAGTTTTGAATTGTTCTATTTGGAACAATTTCTCCATATAAATTAATTGTTATTTCATGCATTTTTTGTTCGGTTCCGCCTATCCCTTTAAAATATATCATTTGTGGTTCAATGTTGATGACAGGATCTTTGCAATCTTCTAGGCAGATGGTAACAAATAAAATATCTCTTCTTTGTGCCCACATAACAGGTGGAGGCGGCAGTCTACAAATTAATTAATTAATTAATAATTTGGATTAATGTAAACAAAAATTGAATTATGTTGCTGCCAAATATCTATCTATATATGTATACACATGTATACGTTCTATATGTCCCAAGAAAGCATTAAATCGAAGAAGGTGTTAATCGATAAAAATAATACCTCACCCTATATCAATGGTTATTTATTATTTATATCATTTGGCGTATAAAATGTTGTACAATAATATACGCGCGAATATGTACCTACACTGAACGTACACAGTATAAAATTAAGTGTCTATTTCATGTTTTAAAATTTTTAATGAACTTCTCGTTCAGATTGTAACATTTAATAACGAGATTCATGAATTAAAGCAACAGTAAGACATGTATAATGTAACATTCTAATTGTAAAACGTGGATAAAGGTTAGGAAACAAAGCTCTATCTAGTTTCGAAAAAGAAATTCGCTAGTCATTATTGACGAAGCGACACGTTACTCGTATGGGATAATAGAAGAAAAAAAGATCGAATAATTTTATATAAGTGGAGAGATTGCGATGACACGCAGAAAATATTAAAATATATACGTTGCGTTTCAAATGTGTGGATAAATTGCTACTTAAAAACACGAGTTAATAAAAGTTGGGGCATCGAAATTTGATTATCGGAAAGTTGATAAAAGTAAAGACGAAAGGCTGAAAATTGGTGGCCGATGAAATATCTATAGATAATTAAGAAAGAGTGTATTGTAAATAAAGGAGAAAAAGAGGAACGTAACACAATTTCTTGCGATTCTTTTCCAGAAATTTCGAGAATCAATAAAGCCGTCTTACAACATGGCGGTGCCTCGAGAGTCACGAAGTGGTAATCTACCTTCTTTCATCGATATCTGTTGCTCTTTTCATAGTACCGTCAAAGGAGAAGAATCGTAGGATCAAAAAACGCAATTGAAGAAATTTTTATGTGAAATTTCTCTACTTACTGGCCTTCTTGAGTCATATTTCAAGAGCTTCGTTTCACGAGAAGCAAACAAACACAGAGCGCTTACGTATCGCGCCGTAGACCTCTGATTCGAGAGTGTTTCGAGATTCAACTATCGATCAAACAACATGGTGATTGGTTACTTTTCTCGATTTCGACTTCCCTTGTTTCCGGAATCGAAATTTGAAACATTTATTAGCGCACATTTCTTAAACTTGTACACACTCTACTCTAAATATTGTTAATACATATTGTTATTTAATAACATGAACCCTGGTAAACAGAAATTCCAACAGAAAAATTAACCAAGATGTTTATTCTAATAAATCATACGTGTACGCGAGATATGTTTAATATTTGAAAAACCCTATAAGCATGTCTGCATGTAGAAAGAAAACATTTCATTGACGATATATCTTCGCAAGATAGTAGTATAGTTTGGAAAAAGTGGGAATGAGTATTGTGGGGAGTGGGGGGTGAAACAGCCGTAGCGGGAAGGAGGGGAGGAAAAAGAGAGTGAAAAGAGAGAGCCTTTGCGTTAGATTGTAGGTCAGCATAGCAGAGAGGGAGGAGAGAATACTACCTTTCTTGCCGTAACCGTGGCCATAAACTAACAGGATATACACACGGTGTATCAGTCTTTCTTTCGCAGCCCCGACTCGTCCGATTCGTCAGTCCCAGAGTTGGCTGTTTCCGCGTAAACGTACCTCGAAGACCCCTCGCATTTCCGCTATACCTTCACAATTTCGATCATCGGCTTGCAAATTCCAAGTTACTCCTCCGATTGGTAACAGTTCAGTTCGTTCTTTTGATTGATACGAAAAACATTGGCGCGCGCGCGTGCGCGCGTGTGTTGTTCAATGCTCAATGGATATCTCGAGAAGTTGCAGGCGAAGTAACGGAGATCTACGATGAAACTGTGATTTTATGCGGTCCGTGCAACTTGTTGCTTCGGGACTAACGCCATGTCGAGCAGTTCGCTTTTTTACAAGGATAAGTACGTGGTGAGTACTCGCTTCTTCTTCTTCTTCTTCTTCTTCTTCTTCTCCTTTTTCTTCTTCTCCTTCTTCATCTTGGCTAGTCTTTTTACCGAACGAAGCTTTCGTCGTCCGATCAACAATACATTTCCCATCGTTTGCTTTCCCCGATACTTTTTTTATAATTTATTAAACGATCAAGGAAGCTCGACTTGTTTCGTTGCAAGTATACGTTTTATACGATATATCATCCGTGAAATTATAAATAATTTGTATACTTTCTAAAAGTAGAAATTTTTGCTTATTAGACACGGTTTCGTTCGAATCGTATCAAAGAGTAAATAAAATATAAGAGACAAGAGTTGTGTTACGATTCTTGATCGATTGGTTATCAGCGTACCTTATCCTTTTATGAGGTAACAAAGAAAAGAAGAAAAATGTTCGATATGTCCAAAGCGTTATTCCATGTAAAAAAAAGGTGACGCGTTACCGTCTCATAGTGTGACAATTATTCACGAATGATGGTATATTTATTGATGGACGATGATTGCACGTATGTAAGTGTAGTAAGTGCGTTAGATTAAATGAGACTTAAATAGCTAATGAACGCGACGGTCAAGAAGGAAAGGGAAGGGGCAACTTTGCTGTTTAAAAGTATAGAATGAGATTCGTTACAAGGCTTTCAGTAATTAATAACTTTAACGCTTTGATTAATTGATTCCTTTGCGAAATTTTTACTCGCGCAGAACGTGCAAACGCAACGTTGATATTTGTTTAATGGTAAACGTTAAAATGTTCGGTTGATAAAACGAATCGAAATAAAAACTACATCGTAAGTTTCAAATAGTTCCATTTCGAACAAATAATTGTCTTTCAGTAAAGTATTCAAATTTGGTTAGAACGATATATATTTATATTCATCATACAAGGTATGCGTATTGGAAGAACAGCGCCATATTAGAACGTGAAATGGAGACGATCAACGAACGGCATTGAAGTTTAAGTTAATTACCAAGTGAACGTGAAGTCGCGTTGTTCCAGTTATCCTTATCCTTGATTACGTTGTATCTTATCGGGATCGCTTTGACTCGTCGATGATGATTTCAACTCTACGGTTACGCTAAAGGTGATCTAACAAAACGGGATACACGATTAGGTGCTTAACCGATTGTGGGATACCCCAGCTAATTTAGATAATTTCCGACGATAGAGAAAGCAAAATAAAACTAAGAAACAGACGTGAAAATCTTTTCTCTTTATTACACGATCCATCGACACGATCAAGAGATCGCGATATAAACTTTTATACGTACGTTACGTAATTATCGCTCGACTGCAACGGGGAGAAGAAGAAAAAGATACGCGTGTTTGCATGAAAACTGGGAAGAGAGAAAGAGAGAAAGTGGAGAATCTGGAGAGGGGAGGATTGGGAGTGAAGAGGTAGGGATAAATCATCAACTATAATGTATATAGATACGTACGTACATGTGTGGATGTGTGTCGAGTTTCAGAAGAAGGTGGAGGCGGCGTGTGCGGTTCGACTATCAGAGGAACCCTCGGGGGTGAAAGTCTTACGTCAGTGACATGCATCTTATTATGCCGCGTAGACGACGATCGTACGATTCATGCGAACGGAAACGGTCGCAGCTGCGACAGATATCATATCAACTTCTTCTTTCTTTCCCCCTTCACTTTACCATTTTTCATCATTTGCCCTTAACCCGTTACGTTCTCATTTTACATCGCCAATTAAGTGCAAAGACTATATTATTTTGGCTGTGGCGCGTCACGTTGCCTGCAACAACAACTCGAGTGTGCCGTGAAAGAGCCCCGTTCCGGTTGACGAGTTTATGAGTTTCCGGTTGATTCTCGTCGCCGTATCATTATGAGACACCGCTATACGCTAAGCGAACCTCCTCCTATTCTGAATCTACGAATATTTGTCACTTTTTATAAAGCTTGATTGCATTTTAAATGAAATTACGTTCGTCATTCTCCTTTGAATCGGATAAATCGCAGACTAGAATAGGCAGGTACTCTTTTGCGACGGAATTCAGAGTCACGGTATTTCGCGGCACACCCATAGGAAATTATTGCGCGTAACTTCTACTACGAACGTACAGTTTGCAAGGTATCGGGTATTACCAGTCGAAACGGTGATATTCTTTTCCGGTTTCTTTCAATAGCGACCGATCTCGATTCGATAATTGGCGACAAGCGTAACAACGAATCGATTCGCTTTCACGGACTTTGAAAAATGGCCGATTTAGGGCTGAAAGGTGCAGGGTTGGTCCTTCCTTGGAGAATAAGGAATCGGGCTAGAATATTTCGCATAAAAATGAAACGTCAGATCGGATAAGGTACAATGGATCACATTCGATAAGGAAAAACATGCTTTCACGATTAGTGTACGTTATTTTATCAGTATGATTTCGTATCCGTATAAACTCCAATAGCTACGCGGGTACGCCTTAGTTTTCGTCTTAGCTTCTGACGATATCCGAGATTTAAGACGCGAGATCGAATTCCGATTCGGAAGAAGTGAGAAGTAATCGACCAAGGGACTACTGTTCCGTTCGCGATGGGCTGTTCAACCGCTACGGTTATACGATAAATTTCAACTTTGAAATACAGAAAAGGGAAAATCTGGCGAGAATACCAATTATAACAATAGGATGGTTTTCAAATGTCGATGGTTATCCAACTGTATTCGAGATCTCTACGTAAGTATGTATGTATGTGCTACGCATGTAGGTAAAAAAACTTAGCTACACGCTTAGGTAAGCGTATGGTTGTGCCGGATGTGAAACACGCATTAAATTGCGCACTCGTAATTGCGTCACTAACGCTGGTGACGTTAGTTTCATATTTTTGGTGATTCTGTTTGCTCGCGCATAATCTCGATAACGAAGTTCCGAGAATGACTTTTGACCGAAAGAAGAGGAGGAGGAGAAGAAGGAGTCAGGTTCGAGTAAGATCGCAATGTCGTCGTTCAAGTGCAAACGACGGTGCAAAAAGAGAGAACTAGCTACAATTTCCTTGAACGGGTGTAGTAGTGGGTCACCGAAGTGGCTGGGCCGTCGATGGCTGGGGGGAAGGTTCGATACCGGATGACAGGCCGTTTACTTCCGCTCTCCCTCCCTCGAATCACCTGCTGCTTCTAAGCGTCCGCCTTTTAATCGCGATCTTATCCACGCGACTCGTACCTGTATTGAGAAATGAGTCGCGAATATCGTTATCGCTAGACGATTACACGTATTTCATGACTCAAATACGATTAAGCTGTATTCGAGATAATAGCGTGTTTTTAAGCGATTCGACTGTTCGCCTCGGGAGATGGTAACGGACTAAACTGCTTGCGAGCGCGACTAAACTAATTATGTTACCGTAGAAACCGGTTGCAAAAGTTACGCGTGCTCGTCTGTGTCGCGTTGCTTTACGTACGTAAATATCCACTTTTACCTAGTTACTGGTGCGGTGCGGTGCGGTGCGGTGCGAGCACGTGCACACCATGTTTCGGTAACGCGCGAGTGTCTCGCGGAACCAAGCTAAATATAAAAGCTGGAAGGGAAAAAAGGAAAAAGGTACAGAAGCTGGAAAGAAAAAAAGAATAATCCTCCCGCCTAGAAACTGGCGTTACCCGGTGTTCCATGCTCGCATTCGTCGCGGAGCATTACGCTCCGCTATTGGTGTGCGAGATATAGAACCGTTCGCGTCCCGCTTCCCAACTAACTTTACCATCGCGTATCGTAACGAACGCGCGATCCTATTAAATTCACGCGCGTTTATACGTTCAACGATAAACATTCTCTATCGCGACCACCGAATCAAAACGGAGATTTTTTTGTCCAACATTTTTCCGCACAGCGCAGCGCTCTGTTTGCGCGGTTGTGTAACACGTGCGCGTACACGACATAATACGAACGGATATAATTGTTCGCGACGCGTGGTGTTGCATAATAGAGAGCCTCCGGCGTGTGGATCCAGTCACGAGTCGGACGTCGCCGCGGAAACGTAACGATTCTCTCGGTTCTCGGATAATTAACCTTGAATCGATCACGCGTTTCCACTCGTCGGACTCGACCTGGTTATTAACGCGCACCGTTCATAGTTTATCGCGATATCGACGATGTAATTGTCGATACTACAATATTTATAGTGTACCGTAGATATCGCGCGTCTGCTACCGGTTACGCGTTCGCGGGACTCGAACTGAAAGAAACCGAGTCGAACTGTTAATAAACACCGGGTGAGCTGGTTTACTTACGTAACGCGAATTCGATGAAAAACAAGGTGTTCGTTCGATGATTCCTCTGCATCATCGCCGACTGTTTTCAAGCGTTGTGTTCAAGCCTGTGTGTTTCATCTTACGCAATCGTCTCTCGTACCTGCAAGCCCGTCGGCCGTACATTCGTATAATACCGTGTATCATGTACAAACGCGCGTATCGGCTTCGGAGATTCTGTGGAAATGTTGAACGATCGTTGGTAGGAGGGATCGCGCGTTGATAACCCAATTCCATTCAAAAATGGAGGAGGCGAAACATGCCTGGGCATCGTTAAGGTCGGTGGGAAAGTTATCGTCGTCTAACGGTAACTGTAACAGCAACAGCAACAGCAACAACAACAATAACGAGAACGACAACGACAACGATAAAGGTAATTCAACCGCAATTTGGTACGACGTTCCCGCGCCAGTGATAATACATTGTCGCGAGTTCGGCGAGGCGAAAGCGAAGGCGAAGGCGAAGGTCGAGAAAGGAATCGACGACGGTGCAGTGAACAGCGAGACGCCGCGACACAGAAACACCGTGGAACTGGCAGCGGTGACGTCGGTAAAGATCGACGAGGCCGGAGTACCAAAGATCAGTTTCAGTTTCTTGCACGGGGAGAACGCGGAGGTTGCCGGAGGAGACGACAAAAATGCGTGCCCACGAACCGAGCTCTACGACTTGCCGAGGAACTCGTACGTCCTCGATGGAATGGAAGTCGAAACCGAAGCGAATCGGGAGGACGGAAAATTGGCGACGGCATCGGTGCAGATTCGAGACGAGATCGATGAGAACGAGGAGACCGCGTCGGAGAAAGCGAGCGATATCGATGTCGATTCAGAGGGAAGATCGGATTCGTACGATCGAGTGAATCGAGAAATCGGCTCGATTTCGGGTTCCTATTCCGATCCTGAATGTTCTCAGAACGATCGTAACGACAACAGCAACGCCGCTCCCTTCCGTCGAAACGGACAGTACCCAAAGGTACTTTCTTGCTTGCTTGCTTGCTTACTTACTTACTTACTTGTAACTGCCGAACCGGTCCTTTCGTTTATCGGTTGATTTATTGGAGAGAAAGACGTGGAACGATCGAAAATTAACGTAAAATTGCAGAAACACCGGCTGGGGAAAGCATGGGAGAAAATGCGAAGCTGGCTGCGCGACGAAACCTCGAGGATCAACCAAGTTGTGAACAGACACGCGAGATTGCAAGCCGTCGGTGTTCTCGTCGGAGATTCACGTTGCCCGGTGAACGGTGCTTGCTACGATTTGACTAGAGCGAAGCCCCGAGAAACGGGATCGATCACCAGGGTCGAGGAATTCGGTTTGGCATCCGTTTCCAAGGAGAATCTCGTTCATTCTCCCGATACCGTGACTGTTCCGGTGACGAACACGAACGCTCCTCCTATCTCCCTTAGCACAGACACGGATAACGAGCAGACTCGTAAACCGGGCCCTATCAAGAAAAGAATGCTGGGCTCGATCAGAGGATTAATGGCCTCCACTCTTCTGCTCCAGACTCACGAGATCGAAGAGGTACATCGTTTACGCTGTTTATCCTAGAACCTTTCTCAACCGTTAGAAATGAAAATCCCCGGCCGTTCTATCGAAACCATCGATCGAACCGAGGAAAGTGTGGGAAAGTTGTACGGTGAAAATAACCGATTCCGTTCCGTCGTTACCAACGACGCGACGGCCTTTCGATCACGTCGTGATCGTCGTCGTTTACCTTAACATGAAAATATTACGCGATCGAATAAGCATTGTAAAATGGGTAAGCGAGTACGCAGAGTATTACGGATGCGTACGCGTACGCCTAGACGAACGCATTGCGAACATTGAACGTGCGAAAGAAAGCAGATACTGGTAAATATGTATCCGCTTACCGCTCAAGTAGGTGCGCGTAATGCCTGCCTTCTCGTTTTAAAAGAAACTACGTGCACGCGCGATAGTATCCGCGACCTCCGCGATTTCACCGTGTCACGTGAACCTAAGCCGTGGAAATCTCAAAGGCAAGCTTAAGAGGGAAAGGAACCGCGCGCATCGATTACCATCTCTCGATATTTCACCGGCGATTTTCTTCCTCCAAAGTATGTATCGAGACACGAATGAACCCTAATGAGCGTACCTTCGAAACGAGTACGTAGTATAGAAGATGTACTTGGACTTGTGCATACCCTATTATAAACGCTTGGCGTATACATACATACATACATACATACCTACCTACCTACCACCTGTTGCACGCGTTAGCCCATTTGTTCCGCGACCGTGCCATTATGTCCAACCTGACTACGTATCAATTAACCTTTTACTTTGAAATCGTGTTTCGACATCACCGCGGTATTAATACGTTTCATTTTTACGCATCCAGTTTCACCGAACTCGCATTCATTTATTCACGGGCGCGTAAATTCTTACTCGCCCGTTACCTGACCAGATGGATCGCAAGAAAGTTGATCTCTCATCGTGCGGTGTCCGATCGATTTTTCTCTCGCGCAACACCGAGCACGCTATAATAACTTTCAAAGAAACACCTTGTCCACCGTCTTATTTACTTCACTTGAACGTAAGCGTAACATTTTAGTTGCTAGTTTATCACGGTCGAGTAGAAGATATTAATCGATACGGGTACGAAAGAAAAATGAATTTATCGTCGTGTCGGCTTGGAAAGTTACCAAGCCAGTTTGGTTCTCGGTACCATTTTCGATTTCCTTTTGAACCGTCAACCGAGAAAAACGCCTGATATCATCATCCTGGCCTGTTACAAAGCGTCACCACTTAACGGTTGCAAGTAACGAGGAACAAAAGTTTTCCAAGTAACAATAACACGCAATAACAGTATCGCGTCTGGCGAGGCTGCGATGCGTGGTTACCGCTACTTTTCTGCGATTCCCCTCTTTTAAACCAGGACAACTTAACGAAACTATTCGAGCGTAAAACGATCGTTTCTGGTTGTTCCAGGGAGGACAAGGTGGATTCGAAGATGTCCGAAGGTACGTGAAACAGGGCGGGGACTTTTGCAAGGAGCTAGCATCGATTCTTCACGAAAGGTGAGTATCATCGTCATCGTCCGTGTAAATATCCGTATTCGTTCTTTGTCGGATTCACAGAGCCGAATTGGAGGCGACTTATGCCAAAGGTCTGAGCAAATTGAGCAACAAACTGACGAAAGCATGCGCAAAGGATCAAGGTAAACATTCTTGTTGAGTAGTAGTAGTACAGAACGTATTAGGTATTATTTATCTAACGCACAGGTGGCAATGGTGCCGGAGGTGTGAACGAGGCATGGAGATGCGTCGGCGAGGAGATGGAGGCTGCGGCGGAAGCCCATAGAATCTGGGGCATAACGCTTGGCGAGCAACTCGCGAAACCACTAAGAGTAAGTTAATCGAAACCTCGATGAAACGATGGTGTATCGATGGCATATCATGGTGGCATATTCGCATAATCGCGTATTCGCAGGTAGGTGT
The DNA here is from genome assembly GCF_050948175.1 of Xylocopa sonorina. Classification (NCBI taxonomy): domain Eukaryota; kingdom Metazoa; phylum Arthropoda; class Insecta; order Hymenoptera; family Apidae; genus Xylocopa; species Xylocopa sonorina. The sequence continues at coordinate 13,694,177 of NC_135199.1, forward strand.
GGCGGAGGCTCAAGGACGCTCGAGGAAATCGATCGAGAATTCCGTGGACAAAGCTGGAAAGTCTCTCCACGAATGGCGCAACATCGCGACGAAAAGTAAGAAGCAAAGTTTCGCCTGCGCGCGCGAAAACGAGAGGTTGCAAGACTTGGCGAGGCTGCAATCGATCAGCCAGAGTCAGCAGAGTAATAACAAATCGTCGAGCCATCATGTAACGGAGAAGGAGGCTAGCAAGCTGGAGGCGAGGAGGAGAAAGGCCGAGGACTCGTCTCGTAGGGCGGACACGGAGTTTTATACGGTGAGCGTGAGAGCCGAGAGAGCCAGGCTCGAGTACGAAAGCACGATGAGGAAGGGGGCCAAGCAAATGGAACTTCTCGAAGAGGAACGATTGAGCGCGCTCAAGGATCTCGCGAACGTTTATCTGGCCCATCTGCAAGCTCTAGCTCCCCGTCTGCAACAGGTACGCGGAAAATATGCGCCATTCGCGCGGCTCTTTCTTCTGCCCTTCTTCCACTCCCGAATTTTACAGAGTGCAGACCGTTTGGCAGCTCCGATACGCAATTGCAACGTCTCTCAAGACGTCGAGATCTTGAAGAATCTTATACGAAGGGTAGAGAGCAACGATGGGTGTAACGCCGAGCAATTGCTACCAGATTTTTATGCCGAGCATGTTACCCTGGCGATGAACAGGGAACGTCGGAAACAAGCGTTGGTCAGAGTTCTTCACTTGATCAGACAAGACTTGGAGCGGGAAAGGCGAGGGAGAGAAGGCTTGGAGACTCTTCACAGAGCTTTCGTTGCAACCCCGGCATTCGCGGCGGACGAAAGCACGCAAAACGTGACGGACAAGCTACACCACGTACGAACACTTTTTCTTCTTTTTTTTCTTCTCAATACGACGGCGCGCACCGTATTCGAAAGTCAGCTAATCTTCTCCCTGCCCCCCCCCCCCCCCCCCCCTCCTCCCCTTAGATGCGTTCCATGTTATTGTACTTGGAGGCAGCGAGGTACAAAGTTGGTGGCACATTAGCGGAAATGGAAGGTAGCAAACGTGGCAAACATCCATTGGCCGAGCACATTTTAGTTTCAAGGGATAAACAAGGCTTGCAGCAGAGTGTCCTTAAGGTAAAAGCGGCGCGATTACCATCTTATTTAATAGAAACACGCCACGACCGAAAACCATCGTCCTTTTCCAGATTCCTTCTTGGGCGAAGAACGAATCGTTTGAAATTCAGGACGCCGGCGACGACGACGATATGGATGCCCGTCTGGCGAAAGATCACGACACCGAGAGTCGCCACTGGGCCGATCGGACAGCCGGCGACGGGAACTCGGAGAATCCACCGGACGAAGATGATTTTAGCGATTTCGATGAATTCAGTAGCCACTCCGAGGATAATAATAATCATCAAGATGTCGACGCTGCCGATACCGCTGGTAAAATCGACGGAACGGAACGGTGTAGAGCGATCTATCAATACGCGGCAAACTTAAACGACGAGCTTAGTTTAAGTCCAGGCGATTTGATAACGGTGCATCAGAAGCAAGCGGACGGTTGGTGGATAGGCGAATGCAAAGGACGAACCGGTATATTTCCAGCTACCTACGTTCAAGTTATTCATTGATTACCGAAAATATCTTCGATTCGTCCGACACTCGGCAAAACTGAACCGTTTCGTGCAAATAGATACGTGTCCAATTTCAACGACAACATTCAAAGATACTTACGTACTTCTATTACACAGGATCGACAAACTACCAAAGTACGCTTGAAACTGATAAATATCATGCATTTTACGCATTGCATTTGCCTCTCTGTACATACTGTATATATATTTAATTAACCGATCGTCTTGTCGGCAACAATTGTCCAGAGTATTGACACGTGCTAATTACGCGTGTTACGTACCTCTCTACGAGGAATCGATGAATGTGCCAATGATAGCATATATACACACACACACACACACACACACACACACACACACACACACACACACACACACACACACACACACACACACACACACACACACACACACACACACACACACACACACACACACATATATGTATTAAAGAGAGAAAATCGAATAATTCTCAACATTTCATTGTAAATAGCGCTTACGATTAGCTGTATCTGATACGGTTCAAGTATTGTATGTAATAGAAATTTTAACTAGAGTTCATTTATTTATGAACTATATTTATATATATTATATATGAATCAATAATACGTTTGTAATATCATATACGTGTAGATTATTAATCGTCCAGCTCGTCCGCGTAATCTTTCTTCAGTTGGGTTATCACTTCGTCCAGTATACGAGTACCGTTGACTAGAAAAACGAAGGATAAATATCTAAGTAAACGTAAATAAATGTCCAAATAATATTCCACGGAACATTTATTATAGTCCCACGTGAATACCAGTGTCCAACATCTTAAAGCTTACCGCAAAATGGTACACTGTCAGAAGTGGTGATAAAGAACGTTCCTCGTTGAGGATATTTTATCGCATTGATACCCATTTCGATACAACTATTTTTATCGCAAGACTCTTTTGCTATTCGTATCAAATTTCGATACGTTAAATCCCAATGATGCGCCCAGAAAGTGCAATTCCGATTAACATCGGATATCAAGGATTCCGTCAAGTAAACGTACGAACGTCCGTGACTACATATAGACTTATGGACCACTGAAATGAGATTAGAATTTTTCAAAAAACGAACACGTCGCGATCCTTATTGAAATATGATGACTGCGATGTTTTTACCTTGGAGAGGAAGCGGCAAATACCCGAAATACGAAGAATCGGTCTTTACGCAGCCGGGTTGGCTTCTACCACCGTTAGGGTAGAAATCAACGTGACCTAAAGGAAAAACATGTAATATTCTCGCAATAGCATGCGAACACGATGGAATTGAAAGAAACGACAACATGGAAAATGAACCAACCTATCGGTTCTGGTAAACCTAATCCGATCTCGGAAAGCAATTTACCATTAGTATGAATGATATCGACGAACGGTGCATCGGATTTGTGAAGTTTTACAGTAAAATCTGCATTCTTGAAGCATGGTTGTGCGGGATCCAGTCCTGTTATTCTTTCAACTTTCCACGCGCTTTGCCTTCTTTTCAACTGTTTGGCAGTAAAACCACAAATGTGCGCTCCAAGACTATGGCCAACCAGATGTAAGGGCCCCCAACTGTTTGCATCGGAATTACTTTGACCGGTTGTCGCATTTTCTACATGCTCTAAAAATCTTTGCAAAACAGTCAACCACAGCCATGAATTCGCAGTCAGTATCGATGTTGAGATTTATTATAATTAGTATCGCGAAACAGACCTTGCAATTTGATATCCTACTACTCTTGTGTTCACAGCTGCTTTGTAATAATTCCATGTATTACCTGCAGCGCTCCAATCTACGATTACAACGTTAACGTCTCCCTAAGGAATAGTATTTTAAAAGAGTATTAAGAAAGTATACAAAATATACGAACATGTACAACAAAAATGATAACTTTACCCATTGAAGAAATGCTTTTTCCATGTCACCGATCCACGATTCTTGACCATGAGATAAGAATCCGTGAACTATCACGATCGTTCTTCGTTCTATCTGAAAATCCGTCCACTCCAAACCAAACTGTTTACCAATCATTACCTGCACTCGTTGCGGTTGCCTTCTTGAAGATAATAAAAGTTTTACGTTCAGACCATTTGTTCCATTTGGATTGTTCATAAAAACCCATTCCATCACCGTGGCTAATGTTTTCCCTAATCCAAAACAGTCTACTTGATTTGATTTCAGATCTGTTCGAGAATCATTAAGACTCGAAGAATTTTTAAGCGTAAAAATAAAGTTCATCAAATTTTGGTTACTATAAGTAGAAGAATTTTGAACACGTTCCGAATTTCCCATCACGTTTATATTTCCTATAAAATTGTTACTACACACAGCAGAAACAAAATATAGTTTAATAAACACTGTTACGAAAAGAATCATTTTCCTCACTGAATTGTTACTCGCGGTTAGAAAGTCGCGACCTAACGTCGCGACCTAACGATAATACTTGTAAGAATGTAATGTGTACATTACCGACTTCAAGTGGAACGGTATACGATACAAAGTATCAATTTCACGATTTCACAACTGTTCTGATCCCTTTCCATACGTACACAACATTTTTTTTCTCCGAGACTGTTAAGATTCGTAGAAAAAAGTTGTCAAATAAACGTAATAAGAAAAGGGAAAAACGGAACGACTAGATAGAATCGTAACGTATACTAAATTAGTCGTACTAAAAATATAAGGTATTAAATACTTGCACATTTATACATTATCTTTCTATTATTTAAAAATGTATCTATATTAGTATATATACATCTTTTTTATCTCATTTGTACGTAATACACGGAAAAGAGTATGGCATTACGTAACTCTAAATCTGGCATAAAAAATGAAATCCTTATCGTTTTCATTAGTAATATAGTTAAAATTTAGCTTTCGATAGAACGGTGCTTATATGTTCAATTTTTGCTTCTTCTTCTTCCGCGTTCTCTCCTTCTTCCTCTTCTGCAAAATTAAGTTACAGCGCGCATTAATATTCGAACATTAACATTCGGATAAAACGAACGATAATCCTTTTCTTACCACTGCGTCTTGGAAGTGGTTTACTTGGCCGGAGTCGTTTTTACTACCTCCTTGGAAACTAGTAAAGTCTACGAGTTTATAATCGAATATTTCTGACGGCATCATACCCTTTTGCTCTAAATCTTTAATCACTTGTTTTTTATCCCCCTTTTTCCTTGCTCTATAAATAAACAATCAACGTATCAACGATACCGATACGTTTCGTCAAAGTTCCTATCTTACGGCTGCTCATAATATTAAAGAGATTACTGAAATTTGTTGTACACCTACCGCATCGAATTAATAGCTTTATCGTTCGAAGTCTGTCCCTGTTCTCTTGCTGTTACATCTTCTTCTGTGTTTCGATTTTTCTCTAAAAAAAACTTATGATTAGCTTATGATAAACTTATGAAAGCCACTGATCTTTTTCACGCCTTCACGCAATAATTCCGCCGTTACCTTTAGCTTCCTCTTCCTTCGTTTCATCTTGTTTGTTGATATTCGCGTCTCGTTTTCTTTTACGTCCTTGCATTTGACTTAAAGAAATTTGAGATGATTTTTTTGATCGCGTCGCGACTTTTCCCTTCGCCATCATTTCAGAAACTTGCTTAAAATGCTCGTGAACATTTTTCTTGCTCTCCGCTATATCCTCTTTCTCAATTTCGGCATTGTTTAAACGATTTTCTTCCTCCTGCCTTTCCCGTTCTCGCGCCTCTTCTTCCGCTATCATAGGTATTACCCGTTTATATCGTTCAAATGGACTTACAAAAACAAATTTTTTATCCGTATTGTCTTTAAGCTCGTCCTTTTCTATCTCCTCGTTCTACCGGCAAACATGATAATCAGTGTCTTCGATAAAAAAGTTGGTAATAAATTTTTCAATAGCATACGTTACCTCGGACGTAACTGGACTATCGAAAACAGTTATCGCGTGCTTTACCGCGGCATTTACAATCGGCGAATCTAACGTATTGTCCCTGTCTAACAAACATGGCAAATCAGCTCTTGCTTCCGTATCGCTTGGAATATCGTGAGGAGAGTAGATCCAGGCCTCTGAGTTTGTAATAGGATTTCTTTGGGTTAGTCGCTGCCTGAGATCTTCCAGAACTGGTTTAATGAGCGGCTGTTCCCTTGCTTTTAATATTATCTTGTGCAGTTTCAGTAAATTCTGTCTAACCAAAGGAGGAATAGAGTCGCAGCATGCCAGAATTCCCTGCATCTCACGTGGTAACGTTTCGGCCATGTTCAGAAGCATATGATTCGGTAAAACGTAACCAGTACTATCGTCCTCTTCTCTGGCGGTGTGATCCCGCCATTTGTGCAACTCCCTTAAAGCGTACAATTGCTTATTGTTAAACATTTTTTGGCTCTTTCGATAGATACTCATAAAACTATCCTCTGTCCAGACTGGTTTTACGTAAGTCTTTTTGCAAATCTCCGTACTTCTGTCGTAAACGGCTTTTAAAATATTACTTTGTCCATTGGCCAAATCAATTAAAGCGTTCTTCAAAATATCTTTTATATATAACAAATAATGCGTATCCTCTCGAGCATATTTCATAAGCTTTTCCGGTAAAGGTCTTATACGCCAATCAGCCATTTGATAATGTTTGTCAGGATCGACGTTACAATATCGTTTCAGTAAATACGCTAAACTTAAATACGGTAAGTTGAGTTGCTTCGCCGCTTGGTGCGTATCAAACATGTTCACCACGTACAAAGACAAATCTCTTTGAAGCCACTGAATATCTAAATCCGCTCCATGAAAGACCTTCAATATCGTAGGTTTGGTAAAAATCTCGTTCAGCTCGTGCAATTCGGATCGCAATGACAGAGTATCTATCAAATAATCTGTATCGACCGTTGAAATTTGCATTAAGCAAGTTATTCCTTGGAAACTCCTGTAAGAATGATGCTCCAAGTCCACAGCAATCTCTTTGTATCGCTTTAGATCTTCTAGTAATAATTTCAAATCGGATGGCTCCTTAATTGTTATCAGTCGAGTTTCTTCCAACGATTTATACTTTGATGGTGCAGATTTTTTTAACTGCTCTTCGGGGGGTACAAACATATCCAGTTCGTACTCGTAAGGATGATTGAACACCTCGCCAGTTTCACCTTCTTCCAAATAAATAGCCAATGGTTTCAAAGAGTTTGGTTTGTCTTTAATCCTAGGGCACCAAGGTTTCGAGCTGTTATCAATTTTATCTTTAAACATTAGCTGAGGCCTCTGAATGTTTTTACCAGCCAATAAACGTACAGACTGTTCATTATCGGTGATTCGCGACGACTGGCTAACTTGATAGTCGTTCCAGCTACCGTTGATCGGTTGTTTTTTAGCACGGGTCACTATTAGTTCCACTTCTGAATTTTTGCTAACGCCACACTCTTCGTCCATCAAAGCGTTCTGCGATGCGCAAATATCTCATATTTACAAAGGTCTAAACTTAACCGTGAAAGTACAGTACAGAGTCGTAATCTTTACGAAAACTTACAGCCCGATCCAGGAGCGTGTCGTTTGCCTCTAGTAAAAGATCAAATTTTTCTTGAACGTCGCGATGCAAAATGTTGCTTTTCACGTTTGCTACTCCCAGCACGTGCTGCATAACGTTTAACAGCAGTTTGGCGTTCTCATTGTTAGCTTTCAGAAAACTGGGAAAACACGAGTAATAGTTGAAATTGGATTCAATTGGTAAACTGTTGGCAGCTTTGATCCCAAGTTTTATGGCATCGAACGCTTCCTATAATATAACAAAGGCGTATCCATTTAACTGAAAGCGTGAAAGCAAAAAAAGTTTTCAACATTCCCTCAGTTGGATAAGCTCGATCTTACCTGAACGTAATCATGGAAACTCGCATAGCCGGGTATGACTCCGTTAACTTCTTGATTCTCGTTTTCTTCGGTTTCATTTTCGGATAGTGGGCAATCACCGCTCCAATCTTCCGCAGGATCCATATCGTCGATGATAAACAGATAGCCTCTCGTTGTCACTTAAAATAATTTGGTACTGTAACAGAGATCTGTATAGTTAGTGTCGATGAATTGAACACGTGTGTACGTATAAGTAAAATTTAAAGGCAGTTTGCGAGGTTAATTAGACATTTACACGTTCAATGCGTGTATTTATTAGTTATTCACGCGTGGAGCGAAAATGTGTATTTAATAAATTGTTGAATAAATTGAAAAGTGTACCGGTTTGTCGACGATCCGTGTACCTATAGGTTGACGTATACTTAACATTGACGGCGTAAAATAACATTTGTAGGCATACGCCTGGTGTAGGTAAAAATCAGACGAGGCGAAATTGATAGGAAATTTTAGTAGAGGCTGTAAGTATGCTCGATGGCCATGTAGAATATGACGTCGGAAGGTGGCACTAGTGTCAGCGTAATCTGCCCGTTCCCCGTTCTCGGCATTCAAGTCCAAAATTAGTAAATAAAGATGGTGGCAGCGCGCGTGAGCTGTGTGCGGTATCGTAATCGTCGCGTAAAAAATGTCTGGTAAAATGAAGTGGAAACGGAGGATGTGTGCGATCTTTGAGAAATATTCGCAAGTTCTAAACGAGTCGATCATTTTGATAATAGAGTAGATAGCGTATTTTTTTCTTATAGTTCCCCGGGAGCGGATAGCAGCCGCAAAAGAGGATAATTTGGCTCCAGAGTTCACTGTAAGGTAGAAATTCTCGCTATTTTTAGACCGTACCCAAGTGTTGATTCTCATTCAAAGCGTTCGTTCGTTCGTTCGTTTCATCGACGAGTATGAATTTGGGAGGAACGAATGTCTGTTCTGAATAAGGGACCGTTAAAAAAAGAAACGTCGATTTTCAATCGTGGGCGTTTTCGGTTACTCAACAACGAGCAAGTGAAGCTTATTTTGTCGTCGTCGTAGTCGTAGTCGTAGTCGTAGTCGTAATCGTAGTCGTCGTCGTCGTCGTCGTCGTCGTCGTCGTCTTCGTCTTCTTCGCGTTCGTCTTGGTCGTTGTTGGTGGTGCTCGAACTCGCGATAGTAACGTCGCGTAACCTCCGCAGTCTTTTTTATCCGGAACGTTCGTTCGAAATGTTGACGATGTCGATCGAAAAGATTAGCGGATGTTGCCGATGAACTTTTCGAAATATCAGAATGCTATTTTTATCGGTAGAAACCTACATACCTGGCTACGCGCTTTAGTTGCATCGCAGAGTGCACCGATACATGCGCGCGTATACACTGACATACATTTTATTCAACTCGATCGATGATACGATTTCGAAGGTAACCGATGGATGTGCTTATCTCTTAATCCCGCATCGCGTAAACAATTTCCACTCGATCGTTCTTTTATCGTACGCGTATCGTGAATATTCAGATTTCCGGCCACGCCGCGTCTTCTCCTAATTTCAAGCCAACTTTAAAACGTAATACCTATCGCGAAAGATTACCGATGGCCGAAATAGCACAGATCCAGATGGTCACCAATGAAATTCACCAACCGTACCGTCTATTAATTCTTGGTGACTCAATCTTTTGTCGCGAGAAATTGCGATCCACGCGTACAATCACCCGCGACGGAGAGTTATAGAGGTTCATTCATGTATGCGATGCGAGTCGCGTAGAGGAATGATAAGGGTTTTAATAATAATACGTGAATCACGGGATACCATACAAGTCACCGAATGACGTCAGATTCGAACGACATCCTCCGTGGCCCGATAATAAACTTTCTACGTACACCGGTTTTCTTCGAGCGAGCACTTTCGCGATACTTGTTCTTCGTATCTATGTACCGATTACTCGTTAGTTTAGCTTAGCTTGGCTTGGCTTAGCTTAGCTTAGCTTAGCTTCGCGTACGATCGTTTATACGGGTTTATTTCTAATTGCTCGGTCGAATTTATCTCGCGTTCTTTCAGACTTTGCTCGTTGACGGTAGTATTTTCGACTCGGTCTATAAATACGAGGTAAAACTTATCGTGACCTGGCTACTCGGTACGTACGTGCATCGCATCGAAATAAAATTGTTTCGTTTTCGGTAGGCGTGTGCCCCGCGTACACCGCGAGACCGTTCGTTTACGCGGCCGCTTCGAGTTATCTACTTTCGATTCGAAGAAGTTGCCAAAACTTGTCATCCGCTCGGTGATCACCGAAATCGAGGGGAAGACAGAGAGAAATAGAGGAAATGGAAGTCATTAGGACATCAGCCCTGAAGCTGGTCTACCCACGCGGCGGGTCTACGTGCCCGCTAAAAATATCGAAACGCACCACGATCGAGTATCGAGAGCGAGACCGAGAAAGAGAAAGAGAAAAGAGGCCGATTTTGTACGCGCACGTGTTCTGCCTGCGCTCCGATCCCCTTCCCTCTCTTCGTTTCAAACAAAATTTCTGTTCGTTAAGAACCGCTGAAGAATCGGTTAGGATGCCGATTACCAGAGAAGAAACGGATACGCGGCGTATCGTCGGGGAGGCGAGCATCGCCTCGGGACGTTGATCGGCGGGAGAGACACACGCCGACAGCGTCTCGGGACCGAAAATAAACTCACCGCAATTCGTTCGGCTGTCCTTCCTTCCTTCCTTCTCGGTTCTCGGTTCTCGGTTCTCGAGCGTACCACCGATAAACTTTGCCGGCGCGGCGTGGCGCGAGCATCCGTCGTCGCTTTGCCGCTTTCGGATCATGTTCGATTTTCTCGACCATATCACTGCGAACGGTTCCCTTGCAGATAATACGTAGCAGCAGCAGCAGCAACAACAACAACAACAACAACATCACAACGACCACGACGACAGGAAACAGGAAAAATGGTTGTCGGCGAGGCGAGCATTCACAATATAATGGGAGGAATGGAGAGCACGGGCGGGGTGCGACTTCACAATCACAAACGGAAATTGAAACAGAGGTATCAGAGAAAGAGAGAGGCGGAGAGGGAGAGAAAAGACGATTCCATTGTCCTTTGGTTCTCTTTAGGTTCGACATCATCAAGAAGCTCGGTCAAGGTACTTACGGTAAAGTTCAGTTGGGGATCAACAAGGAGACCGGTCAGGAGGTGGCGATAAAAACGATAAAGAAATGCAAGATCGAGACGGAAGCCGATCTGATTAGGATAAGGAGGGAGATACAAATAATGTCGAGCGTACAGCATCCGAACATAATCCATATATACGAAGGTAGAGGAGAGCGCTGCGTTGCGATCAGAGAATCGGGAAATACGTACATAGACACTGAGATCTCGATCGGGTAATTTCTTTCTAGTGTTCGAGAACAGGGAAAAGATGGTGCTGGTGATGGAGTACGCTGCCGGTGGCGAATTGTACGACTATTTGAGCGAGCGTAAGGTGTTGACGGAGCACGAGGCTCGTCGAATATTTCGACAGATCGCCACCGCCGTCTTTTATTGCCACAAGCACAAAATCTGCCATCGAGACCTGAAGCTCGAAAACATATTGCTGGATCAGGTTGGAAACGCGAAGATCGCCGACTTTGGTCTCTCGAACGTGTTCGACGAGCAACGGCTGTTGAACACGTTCTGCGGTAGCCCGTTGTACGCTAGTCCGGAAATCGTCAGGGGCACACCGTATCACGGGCCCGAAGTCGACTGCTGGAGTCTGGGTGTTCTCCTTTACACGCTGGTTTACGGTGCCATGCCCTTCGACGGGTCTAACTTTAAGCGATTAGTCAAACAGATCTCGCAGTCCGATTACTTCGAGCCGAAGAAACCGTCGCGTAAGTATTATATACTAAGGAGTCCATTCCTTTGCCCGAACGAACAATCAGCTACTATCACCACCATTACTACTACTCTACTACTACTACTACTACTACTACTACTACTTACTTTCAGCCGCTTCCCCTCTTATCAAAGACATGCTGACCGTATGCCCCGGCAGGCGGGCCGACATCGAAAGGATTTGCACTCATTGGTGGGTGAACGAAGGTTACGAACAGAATTGTTTGGACATCGCCGAGGACTTGGCGGCTCAAACCCCCGTACGGCTCGATCTCCTTCTCTCCCTGGTGCCGCAGTCCGCGAGCGCCGAGAAGTTGCTCGTCGGTGACCAACAACCGTCGCCCGGGGATGTCGCGAATAACGTGCCCTCCGATACCTTGATACCCACCAGGTGTCACTCTGTCGGCAGCTTGATGGAATTCGATCAGAACAGCGCCGATGGAAGGAGGATAAGGAGAGAGTTGCTCGACGAGGAGCCAAGGACCGCGCCGATCGCGATGGACGCGAAAAGGAAATTGGAGACGACCCCCTCGATGGATGAGACCGCCGCCGCTGGTGCCAAAAGGAAAGAACGCTCCCGAAGGAAAGAGAAAAGGGAGGAATCGGAACCCAGGATGTACAAGTCCGCATCCCGGTAATATTTCTATTATTCTATTATTTACTCCTCTATGTCGATCTATATCTATACTACTCTACGTGGATCTTTTTCAGGCATCACTCGGCCCCGATTCCAAACTCGATCACGGAGGAAGCCATGGAGGTGGATCCCACCGTAACCGTTCCTATCAGCAAGACTGTCGATCTGAATAAAATAGAGTCAACCGCTGCCTGTTTAGAGTTGATCAAAGAGTGCAGCGAAAGGTCACCGAGTAAAGAGCGAAGTAAAACGCCGCAGCGACAACACCTGGACGGACCTCGTTGCGAAACGTTGGAGAAGAAGGAGCACGTCGTCGTCCTCGACGAGCAATCCGATCGTAACGAGTCCTCGCAGGAGAACGCCTTCGAGTCGTCGAAAGGTTCGGAGGTGGCGAGCCTCCTTCCGAATCAGGAACAGCGTCCGACCGCGTCCGCCTCGTCTTCCAATTTCGAAACGTCGAACGACGCTGTCGGGCAAGAACCGATCAGTCTCGAGGCTACCCGACGGGAGTTTAAAAAACTCAAAGAGAAAGCGCTCTCTCTCGATTCGGAACTATCGAGCGAGCCTCCCCGAGAACCGGCCGTGAAAACCACCGAGAGGAGGCGGTCCAAGATATTCGAAACCGCGGAGAAGTTCAATCAGATGGCGTCGAACACGGAAAACGAGAAACCGAAGAAAATCTTTATACCCGGCGTGAACGTTGGCGGGGCGAAGCGTGTGTTCGAGAGAAAGGCCAGCCTTTCGTCGATCGTCACCCCCCCACCTACGAAGCCGACCGCGTCCAAGATGATCATCGACGTTTCGTCCGCGCCGGATGCGAAGAGAAACGAAAGGCCGACCGATAAGTCGAAACAGACGCTCGAACGCGACTCAGCTGAGAAGAAGGAAGAAGAAGATCGTGCCGAGCAGGAGGCGGAGAAGGCGAAGAAACGTGCCGTCGACATAATAACGGGCGCGATCGGAAAACCGCCCGTGCAGAGGAGGATGAACGGATCGCCGCCCAATTCGCCGTCGAGTCAAGAGCCAAAGAAGCTACCGTTGAAGATACCGGTTGGAGCGAACGACCTGCGTTCCGCCACCGTCTCCGTATCTACGCCCGTTGAGACCAAGTTCCCGTTCGACGAGAATACAACCGTCGCGGACAAACGCATCAACGCGGTAAGCTTTTTGCTCGCGCGAAACGTTTATCGTTCTCGCGACATCGATTTACGATCGTTCTTTCAGGTTCCCGTTGCATCCGAGGCAAGGAACGATAACAATGACAATGCCGGCAGTGACGATGACGACCGCGAAGGCGACGAGGAACCGAAAATGTCGAGCAAAATGGAAATCACTCTGAAAAGCGCGACTCTGCCTAGATCGCGGAAAACCAGCAAGGCTGAGATCTCCTTGTCGGGTGCGAAATCGGCGAAAGCCGAAACAGCTCCGGCGGCGTTCAAGTCCGAAGTCGAAGCCCGTATCGACGCGTTCCAACCGCAAAAGTTGCGAACCCAACGGTCAGAAGTGGCCTTTCCGGTCGCGATGGCTGCGATGCCGCACGCCAACCGAAGCTCCAGCTTGGAACCGGAAACGAAACCGAGGAACATTGCACCTAAAGAGAGAATAATACCGATACAGGTAAGGAACTCCACTCTCCAAGGTCCACTCTCCGTGTAGTTTAAATGGTTTGATTGGTAAAAAATAGATCGCAACGCAGGTCGAAACGCAGGAGCAAGAGCAGTCGCAACATTCGACGTCGCCGCCGCCACCGTCGAAACCACCGGCGATACCTCAGCCAGTCCGATCGATTTCCCAGCGGTCGGGATCGTTGTCGCGTCAATCGACCGCGGATTCGGATACGGACAGTGCTCTCGGTTCGACCGTTGGTCCCGAGCCGATCCGAAAGAGTCCACGAGAATACATTATTCCAATCGCCGTGGAAGGCGGCGGATACGTTACACCCAGGTCGGGTAGCGTCGAGCCCGAGAGCAAGACGAGCACACCGACCGGCACGAACGCTCCGCGGTCCAGATTCGGCAGGCCTCGAAGGATGAGCTCGTTATTATCGGACGCCAGCGAGGACGAATCCCCGTTCTCTTCGCTGCACAGGTAAATTCGGATCGTATCTGCATAGATAGATACGCAGGTACGATGTATACGAGCGTATCGGTGTTTAGGGACAGCGAGGATCTGTTGCAACGACACATGCATCGACTGAGAAGTTCCCGGCCGTCGAGGCAACCACCGGAACACGCGGACAGTTTGTCTTCCGGCGAGGACGACGACGACGACGGATTCGAATTGCTTACCGCGGAGAACCTCTTTTCCACCCTACTCTCGAGAGTGCGAAGTCTGACTCAGAGATTGAACGTCGACGACAATCGTACCACCGGTTTCCCGAGTTCCCGACTATTCGGAAGATTGGGATCCAACTCGTCGCAAACATTTTGGGGTCTCAATAAACCACTGTCGAGGTAACTCATTGACATTGTTTTCTTCTCTTCCCTCTCTCCTCTCGCCTTCTGTTTTACGTATCCGAAACTTTCGAAACCTAATGAGAACGATTCGACGCTTGTTTGTGCAAGCTACCAGACATATGTCGAAACGAGGACCGTAACTACGTGAGTCCAATTGTTACAACAACTATAGAACAATGTAGTGTATGCTGATTATTTTAGAAGGTAGTGCAAAATATATCACGTCTAAGACCCACCAAGACGCATCCATTTGCGACTTTACGTCGCATCGAACGCAATTGGACACGCATTCGAAAAAGAGCGCGCATATTTCATACCTTTGTTTACCCTATGACGGGCGTACTCGATACGTACGAGTTAGAGCATGACCGTTGATCGAAGTAAAAATAAACTAGCCCCGAAATGTCGCGTCTATCGTTACGCGTAGCAACCTCTGATACCCTACTACTCTATATACAAGCCCTCCCTCTCTCTCTCTCTCTCTCTCTCTCTCTCTCTCTCTCTCTCTCTCTCTCTCTCTCTCTCTCTCTCCTCCCCCGATTCGGTATCTATTCGTCTCGGCACAATGCGCAATAATGCGAGCAAGTCGCATTCGTTATCAATGATAGCTGCGAAAGATAATTTCTCTCTGCGAAATCATCCGAATGTCTTGTTTGTTATGGATCTAGGCGGCTGTCGGAGTCTCAATTCAGGCATTCGCTTAGCCGCGAGGGTGACATATTCTCGCGGAAAGATTTGGCGAACTCGTCGAACCCGGGAACTCCGACCAGTCCAGGTTCCCATGGGACGCCTTCGAGGGAAACGGTGCTCGACATCGGCAGCAACACTTTGCCAAGAGGTAAGAGAGTGTCCAGCGATTGTTCTACGAATTTACCGTGAAACAACCGTGTCAAACTGCAAAGGAGATGATGGTCTATGTACGACAAAGGTGAACCCTCTTCGCTCTTCGTTCTTTCTTTCCTCGCTCGCTTTTCGTCGACTATTATCGTTCGACGAGTCGAACAAGGGAGCGCGAAGGTGGTTCACCATCTCGTATTCGATCCAGTGCCAAAATTTTCTATCGATTACTTCACTCTAACCAACTGGATTAAGATGTATTTTTCGTATCGTACCGTCGTTGAAACGTCACTTTGCACTCGTTTAAAAGCTTATTATTAATCGTTGCCATTTTGTCACTGGATAAAATCGTAAGTCATACGAGAAAATGCTGAATGGTATTCAGTATGCATCTCCCAATACCTATCTAGCTGTTGTCGAGTCGTTGATAGACAGAGCACATCTTTTTTTCTTTTTTTTTTTCTTTTTTTCTTTCCTCCCCCGTTTCTTTCCTCACGTTTTTCTTTATCTCCATATTTACCTTTCTTCTGTCCCACATTCGTCTTTCTTTCTTTTTTTCTTTTTTCTTTCTTTCTCTATACGTATACATAGTTGTCTTTCTTGTTCCAGTTTACTTTTGCTCTCTCTCTCTCTCTCTCTCTCTCTCTCTCTTTCTCTCTCTCTCTTTGTTCCATTCCAACAAGTTTCTTTTCCGATGTTATCGCCTGACGATGTTTTTGCAACTTTTTCTACTAACCTGATTTAGAGTACATATGTATATGGTTCACATGTTTGGCACAGGTGGGTAAACGTATTCGGTGATCGTCGGATCGTCGACGGAAAACGGTGTTAAACGAATTCGAGATAATTTCCGCGAGGCTCTATTTGAATTTTGAACGATATAGATTGTAATTTTTTTGTCGCAAGAGCATGAGCCTGCACGCTGTATTCCCGCAAAACAATACATTCCCGCTGCCAGTCAGTTTTATTTTTTTTCCTTTTTTTTTTAGTTGAACGTTTTTTAACGCTGCATACACACGCATATTTATTTATCTATGTATGTATGTACGTATGTGGTGTATGGTAGACGCATTTAGCGGACCGTCGACCGACCGCGAACCTTTCTACGACACGTGCTACGCCGCAATTATATAAACCGTATTTCCGACCGATTTATCGGTCAAATATTATTTCGTTGAACGCAACTCATACTCTGCCTAACATAGAACCTCGTAATACGTAGTAGCAGTAGCAAGTTGCAATGCTGTTGTTGATTTACATACGATCCCCATTAACACGAGTAGCCGCAATTCATTTTACTCCCTTTAAATTGACAGCATGACCGCACACATGATCCGTATACATACATGAATACACGAGGAAATTCAGTTTACTCTCTATACTCTCCAAGATAGAATCCATCTTTAATTATTAAAAAGATTCATGCATTTACTTCACGTCTATCGTCGACTCTTCAATCAGTGATCAAACGAATTATTGTTCGCTACCGCTGACCGATAGTTCAGAGTTTATATTTTCGATACGTTCGTCTATACTATTCTTGATCGAGGTGATCGAAAGAAGGATGCCGGTCTATCTACTGGCATCGTTCGATTATCGAAAATATAATCTGCAAAATCGCAGTGGAATCGAATATCAGTATTCCCTAAATAGGTGTAATTGACGGTTCTTTTCTGACGGTTGTTGCAGCGACCGTGCGAGTGACTCTACGTAGGCGGGCAGACGGTAATCCCCAGTAGACAAACCAAGTTAGGTACTATGCCACAATTTTATCCGGCGAACCTTCGCCTTCTCTCGTCGTTGTCCTTGTCGGGTGTCGCTCGATCGATTCTACACGCTGGACATTGCCGAGTTACGCGAATCGGATTTCCTAATAATCCTATTCGCGTCTCTTGTTACATATATTATAACGAGGACGATACTAAGCACCACCACCACCACCACCACCACCACTACAACTGCCATCACCACTACCGCGAACAACCGAGTGGACGCGTTCGCAACCGCGTTTACGTTGCTTATTACACTTACGCGCGCATACACACACACACACACACACAGGCATACACACGCACTCTTTCGTCCAAACTACAGATACATGGACAGAAGAATAAATGGGCTTCTGTAACGATAATGATAATGATAATGACGACGATGGTGATGATGATGATGATGATGATGATGATGATGATGATGATGATGATGATGATGATGATGATGATGACAATGATGCTGATGATTATGATGGTGATGATGATGATAATAATAATGATAATGATACTAGTAGTAAGAATAATAGTAGTAATAAGAAAGCGATATGGTAGAAGCGTAACTGTAATCGTAAGCGTAATTCTAATGTTTGGTCGTTGGTCGTTGGTTGTTGGCCGTTGTCGCGTTCTCGAAAGAGGAGGATAAACCCGTGATAGCGTATCGGAAGGAGTTCCACGCGTGTGTCGAGAGAAATGATATTTCGCGAAATCGTACACCACAAGCCGAACGAGCTAACCCTTGTTTGAGATGGCTGATACTTGTTGTGTTTTTAAGAGTTTAAATAACAGCGTTTTATTACTTTTACATTGTCTCAGCATGCTTTGATAATGCTACTACATTGTATTTAATATCTATTGTATGTACACTGCATTATCCTCGACTGAAATTTACAGATTTCCCGCGTTATGATCGAAACACTTGAAGATGTTACGAGTATATTTATTTCAAGTATGTTATCGCACGTTGATAGCGAAACGGGTTCATTTTACGAGTTCATTTCCCATCGCGCGACTCGAACGATTCGGGCGGATCCCATCGTCAATGTCGGAAAATAAACCGTAACCCACACATAATATACATACGTGTAACCTAGTTTTCCTACAGATATAGCAAGCCTCTGTTACAGTACGTAATCAAGTCTTCCTTGCTAATCCGTTGCATTCGTGTATACTTGGAGACACGTCTACGCCTGTTCAAATCTCTACGTATCCATCTACTTGTTTTAACTCGACTCCCGATCTACATTTTTAAAGAGAGATCGCAGTGGTAACCGTGCAACTCCGAGTAGTTTGCTCTCGATATTTCCAGCCCGCGCCGCCTTTAATCTTTCTTTCTTTCTTTCTTTCTTTCTTTCTTTCTTTCTTTCTTTTCTTTTCTTTTCATTTCTCATATCACATTTTTCCTTGTCCCCTCCTCGTTCCCTGTTATCGTTTTCGTCTTCCGATCGAAGAGAGGACCGGTAACATTGCACGCGCAAGATCAAAGTAACTCGTCGTTCGGCAATGATCGCGAGACGCGATTTCATCGATTCGATTTATTTTTGTTAATTTTTGGAAGAATTTTATAAGTGAGAGAGTGAGAGAGAGTGTGTGTGTGAGAGAGAGAGAGAGAGAGAGTTCGTGAAAAAGAGAGAGAGAGAGAGAGTTTACATGTACGTAGAAATAAAGGAGTGTAAATACCGAGCAAGTCAGAGTATATCTTGTCCGTTTCCCGTTCGTTCAATCGCTACGATTGAGAAGAGCGTCCAAGAATGTTCGCGTACAGACGTTATCTCGAATTTTGTTTTCAGATAAAGTAACACGCGAAGACGTAGAAGCGGCGGAGCCGACGGTGACGCGAGTCAGAAAAGAGACGGAAGAATCGTTAGGGGATAAGTTGACGCCGAGCTTGGCCAGACGGTTGTGTAGCAGAAGCTCGCACGAGGAAACCGGGGAATCACGATCGAGGAGATCGAGTTCGGTGCCGCGGGAGAACTCGGAGCAAACCGAATACAGGGACCCGGCGCCGCTACGTTCTACGTTGCCAAGGGGCCCGCGGACCAACTATCGTTCCTACAGAACGGACAAGATCCAAGAGGAGACGCTGGACGACGCGGTTGCCGACAGAAGCGAGACCTTCGACAACTCGGACTGCACCTCCGCCTCGGTCTGCGACTCCAACAACACCAAGTCGTACGAGACCTCCTCGCCGACCGAGTCCTCCGGCAACGCGGCCGATTACAAGTCCGCGTTCGAGAACAGATTGCTGGCCGCGGAAAATCTGATCAAGGAGTCGAAACTGAGAAATCTTGGTCGTCCGTCCTCGAGCGAGAACACCATCGCCACCGCCGCGTCCAAACGACGGAGCTGTATACCTAGTCTGAGGCTGCGGTCAGGCTCGTTGACCAGAGAACCGAGTACCTTCCTCGATCGCAGAAAGTCGTTTGCCGACTCGCGCGACTCCCAGCTGTTGTTCGGTAAGCTGTTCGGAACCGGCGTTGGAGAGCGAGCCGATCGGTACAGGGACCACCATCATCACCAGGAGAAACAAGAGGAACAGGAAAAGGTCGAGGAAAAGCCGCAAAAGTCGAAGCAGCGACGGATATCGCGATTCCTACGCCCAGACTTCTTCGACACGCCTAGAGAGGAGAGCCGTTACGCGAAGGAGAAAGACGCGCAGAAGGCGGCGGAAAACGAGCGACGCAAGTCTCGGTTCATGCGGCGGAAGAGCGAAAACAAGCCGACGCCGAGCAGCAGGGAATGTAGCGTCGACCGGGAGAAGGAACGGGAACGGGAACGGGAAAGGGAGAAGGAGCTGAAAAACGAGATAAACTCGTTGAAGAGAGACGTTCTTTCAACCGGTGTCGAGGTAGAAGAAGAGGAAACGAAGAAAACGCGAGACGCCTCGCCGTGCGATGGTTGCGCGCGTAACGGATTCTTGCATTCGTTGGAAAAGAAACTGGAGAAGCTTCGGTCGAACGATCAACAAACGAAGCAGAAAAGGAGAATCGCGAGGCCGGGAACGATCAACGGGTTGGAGACGGGGGAAGAGATCGAGACGGGACGAGAACGATCCGCACCTCCGCTCGACTGCTGCTCGTCTGCCTCTGCCTCGACGGAACGCCAAGCGATCGCCAAGAGAGCCGTTAGCGCCGAAGAGCTCTCTCCGTCATCGATCAATTCACGCACGGGTCGAAACTCCTCCAAGAGCAAAGTCTCCTCCGTTCTGGGTCTGTTTAAAACCACGGATGGGAAACACCGAGATTCGAATTCCTCCCGGACGATCCTACCGAGCGGGTCGAAGAGGAGCCCGGGAAAGTCCGCGAAACCAAGAGAAACGAACACCGGCGACGAGGATGTTACCACTGTCGCTACTGGTGATGGCAACGGCAACGGCAACGGCAACAGCAACAGCAACAGCAACAATAACAGCAGAATACCGACCAAGCTCGGCAACGTGAACAGACCGGACAAAGCTACCTCCGCCGGCGAATCGCTCAAGAGGTCTCCGGTAAAAGACGGATCGATCGACGTACAGGATAAAGCGACGTTCCTCGCGAAGGATAAGTGGAAGGAGAAGACGATCCAAACGACGGTTCGGGACGTCGACGAGCACGCGGAGAAGGAATCCGTCGATAAAAGATCGTCGCCGGGTAAAACAAACAAATCCAGTCCCCGAACAGCGTTGGAGAACGGCAAGCTCCGGGACGAGAAAGCGGAGAGAAAACCGAAGAAGCCGATCAAGAAGACGAGTACAATGTCCGAACCTTCGGAGTGCAACGACTCCGTTACACCAACGGCGGACGCTGGCAGCAAAAAGAAGAGGATCGTGCGCGCGGTTAAGAGAATCGCGAAAAAGTCGAACGACGTCGACGCCGAGGTTGTCACTAAAACGACGGAGGAGAAGGGAGCGAAAAAGAAACCGACGAAAGCGAGCGAGCAGTCGAAAACTAAAGAGAACGGAGTAGAAACGCGAACGGTTGTAAAACGTTCGGGAGCGGCGGTTCCCGATCGAGCGAAGACGCAGCAGGAAGAAGGGGACGATTCGAGAAACGAGCATCGAGGGAACAGGAGCAACCTGAAGCTCGATCTGTCCAAGATACCCCAACACTCGTTCAGAAACAACAACAACAACAACGCCGCCGCTAACAAGAAGGACTCGCCGAGTTCCGATTCTCCAAAGTCGGACCGATCGATCGATCGGGTGTCAAAGGTGACGCATCGCGGCAGCATCACCGGGAACAAGATAATTATCGAGAAGCCGTTAAGCGCAAAGGACGTAGCCGAACTGAAGAGAGAGGTGACCGAATGCGTCAGGATGATCGAGAACCACGCGGACCGAGCGGAGAAAACCGGCCAACTACCAGCGTTGCTACCCGACCGAGCTTCGTTCGTTCCGAAAGAATCCCCGATAGACGAGCCGGAAAGTTTCGATTCGTGGTCGATCAGCTCGGCCGAGTACGGTGGTGGTCACGGTGGTCAGTCCCGAGGGCCCGACTCCTCCCATTCGCCCACATCCCCGTCCCATTCCCTCTACTCGAGGAGCAATACCGAGGGCAATTCCGAGTCGGTGATCGATCGTATACGCAGACGTAGCTTCTACTCGCGATTCAACGACAGACGAAGACCGTCGCTTACCGCACCCCCGCCGGGTCTCAATTTACCGAGCAGCGCGACGCTACCGCGCAAGTTCTCCTTCACCGGCCACAGCCATCAATCGTCGCGAGAGCATCGCGATCGCGGCCACGGTTTAACCAGAACCGGTTACAATCGATCCGTCGACCGACTCCGGTACTCCGACGAGCTCGCGAGCTCTCCTCCTCTCTCCGGCTCGTACGATCCCATCCGAAGACATCTCAGATCGCCGACCTTCGATCTGTCCGCGTCGAGGCCGAGGTATCACAGCGCCGACTTTGCCACTGCCGACTCGCCCCCGGAACTCGCACCAACCCTCTACAGAACCCCTGTCACCGGTCTATCCTCTTTACCGAGAACCTACGGTACCACCCTCCTCCTATCCGAACCAAAGACCGTCGAATATTACCAAGAGCTCTTAGCACCGAGCACCCCGGATCATTTCTCCCCGCGCAGATCAACCACCACCATCTCTACCTCCGAGTATCACAATGGAACCTTCGAATCGCCAACCTCGAACGCGAATGCTGCCAGACGGAAAACTTACGCGACGGAGAACGCGACCACCTCTCTCTCATCGCCCGGCGAACAGTCGACCGAACAGGCCAGGTAATTTCTACCTCTACCTTCTCTTTTCTCTTCTCTACACGATACCCTACCAATTATCCTAAATCTGGCTACCTCTGTTTTTTTTTTTCTTTTTCTTTTTCTTTTTCTCCATCTTTAGGGACAACGGTGATCGCGCGATCGAGATCAAACGCTTCGCCTCGACGTCTCTGGATCGTAGCTAAGATTTCTTTTCCTCCCCTCCGTGACTACGTCTACCGACTCTCTCCGTAATAAAACCGTACCATCTTCTTCTAGTCCGCATCGTGTGCAAACGATCGTGTGCGTTTTCTTCTTGGAAGACTGCCGCGTGTTTCTCGTCGCAACGATTCTCGTACCTACGTGTGCCGTTCGTAACTCTGTTCGTACTCGAAGAATACTTTGGTATCGAACCTTTTTTTTCACACGATTGTAATAATTATTTTTTCCACTATCATTATTATTATTATTATTATTATTATTATTATTATTATTATTATTATTATTATTGCTATTATTAGTATCACTCTACGTTATTCAAAAATAACGTCAACGTTGTTACTCCCTACTATTATTACCATTATTATTGTTATCATTATTATTATTATCATTATTATTATTATTATTATTATTATCATCTTCATCGTCGTTGTCGTTCTCATCATCATTGTCATTGCCACCTATCTATCATCATCATCATCGTCGTCGTCGTAGTCGTCGTCATCATCATCATCATCATCATCATCATCATCATCATCATCATCATCGTCATTATCATTATTATTATTATTATAATTATTATTACTATGTAAAAGTGTGCCTTGTGTAGGATGTAACGATACAAATTGTTTCTTTTTTTTTTTTTTTTTTTTTTTTTTGCAAGAGGTATAGTTTACGTTGTAATGAACAACGTAGAGAAGGGCAACGAACTTAACGCTGTCGCATCGCTGACACGATACTTGTAATCCATGCGCGCATTTGTATCAGCGAGACAGTGGCGTTAGGTCACTCTCCTCTATCGTATGTACATTTCTGCTACCCGCGTAGCACATGTTAGCGTATGAACATTTTAAACTGCCATGTGTATCCATTTTTCCTCCGTTGCCCTATCCGTTTCGTTTTTTTCTTCGAAACGCGTAAACATTATTAGAATGATTTTTGCTGCAGCAGTATTTGTAGAGATATAAGTAAAGAAGCATCGATAAGTATAATGAAGAAAATATTATACGTTGTACGTATAGCCTCGAGGCATTGCTTCGAAGAAACGACTGCTGCTAGAGTTCTATACCTTGTTATTACAATATTAATCCTCCACGCAGTGCTTTCCTCTTTGATTGTTTTCCCTGGAAATCGGTGTTCAGGTATCGTTCAGGTAAATTGTTCAGGTATTCGCTGGAAATTTCTAACTGATGATTAGCCACGGTCTTCCGCTTGTTGTGTATGCGTTTTCTACTGATATTTTAAAATAAATCACGCGCTACTCGAACGAGCATCGTTCGTCCGCCCATTGTCAAAGATCGATGTTCGTTTATTTCCTTCCGTCCTCTTGGCTCCCACCGTTTTCATCTTCGTTAATTCTACCGAATCTCGAATAATATTTCAGTGAACCGTGATTTCTTTCACGCGGCATAATACTACGTATGAATCCTATAAAGTTGCGATTTTATACGGAAAGGTATGAAAAAGAGAACAAGTTCTTTCGGTTGTACGACAAATTTTCACCTGTCACGCGTACGAAAGCTCTTATCGCCGGTAAGTTTTACGCGCGACACGATGCGATTCCGGTATCCGATATTCGAGAAGGGAAACAGCCGGCTTTGCTAGCAAAAGATATTTATACGTTAAAACCAGCAACGGTCAACTTGGAGTACGATATACGTGATACACACACACATATATATATATATATATATATACTGAATAGAATCATAAAAAGTTTCACGGTCTTTCCAACGCTGTAGGTACGGCTGGTTCACGGTACCTCTGATACCTCGTACGAACGATCCGAGGTTACGTTTTCCCAAAAAGGAATCAGATTTTATCGGAAACGAGTTAAAAATACGTCACGTTCAAAGAGGTTTACCCAGTGAGAAATTTAGCGGGATACCGTTCCGAAGTTAAAGCCGCACCGTTCTATCGGTCGCGATAGATTCTCGAGAAAATTCGATATCAATGTTTTGCTACGGCTGTATCGTGGCAACAAACGCCAACGAACCATCGATACCCGGGAATGTGGCGCTGCCGCACCTTTTCCTTTTCCAGAGAGAAACGACAGGACAGAAGTAAACTAGAATCGAATCGAAATGAAACGAAATGAAACGAAACGAACGCGTGACGATCATGACGGGAAAGGGATTCTGCGTAAAGATACGACTGGAACTACACGCCGTACGTATAACCAATTTTTCCGTCGTCTAGTGTTTTGAATTTCACGGATACGCGAAATCTTTTCAGGTGACGTGTCCCGGTGTGTGGCTGTGTCCTAACGGGAAAGTAGCGTTACGAATAACCAGTCTCGGTTCTACCATTGAATCTCACAGAGTATCACCAATTTTTCCGCTATTATTTCACAACGAGTTTAACTTTAAGAAAACTTTTACACGACTGGCTGCTTTAACAGAGTTACAGCGGTGTTTGGAACAAGAATCTCTCTACGCGGAATTGATACAATGGCTCGATCCGTGTAACCAGGCCATCCTTTTGGCCAGCTTCGAGACCAGTTTAGCGGATCTCCTCTACCCGGTAACATATTGTAAACGTCTGCTAGCCGGCGTCGACGTCGATCTACTCATGGACCCGAGCAAATATTTTCCCGTTTGTACTTTCTTTCTTTCTTTCTTTCTTTCTCTTCGCATGCTCGCTGTGTTGCGTTCCGTGTATGCTTGAGAATATGTTTAACGTCTCTACAGGGTATTATCGCGCCAAAAATCGAAGTCTCGACAAAAACGATGATAGAAGAGGTAAAGACTAGCTATCATCCGACCATCGACGGCACCTATGTGATCAATCCGAAACTAATCGATTCCAAGGTAGTCCCTCCGGTTGATCTATTAAATCGATTCGATTCGAATTCGTGGAATCTTTTTCAGCGAAAATCTCCCGCTAATAGGAAACGACCCGTCAAAGGTATTATCAGGCAACAAAGAGTTTGCCACGATCGAAGCAAAGCTAAAGGTCAAGTTCAAGCTTGCGCACCGTAAGTACCGGATTCGCACACGAGGGGACACACGCTAAATAATAAAAATAATTGGTAAATATATTCTCGTAGTGCAGCAGGATATCGATGCGAGTCGTGTAACGTGCGATACACGGGTCAGGACAACTCGTCCCGACCACGTCGCGTTCCATTTCTCTGCGGTAATCTCCACATCTTCGACAATTGTCCCGTCTGTTTAAGATACAAGTGCTATTTCTCTGGCCAGTGTAACAATATCTCATGCAACGTATCGAGTGGAAGGGAAAATCGAACAAACGCACACGACTATGACGAACGTCGCTGGTATGGTTGCGGCGATCCGTAAGTTTATCGCGCGCTAACTCTACTATACCTGTCTCTCACGATTTATTTGTTTATTTCTATTTTTCAGAACGGCTTTTTGCGATCAACGGTACAAAAAATGTGGTGAATTTTTTCCAAGCTAAATGGAAACGACCAACACGATAGATATATAGAATAATATGTATGCTTAACATTTTATTTTCACCTGTTTTCCTAACGAATACATCGGAGTTCCTTGAATCCTCGGACCGGAAAGATGCACGGATTTTGTCAACAATGCCGGAGACCTCAAATATATACCACGAGCCTGTGGCGTCCATGCTCTTAACAAAGCGTTGTCGTTTTTCTGTGCCGTAATCGCAACCCACCCTGTCGAGCAGACGTCTCGATTATCAATGAATAATAATCCGTTAACTTTTAATTAATTACCTGCACTTGAAAGCACTACGTCAGCGGCGGATACAGCTCTTAGACCAGTTACTTTCATCTCTTTTGATTCCAATCTTGGCCATACTTTCAATCGTTCTGGATCGTTTTTGGGCACGACGAAAGCTTCGGTTTCCAACAATCGATCGTATACCTCGTCCGCATCGGCGGTATAACACATCGTCACGGGTAGCTGGTTACTCGTGAATAGGGTGCATCTGTTCGATAGTGATTAAAAGAGAGAGAAAATCTCGAGTTCGCTCGATTGAGATTCGCGACTGTTCTACGTTATACGAATAAACTACCGAATAAAATATTCTCCCTCCAGATAATCTAATCTTCCCATACCAGCCACGAACATGGTTTCGCTCGGTCTCATTATGAACGTCCTAGGTGAGATAATTTGTTGCGGTAGCGTCAGCAACAGTTCATCTGTCGTTAATAGATCTAGTATTTGATCTCTCTGAATAGTACCAGGAGTATCGTAACACCAACGACTATGTTCGTATTCCGGGCTAGATTCGTCTAAAACAGGCTTTCTCAACATGAACTTGTGCGATTTTTCAGAGAAAGGATCGCTCTCTTCATCTTTCAGCGAATTCCCACTATACGTTCTACCAACGTGATCTAGGTGAGGAAAGAATAGAAAATAATATAACTGTGGGAAACTATGCGTAGAACGAAAAAGTTATGCATCGACTTCACCTTCGAGCGTCGCAAATTTCATGTTCCCCGTTCTGCTAAACTGATAATCCCTATATTTTAATAGTTCCCTTCGATAGAATTGCTCTTTCCTAAGTCTTTGTATTCTTAATCTAATTTTCTTTTCAGTAGGGTTCAAGATTGGAAATTTTAATAAATTCAACGTTGTGCCTGGCCAACCAGATACTGTCGCGCGTTGTACAAGATCAATGGCTTGTACTTTGCAATAATCCGAGTTTAATAAAACATTGAACAAAGAAGACTTTCCAACGTTTGTACAGCCGATTAAATAAACATCGCCTAAAATGTTTACCATTAGAAAGCGTGTAGAGTATGAAAAATTGGTGAAAAACGACAATAACCTTTGTGCCGCCACTTATACTGCAACTTGTTTATAAGTTCCTCTATACCGTAACCAGTTTTTGCAGATACGAGTTGTACGTGGGTAATATTTTCTCTTTTCACGTTTGTTACATCCACTACCGTATCTACCAACAGCTGTTTAATGTGGTCAAAAAAATCGGGGCTGTCCCTTGGTAGCAAGTCGATTTTGTTTCCCACGAGAAAAATAGGAGTAAAAGGATGCATAATACCTCTCAGACCAGGCCAAATGCTACAAGGGAAATCGGTCAAGTCGACTATTAAAATGATAGCACATTTTTTACGTTTAATTACGCTTAACAAATTTGGATAATCGTCTATCGACACTTTCACTTCTAAAGCGGCATTGTAAAATTTTAAGAAATGACATCTCTGACATATCATCGATTTCAGATCTTCGTTGCTTTTATGTAGAAATAATTCCGATGGCAAATATCCAGGAATAGCTGGATCTTTACAATGCATTAAAGCACCGCATCCGCCGCACGGAATACAGCTTACTTCTGAATTAACATCCGGTGTACCATAATATTTATACCAATCGACGTCGATTAAAGTATCGTCAAATTGTTCGTAATCGCACATCCAGTCGTACGGAATTTTCCATAACTCTCCTAGCGGCGCATTGCCATTGGACATATAATTTTCAAACTGTTCAGCGTCGATACTGCTTTCGCCGCTCAGGCGGTTCTTTCTCATCTCCAAGTATTTCTCGTATAAATCTTTGTATTTCGTATTCAGTAAATCCGTATTCAGATCTTTAGTACTCTCTTGTCCCGAATCGTCGATTACTTGGTACGAATCTACCATTGCGTACGGCATATGTAAAGGCTTTCGTTCCTCAGCATCCCCGTTTGTATCGTGGTCATCCTCTTCGACTCCTGTTCTGGCACAGTCCGTCTCGCCCCTCTGCTTCGTTTGGTTTCCTAAAGCAACGCTAAATACAGACTGTTCGGCAACCTTTTCGTAATCCACTTTTTTTACGGATTGAAAATTTTCTTTCAATCTGTTCTTATATTCCTGCTGTTTCGCAATTACATTTTTTAAATCCAGGTAATCGCAATAGAGCAACTTATCCCGAAGTGCCAAAACTTTTGGATCCGCCTCAAACTGAATACTTCTGCACAAAATATTTTCCCTGAATTGTCGTAGTCTTGGATTACGACATAAACCGCTCGTACGTAATTGAAATAACCAAAATCGAATGCTAGATATTTGCATGTTGCATGTCGAAGTGTAAGTAGATAATTAAAATGATAGCACCTTCTTAAAACTGCACTGTTTATACATGTTCACATAACCTACGAACCGTCCGCGTGCATCGAAAGATGAATCTTTTAAGAGGTAAGAGAGAGTCCGATGCTGTAAGGAAGAGCGAGACGGATGATACCGGCTCCACTCTGAAACCCGTGGCGCCATCTCTGTGAAAAGTGCTCAAACTGCTCGCACCGCGTTATCGGCAGCGAAGTAAACTACTTACCGGCTGGTGGCGCCATCTCTGTGGCGAGTGCTAAAACTACTCGTCGAATAGTTTCCGGGCTCGCCACAGAGATGGCGCCACTAGTCGGTAAGTAGTTTACTTCGCTGTCGATAACGCGGTGCGAGCAGTTTGAGCACTTTTCACAGAGATGGCGCCACGTGTTCCAAAGTGGGGCCGGTATCATCTGTCTCGCTCTTTCTTATAGCTCTCTTACTTACTTGTAAAGCGGGAAACATAATTTATCTTACTCCAGTTGTTTTGCAAGTTTCAGGGTAAAATAGGGACTATTATAATATGAACGAAACTGATGTTTCTCTGAAAAAACAAAAATCTCAATTTCCCTGGCATTATTTATGCTTTTAGGGTGTAGCATCGGCCGTAAAAATTTGTCACGCGTGTAGCGAATCACCCTGTATAGGTGTAGTAATGGAACACAAATACATATAATACACTATATAAACGTATAAATAAGAAATATGAATTGCGATACGTTGCCACGATACAGAAATTCCTCAAGCCCGATACGTTTGCACGTTACTCCGACTCGGCGCATTAAAGTAGTCGAACGTAGAAAAAAGGAATAAATAATTGTCGATAAAGCGTACGTGATCGACAGCATGTATCACCGCAAGGTCGTCACGTTCTAACTCGTGTCAATCACACAGAGGTCGCGCAGTTTCCTTCGTGCTGTCCAAACAGAAGAGACGAGGAAAGCTTTTGCTTTTTTAAGCTGGAGAGAGAGAGAGAGACTGAGACTGAGACTGAAAATTTACGATGCGGAAGCAATAGTGTAGCATTTAGTTTTATCTTTTATCCGCAAAATGTTCGATTTTTAACGAACCGAACAACCGAGCCAGCAGAAAGGACAAGCGATTAAGTAAGTGAGAAACAACAATGGATGACAATAAAGCCTAGGACACACCGAATCACTTTTGCCGAGTGAGTTAATTCACGTCTGAAACTATACGTGTGAGTCGTGAAACTGAAATAGATAGACAATAAATCAGATAGATGGCATCTGTTTTTTCTTTTATTATTCGAAATTAAAGGAACGGCGGAGATGAAGGAAGGAGAGCAAAGGAAATCGAACGTTAACCGAGAAAATGTTGCGAATGGTCAGAGTGCTCGTTTCAATTCTATTGCCAAGTGACAAGAGCTTCCGTATCTTAATTAATCTAAATCGGAATATTATTAAAATTAAATAAAAGAAAGATTACCTATTAGTTACGGAATATATCAACTGATCTATGGGAACAATAAATTAGTTGTTCCCGTTTAATCGAAATGAATTCGATGGTGCCGATGGTCACGGTCGACCAATCAGTCGAGCAATCAGCTCTAAAATGAAACCCTTAGAATTACAAGGTGTTGGAAGGTTTAAGGTCATCTTAAGGAAGGAGGTCGTTTTCTGTCTACATAAAAGAAAATGTTAAAAATATATTTTATCACGAAGAAAAGCACGTGGATATGGTATGTTTGGCGCGCTAAACGAGCCAACGAGCTAAACTTTAGATGAACTAATTATAAAACGATTGAAACCATCCATGAAAAAGTGGTCACAGATAGATAGATTTAGTAATTGTACGTAGTTGAAAAGTAGTTGTTAGTAATTGAATCTGATTTGACTATTTTAAAATGCGATCAGTTCTATAGACGAAGCGAAGAGCAAGTAATCACGTAGTCGGTTAAATCGTTCGGACCGATTATGTAGAGGTTGTAGGTCTCTGAAAGCATTTTTTCATTGACTCGCAGGCACTTGGTGCGCGCGTCATCGATCGACCGACCGAGCTGTAGTCGAGGTGCTCGTGCCACGTATACGCTTTCCATCGCTCTTGGATAGAGTTTGAATTTCATTTCTTTCAACAGCAAACCTCGCAAAGTATTATTATCGACGAAGAAACGAAAGATAGAATGGCGAGTTGGCGCATTCGTCTTTTGTAAACACCCACATATCTGCGACGCGTAAATTATTCTGGCACGCAAACAGTATTATTCAACGCGTGGATAATAAGACGCACACAGTGGATAGGAATAATCAGCCAGGCAGGACATTAGCATTGCTTCAACTGGTACATTAAAAAACAAATACCTAGCTTTTCTCCCTATCTTGTACATTTCCATATCTAGTCGTACACTGAAACTTCAAAGAAAGGGCAACAACCATACCAGTAAACGGAAAATGAGAATTTCGTTTCTTCTTCCGTTATTATATTATTTCTCGGAGAGAAATAGTCGTTCTCGAAGGCAACGAACAGATCCTGCTGGCTTTTATGCGTCTGGCACGATTCCCGAGTTTAACGTATCGTTATAAATAACGTCTGGTCTACTCGTGTTTGCTAGCTACCATTCCTGTCTACGTACGTACGTAAGTACTACCTGCAAACACCGAATTCCGCGTCATTCCGCGGATATTTCCATTCTTTCCAACTATTTTTCATTCTTTCCTTTCGAACTTTTCTAAAAGGGGACCTTAAATAATTCATTTTCTGCAAACTGTTATAATATAAGCGCACACGTTACATAAGAGAACGCGAAAGCGTTTCGGAACGATCGGTGGAACTTTCGTCGCCATAGAACCCGACAGTGAAGAAAAACGACAGCCACTTGAAGGTGTCGTACATAAATTAACGGTAAGGGTGTTCGATTGTTTTGCGACTACCGATGCACAGGTGTTACATTTTAAATACATAGAGAGAAACTTTTAGCACGCATCTACGCGTAGCTGTAGATATTAGATATGTAACAATCAAGGTTAATTAATTGTAAGTCAGTTCCGTCCACGTCGATACCTTCGGATCTCGTTGAACTCGTGTTAACTCGACTTGTATCAGATTAGGGTGGGCCATTGCTTAAGTTTCAATCGCCGCCAACAAGTTTCTTAGAAAGCTTCGCGTATACAGTATACAGATGTACGTGTACGTTACGTATGCATACGTATGCAGGAGGCTTTCATCCGAACCCAAGCTTGCTGTTTATATAGACTATAAACAGAAGATAAGCTGGGAAACGGTCCGTAGCCAACTCCGGTCTACACTTCCATATCTATCTACGTATTGGTAAAGTTTACTGTCGAGGCTTTTTTTTCTTTTTTTTGCGCGCGCGCGCTTCTCTTAAAAATATTGTTTAACGAGTGAACCATTTCCACTGCGATTAGCATAGAAAAGTTACTTTCTGAATATAGCAATGATAATTTAAATTATCATAAAACTCCTGTAAAGTGTAGACCGTTGTTCTATTTGTTGAATATGTATCGGAATTTTGTCGCGAACGTAGCATATAACGACTCTCAACTCTCGTTTATATTTTTCGCCTCCTCTAATCATCGAATCAAATTTTTTCAATCAATATCCGAGCGAAAGATATTTTATCGATAGAACAAGTTTATCAGAAACTATTTTCATACACGTCTTCAAACTCCGTGGAACATCTAAGAATCGAATCTGTCGTTATACAATAGCGATCGAACAATGAGAATAGCTTATTTTAATCAAGATTAACGAATAGAATATATTTATTTTCTTTATTTACGAAGATTAACGTATCTAGGTAAATACGTACTGCGCCGTATAGTCATATTGAAATCGAGCTTCATATCGTTGCAAGTTTATTCCAAGTGGATTCTACCCGAAGCCGTTGAAAGATTCATGATATACAGTGCTGGACAAAAGTATTGGCACAGCATGATTGTTATGATAAAAATGCTTATAACTATGAAACAAATTGTTAAAAAGGAAAAATTTGTTTACACGTTTATTTATTTATTATTCTAGATTATTATTTAACAGAAACAGTAATATAAATAAAGTGATATGCGAAATAATAACAAAAACATATTTATTGAGCGTTTTAAGCATGGACAAAAGTATTGGCACAAATGATTGAAAGTACTTAGAAATTAAAAATTAATATTTGGTTGGCCCTCCATTCCTCATGATAACTTCCTTCAATCGTTTTGGCATTGAAGTTACCAATTTTTTTGTAAAATCCGGCTCTATATTGTTCCATTCTTGTAAAATAATAGCTTTTAATTGGTTTTTGTTTGTTATATTATATTTTCTAATTTTTTTTTCTAATTCATTCCAAACATGTTCGATGGGATTCATGTCTGGACTCTGGGGTGGGGTATTTAATGTATGTGCGGTATTGTAAACGATCCATTGTCGTACAATATAGGCAGTATGTTTTGGATCATGGTCTTGTTGAAAATAAAAATCACGCGGGAGATTTAATTTATTAGCACTTTTAAATAAATTTTCCTTTAATATATTTAAATATACATATTTGTCCATAATCTCATCTATGAATACTAATTCGCCAACCCCAGACGCTGCAATGGAACCCCATACCATGACTCCACCTCCTCCATGTTTCACAGTGGCTTGTAAATGTTGTGGATCCATTTCCGTATTTGGCTTTCTCCAAACTAATACTCTGCCATCTGATTTAAATATATTAAATTTAGTTTCATCTGAAAATAATACGTTATTCCAGAATGTGGGATCCTTTTTTATAAATTCTTTTGCAAATTCTTTTCTCATCTTCCGATTCTTCTTGGATATGTATGGTTTCCTTCTTGCGACACACGCAGAATATCCCGCATCTTTTAACACTCTCCGTATAGTTTTCGAACTTACTTCTTTTTTATTTTCTTCATTTAACTTTGCTCTAAGTTGTGATGAGTTTAATTTACAATTTATTTTCACTTCCTTTACAATTTTCCGTTTTTCTCTAACTGTTAACTTTGAGGGACGTCCACTTCGATTCCTACTTTTGAAATCTGATTGATTCTCAAATCGTTTTACGACACTTCTAATAGTGAATCGACTTCTATTAACACTTTTTGCTATTTCACTATAAGATTTTCGCATTTTGTGCAAATTTAATATTATTTTTCTCTCTTCACTTGTAGTTTCTTTCCCTCTTCTTGACATTGTTGCTTGTTATATTTCCTATGTTGCTAATCGACTGAACTTAAGGATGACTGTTAGAAAAAATGACTATCAGGGAATCCCCTACCTATACCATCAAGTGACAATCGGATTTTTTTCGGAGAGATACAACTACACTAAATTTTGTATAATGTGCCAATACTTTTGTCCATGCTTAAAACGCTCAATAAATATGTTTTTGTTATTATTTCGCATATCACTTTATTTATATTACTGTTTCTGTTAAATAATAATCTAGAATAATAAATAAATAAACGTGTAAACAAATTTTTCCTTTTTAACAATTTGTTTCATAGTTATAAGCATTTTTATCATAACAATCATGCTGTGCCAATACTTTTGTCCAGCACTGTATGTACGTCGCTTGTTATGACGTGTCGCGATATATTGGAAAAACGAACAGGCTAGTCTTTTCGATACTTTTTTCATGAAATAATTGCACGTAGTAAGTTTGAGAAATAATTGCTCCCTAGTAGTAGCAGCGTTCTGCTTTCTGATTCTTCGTTTCCCGTCGTTCTGCCTGTCGTTCTTCCAAAATTATACCTCTTTTGCCTTGGCACACACGATTGCATCATCAGACTCGAGGATCACTGGTATCCACGAGACTGCTCTAATCGTGTTCAAAGTTACGTCTATAACGATAATACTCGATTTCATTGTATTTGTAAGGAAAAGTGTCGGTTATTTTAATAATTAACATTAAAATAAGGGAATAGAATCGATATTATGAGAAAGTATTCGCAGATGGATGCTGACTGTTTTCAGCGGATAACGTTGAATAACAACGCAATACCTCACCTTAATCGATTTGTACGTCATCGCGCGAGTCTTCGTAGCGTCGAAAAAAAGAGATGCTTCGCCACTTTAACGTCGAACGTTGATCCTTGCACACGTGTACATACGTATTGTTAAAACCAATACGTTATTTTAATCGTGCTGCGGATATGCGATTATCGCAATGATGACGCGAATGATGCAACGGTGGTTATAAAATATTTTATTACCTACGACGAAATGATACGTACGTACGTGTGTATGCAAACTATGAAATCAGAATATAAAAGAAGCGATAGCATAATATGATACGGTGCTGGTTCGCTTTAATCGATCGGTCGGTCGCTCTGTATCGATCATCATCGATCCGATGCCGATTTTAACCATATTTTCGACTAAATAATATCGTAGGTAAACAATCAACCATTAGGCTTACGTAATAATAACAAGGCTGTGATGTATAAAGTTAGAACGCAATATGGTGCTGATTATACGTATAGGCAACAAGTTCACGCGATGTCGGCCGATTGAAAACAAACTTCGATGGACGATACGAGTATGCGCGTAACGTAACAATTGTCCATGTGTGCGTGCCTACGTTCAAACTAAACGGCTAAACGACACCAGAAGACCAAGTAATGTAATGTTTCTCATCTGTTTCCCCCCTCGTTTCTCTTTTCCCTCGTCCGTTCTTTGTCCTCTCACTTGGTGTATTCGCATTCACGTTTTACCCTGCACGCTCTTCGTATACGTACGTACACAAGTAGCCAAGATCAAGTATTCTCTCTCTCTCTCTCTCTCTCTCTCTCTCTCAACTCTTTTCTACGTCGCGTGATGTTATACGTGGCCATTGTGCGCGCGCATCTTTTCCAAAACAACGCACGCCACGACCGCCCCGGTGTCATTTCCCGTTCTCTCTGTGTTTATCCGATGCTGATCCTATATAGCGCAAGTATAAAGTATAAGTAAACATCTCGAGCGTGTAATATCTAACGATCGAGTCGATAAACTCTTTTTGCTTTAACTTTTTCGAAAAACATTTACCAATCGTACGTGCGGAATGGTGTTATTACCGGCATGTCAATTCCAAACACAGTGATTCTCAAGCGTTCCGAACTGAAAACTAAACTATAAACAATTAACTAAATAACCGTGTCCTCGATTCCGAGAGATTGGTGAAGAAACGAATTTGAAAAGATCCGAATAGAAAAGTGGGAAGAGAGGAAAGAGAAAGGTGAGCTTGATGATGAATACGAACTGATATATGAATCAGTGGTGAATGTTATTGCATCATACGATTGGATAATTCGATAGTCAGAGTGGTAAGGAAAAGGAAGAGAGCCTCTGCTCGCGGGAGGTACGTGACGCGGCACGGTTTTCAGAGGGCGTCGCCGAAGTCGGGGCCGATTCGACGTAGAAGCAGCGGAAAGGCCAGGAGGAGAGTGTATTGTATTGTAGCGGCGGCTGCAACGCATCGCGTGGTAGGGATAGAGGATTCGTCGATGCTCGGACACGGAGGTGTAGGCGAGCGGTGGGGCTGTTGGTAAGCGTAGCGACCATTTTGCGAAGTTCAGTCGGAAACCAACTGCCGAGCAGTGAGGGAAGGTAAACGAAAGGGCCCCGATGTGTTAGCCGAAGGATTTTTAATGCGCTTCCGAGCCCGGTTACCGCTACGTGCGAGAGGCTGTGCGATACCGACTACCGGAATAGCGACCATCCAGAGATTTTCATCTCGAGGACTGGGATCGTTGGGGACTGGAATCGCGGGACTGGACGAGTCGAGAAGAAATCGAAACAGCTCTATCCGTTCGTATCGACGAGTAGCGGACAAGTGAAAATACGATCGAGCCAGAGAGAACTGGGGAACGAAGAAAATTAAGTGCAGCGTCAAACTCTGTGATAGTATTTATTCAATCGATTCATCCGCCACGGTAACATCGCGACACCTGACAAAAAGAACAGAAACCGTAAAACGTAGATAGTCTTTATATATTTATTTATATCTGTGATACCGACACCGATATACATCAAACAATCCTGAGAGTCCAAGTGCGAGTGAGGGAGAGAGTGTACGTCGGAGAGCGAAGAGTAAAAGGTGAAGGAAGAGAGAATTCAACGGAATAGCGGGAAAGAAGATAATATCAGTATCTTAGTGGATATAGATCAGTTTCATGTATATACAACTGACTCTTTTTTACGATTATTGATATCGGTTTTAAGGTAGAGAAAGTGGTGGGAGAAAGGGAGGGAGAGAGAGAGGGAGAGAGAGAGAGAGAGAGAGAGAGAGAGAGAGAGAGAGAGAGAGTGAGAGAGAGGCGGGAAAAGTACAGGCTGTAATTATTAATCGTTGAATAAGAAAGAAGAGAGAAGGAGCAAAAGCAACACCGGTTCGAAGATAATAGTATTTTTCCTTTTCGGTTCCTTTTTGAAGAAGGGAGAATTAAGTCGAGCCAAGTGGCATTGTTGTCGAGTGCAAAAATGGTGGAAAAAATCTTGGAAGAACGGGAGGACGGGTGCCAAGAGGTTGGACGAGGTAAGAACATTTTCTTTCCCGAACTAAATATTAGTCGAATTCCCTTCGCTTGAGAACGATAGAGACACTGTTTTTATCACGAACGATTAAAAGAATCGATGGCTACTCGTTCGTTTATATGAACGCACTTTCTCCTTGATTAACTTTTCGGTACGCATGCAACATTGCCACCAATTTTACGCCAACTTGTTTAGAGAAGGAGAGTGCAGTTTTCGTTTGAAAATGTTCGAATTTGTGTAAAAGGAATATATACGAATGAAACGTGTGTGCATCGACAAGGTGACAGAAATCGCAGAGGTCAATCGTTGTGGAGAAGCATAAGTATAGCTCGTGACAGAGTGGTATCGTTTAATAGAACTTTCTCGAAACCGGTACGCGCGTTGCCAACATTCCTCGCTTCGACGTCTCTGTTTCGGTAGGAGAGCTACAATTCTCCCTACAATTACATCCCTCTTTTGAACGATCGAGCACAAAATAAGGTTCATTTCATTCTTCTAAAACAATTTAACTGCATTTCATGGTGGTGATCGTGTATTCGAACATTTAAGCTAATCGATACGGTAGTCCCGTTACAATATTTTAAAGGTTTTAGTCGCCAAACGAGTAAACTAGTGCCAGTGGAACAGTAATATCATATGCCGCATTCTTGCGAACATTAACATGCAATACAGCAATAGATGACAAACGTGACGGATGGTAGTTTCGAGGTACCAAAGGGAAGAACAACCGGAATCAGACGATATATATATATATATAAAACGAGTACGCAATAGTACGCGTTGTTAAATTATTTTTGAAGTTGAATGTAGGTTAGTCGGCTCGTGTTCAAGTTGAACACAAATTCGAAGGGGTGACACGTTGAAGGGCACCCCAAAGAAAGAATAGTTGAGAAAAGGGATAGACGGAGGTAGAGAAGTCGCGCGCGCATGCCCGTTTTATTGCTATCTTTCCCTTTTAAAGGGAAGAAAACGCGACAAATTCTTTCAGACGCTAGGAGAATGGGAGAACGGGGGTTGTTTGCTTGAAATTTTCTGTCGTCGCGTCTCTAACCTTGAAACGGATTACACTTTCCTGCATACTGATCGGCGTTAAACAAACGGCTTGAATCTTTCCAAATTTCTTATTTACTTAACACAGAGATCGAATGTTTTCCAACAGCACGTGTTTCTCCTTTTCCGTAATCTCTGATTGAAATATTCTAAATTTTTGCAGAATATTTATAGACTACAAGGGTAGTCCCTACACTAGTAAGTAATATATACGTGTACGCGTGGTCGTTCCATTTCGTTCCTTTTTATGTCTTCCTGTGTCGCAGGTTCTGCGGATGCAGCAACATAATCGTACAGGCATATCTCGCGTAAGATGGCGGCGTTCCTTTTCTGTGCCAGTCATTGAACTCGCAGCTCTCGGTGTTCAACCGTATATTGCTTCTCGCACTGCATCGTCGATGCCAGTTACGAAAATATTTTCATTAGTATATCATTGATATTATAGTTAACTAGTGGATAGAATAACAATAGCGATGATGAGTAATATGGACATCAGTTGATTTTAGTTATACTCGAAATTTCCACCTCGGAAGACAGTAACGTAACCATATCTAGAATTGAAATAAGGATCCACGTAAAGCACCACTACACTTTCGTTGTTCTGTCAAAAGTGACCATCCTC
The DNA here is from genome assembly GCF_050948175.1 of Xylocopa sonorina. NCBI lineage: Eukaryota > Metazoa > Arthropoda > Insecta > Hymenoptera > Apidae > Xylocopa > Xylocopa sonorina. The sequence goes on from NC_135199.1 coordinate 13,732,825, forward strand.
GAACCTGATATAATATTTCTGGTCTCGAAGAAATCTTCGTTAAAGTATATAAATGCGTTTTCTTTTCTTTTTTTTTCTTTTTTTTCTTTTTTTTTTATTAGTACAAGTGGTTTTAACTGTAATGTAGCGGTACAATTCCTCTCCGTTGAACCGCTGAAACATAGCAAATATGTAATTATCTATGACCGATAAGGTAAATATTATTGATTCGTGTAACGCGAACAATGAGTAATATACCCTTGGTTTTAATGGTCAAACAATGTGTCGATAAAACATGTGCGAGAATAAATGATACGTACAGTGTCTGTTATAATAGTATTAAGGAAAGGAAAAATGTCACGTGTAAGTATACGCTCGATCGGTTGATTCTCCAGAAATATCTCTCGTGTATAAACAACTGTTGCATAATTCCTACTCATTGCCGCATTTTTCGACTCTGCTAAGCCTACAATACTATTACATTATACTATAGCTACGTTTGTTTTTCTTGTACGCGCAAACGTTTAGGATGTGTAACGGTAATGGTAATGGTAATAGTAATAGAAATGATATGTTTGTTTCAGAAGATGCGAATTGTAGAGAGACCGTGGGTACCACGGGAGAGTCTATGAGCGCGGTGCAAGCTCGACAGGAAGAAGCTAGACGCAAAAGACGTAAGAAGAAACGCTCTGGCTCGTCCTTGATGTCTTCTTGCTTCCAAGGTAAAATTCAACCCGTACGGAGATATCGTCTGGAACGATGTAACGTACAGTGTGCGTATAATTCTTGCTCCGGTGACTTGCATTTCGCTTGGGTGTCTGACCTTGCACAAGTTCAGAACGTTCGAGAAGCTCGCAGTGAAACGGGTACGATCGATTGTACGCGCAGGCCCAACTTTTCCTCGGTGCATTGGCCGATGGTTTTATCCTTAAAAAAGAAATGGATATTCCTCCCGATGTATTTCCAGCAGAGAACTCGTTCGATCGTTACACACGGTTGTTTTTTGTTTGAACACGTTGAACGATACGGGTACAACAATAGTCAGGGATTAATAACGTTTGTTCACCGAGCGAAACCGTTACGTCACATGATACGATCGATTTGTGTAACAGAGTTCCGATGTTCGAGAAGCTTCCACTCCGTACTTCCAATCCTAGTGGTAAACTCCAGGCACATAAGTGCACGCTCGTATACGCTACAATGTGGGCCACGGGTTAGGTTAACTCGTCGAGACCGAAGAATTCGTTAAGAGAATTACGTAAAGCTTTTAGAATTGAAAAAGGATGTAGAATCGATGGTAGAATTTGGCACAGATATATAATAGAACAGATATACAATATAATGGAAGGGGTAGGAAAGGTGGAAGCCTAAGTAGTATTATCGGGTTTTGGTTGCTAGGTATTCAGCGGTGTTGCCAAGCAGAATCGTATCTTTGGCGCGAGGCAAACTGGGTAGGGAGTTTAGAGTGGAGAGAGCGGACAACTGTTGTGAGAGTTAGGGAGCAGAAAAGGGAAGGTAAAAAGAGAGTTGATAGCGCAGCTTGCGATACATAGACGTATATATAGTTGCCGCGTAGTTGTACGAGGGAACGAACGAGCCGGATAAAGAACGGAACGGAAGCATGGTCTTTATCGAGATAGGCGACGGCGGAGGAAAGAAAGTGAAAGAAGATGAAAGATTTCATTAGATTAGCTTCCGAGTAGCATCTCGCGTAATCGTAACATTGACAAATCGAACCGCTTGTTTCAGAACTGTACCGACTGACCGGCGAAGTTCTTGGCGAAGGTGCCTACGCCTCGGTTCAGACTTGTAGGTCACTCTACACGGACTTGGAATACGCGGTGAAAATAATCGACAAGATCCCCGGGCATGCACGAGCGCGCGTATTCAAAGAGGTTGAAACGTTTCATCATTGTCAGGGACATCCGAATATCATCCAGCTAATCGAGTTCTTCGAAGACGAAGAGAAATTTTATCTAGTATTCGAGAAGGTGAACGGAGGTCAACTGTTGAGTCGAATCCAAGAAAGGGTTCACTTCAGCGAACGAGAAGCGAGTCAAATAATTCGAGAGATCGCAAGCGCACTAAATTTCCTTCACAAGAAAGGTAGCGGTCCACGCAGCATTAAAACCTAAATAATAAATTCAATCGGATCGATCTCGTTTTTTAACGTTTAACTCGTTTCCTTCCCGGTACTTTTTAGGTATCGCCCACAGAGATTTGAAACCGGAAAACATCTTGTGCGTGTATCCGGATAAATTGACTCCGATAAAAGTGTGCGATTTCGATCTTGGCTCGGGCATAAAATTCAACAACTCGTTATCGAGTCCCGTAGCCACGCCGCAACTGTTAACGCCGGTCGGTAGCGCCGACTTTATGGCTCCGGAAGTTGTCGAAGCTTTCATCGGAGAAGCGAATTATTATGACAAGCGTTGCGACCTATGGAGCCTTGGCGTGATCATGTACATTCTCCTCTGCGGTTATCCGCCTTTCTATGGGAACTGCGGCTCCGACTGCGGCTGGGAGAGGGGCGAAAATTGTCAAGCTTGTCAAGAACTTTTATTTACCAGTATTCAAGAGGGGAGGTATGAATTTCCGGACAACGAGTGGAGGTGCATTTCAGAAGATGCGAAACATTTGATCAGGGGTTTGCTGGTCAAGGAAGCCCATCAAAGGCTTAGCGCCGAGAGTATTCTGAAGCATCCGTGGATCAATCCTGGTCCGAGTTCCGTTGAGAATACTGAGAAATCTCTTACTACTCCTCATATTATTAGGTTCGTTCCCTTTTCAATGGGCTCACTTGTGTCACAATGTTGCAAACGAATTTGTACAATTTCGGAATTTCACTCTTTTCACTTGTCTGTCTAGGAGGAACAATTCCGCTAGAGAACTCTCGGCGTTCGCCGAATCGGCGATGGCTGTGAATCGTGTGGTACTTCAACACTTCTCCGTGAACTTGGAAGAACTGGCCGAGAAGAGAGAGCCGAGGTTGTCTACTTCCTCCACGGACGAAGATAATCATCCTTACGGGCACATGTCCGATTCAAGCAGCGAACTATCGGAACATAGTAAGCTTTGCGCAATCCATTCCTCTAGCGAGTTCGATGGAAATTCGCGTCAAAAATCTTCATTGGTTCACTCGAGTATCGATTTAATCGATTCGAAAGTGATTGGAAACAATCGATTGATCGGGAAAGATTCGTCGCTGCATCAGCTGTTTGGTTTATCACCGCCTAGCGAGAGTCGTCTGATGCAACGTCGTTTAAAAGCTCGTTCGGATCTGCTCGAACGTCAAACCAACAAAGCAGTTATCGCGTCCCCGAGTGGCTGAACGGTGACATCTTTTCGAGAGAAACAAAGATCTCCTTTCTTGGTAGCGCGTATAATTCGTATTTACACGTCTGCATCTACGAACACGAAAGAAGAAGAAGAAGAAGAAGAAGAAGAAGAAGAAGAAGAACCGTAATACAGTAATTTAATTAACGCTCTATCTATCGGCTATTTAAAAAGGGGTGACGAGAATAGAAACGATACATCCTAAACAATTTCATTATTTTTATGTGCGCGCAGCCATATCCCATAACACTCGCGAACGGATAATAATAATTCTTGGCGTATTTTTATTCTTCGATTTTCGAAGAACACAAGCAACGTTCGTAAAATGCCTTCTCTTTCCTTTCTTTCATTTTAGTATCGTTTCCTCAAGCCTGTTCAATTTTATCTATCGCGTCGTTCATTGACAACGCTTTTCTCTCAAAGAATACGAACGAACATATATCCTAGAAATGTTCGTTGCGTCGATTCGTTTCGCGTGTCTCTAAGAAAATATAAAGTTATCTTTACCTTTCAACGGGAACATCTCTTTCAAGTTCCCTATCTGTTCGAAATCGTGTAATATAATACGAAGGAAGACCGAACGGTGGAGATCATTATTTTCCGTACTATTTTCGTTATTACGATAAATGAAGAGAGAGAGAGAGAGAGAGAGAGAGAGAGAGAGAGAGAGAGAGAGAGAGAGAGAGAGAGAGAGAGAGAGTGCTGCATACATGTTCGTTCATATCGACTCTAGACGATTGTAGATTGTTATCGAAAGGAGAGATGAAAAAATGAATCGATGAATTTTTCTTTCTTTAGTTTCGTGATAATGTTTGGCGAAACATTTTCAAAATTGCCCTATTTCTTGACTACCATTTATCAAAGAACGACTAAAAACAACAATACGGATACAAACGGAAGGTAGCACGTAATGATGACAAGGGTAATAAAATACGCGTCTCTTGGTGCATGTTACGAATAGTTTGCTCACTAGGTTTTTAAGAATGTAGTAGAGTGTAAGTTCGAAAATGTCGCATATATGATAATCCAAGAAAGGAACAGCGGGTGTTTGTGTTGAAACGAAAAAGGGGCGACAACTACGGCCATTTTTTTTGTAAATGTCTCTTAAGTATCTTTGTAGAATGTTAGTACATAAGCAAGATAAAAAAAAAGTTAGTTAAACAAAAAAAGGAAAAAATACAGAAAAAATACAGAAAAAATTGTACCTGCGTCGTAAGTGATTAAGAGTATACCGAGTGAGAAGAGAGCGAGAATGAGACTGAGTGTGTGCGTGTGCGTGTGCGTGTGGGTGTGCGCGCGCGTGTGTGCGTGAGAGAGAAAAGTATACGGAGAAAAGTAGAGAAGAATTGCCAGTAACGTGCGTAAGTGCGTGCATGTACGAGTGTCCACGCGTGTTTACGCCCGTTTACCGGCAAACTTTCTCGAAATACCTAGATTACATGAAAATCTCATCCATTAATTACTGTTGCGTATTTTTCTAGAGTTTTATCGATGAAATGCCGTTTTATCGTCTACCCACCTACAGTTACGATCATTTTATTTTCCTGTTTAACAGATTTTCGTTTCGATGATATGCTAGAGATTATGGGAAATAAAACTGTCACATTGGAAATAGTAGATATTGTGCAGGATCGTACTGTCCGGTGGGAGACCTTTTACTCAGGACAGTTGGAACGAGCTGCGCAAATTTGTTATTATACAAATTACATACACTATCGCGTTTGAGAAAAACTGAGGAGACAGAGCTTAAGATATCTATATCGATGGGATCGAAACCCATCCAGGGTTAAACATTAATCGTTACCTGTTCTTCCACCATACTTGAATTAACCCTGATGAACTTTGTTCGACAGCTTTACGACACATTCTATAGTAATAGCAACAACAGACGTCTATGCGTATGGCGATGCGATAGCATTGCTAAACTTTCCATTTCTCGGGACGTTCGATCTCTCCCAAACTCTCTTCTATGCAGATATATTAATTTTGCCATATCCTTTTATTCGATTCTCCATCGCCTCCAGTTCGTCCATCAATAAATGCTCGGAAATTTCAAGGAAATCTTTGATTCTCTTGGAAATTGCGACATTTATCAATAGGAGGAGGACCGTATTATCGATTTCTCGTAGTAAGAAGATTCATGTGGACATACACGCGTTATCGCACGTGCTTACGACGTAGAGACGAAAAAAAAAAAAACACCAACAAAACAAAAGGGAAAAAAAAACAAAAAAAAAGAAACAAAAAAACAAAAATACGTTACATTAATTACAACATCCGTGACTCTGTAATCGCAAAAAGCGTTAAGAAACACGAGTAGAATGCAAAATTTGCCCCTTTCTTCGTAAATCGAAAGATACGATCACGCGAAGAAAAGTGAACAAATCTAACGACGTGATCGTATCTTCCAATTGTATCTCTTTTCATCCACGTTGATCGATTTTAATGATGCATTTTTATTATTCGTTTCGTTCGTTCAATTGGGTGTGGCGTGTAACCGCAGCACCACAGCTTTTGTATACAATAATTTCATAACGAAACTGAATGTATTCTCGCTGGATAATCCATTTTTTTCGCACGGTTATATCTTGGACAGAATGTTCCGCTCAACTTGCGTTCCCTCGAACCGCCCCGACAATGATCGTTGATCGTCGCGTTTGAACAAGCTGGATCGATCATTTAACGTTGATACGAACGAAGAAGAAGAGAGGAATGGTAGAAGAGGAGAGCGCGTAGTCGAGGAGGAACAAGTCTGTTTAAGGAATGTAACTGTATCGGAATAAGAAGAGTAAGAAGAATAAGAAGAAAAATCCACGGCCATAATAATGTAGATCTTTAAATTGATAATAATATCGCGGTGTACTGTATGGATGGATGCGCGTATTTGTGCGTGTGATGAATGGGTGGACGAATAAATTTGTGTTTAGGTGAGAGTTCCAGTGAGAGAAAAATATTTAGCGTTTAAGAGAAGGAAAATAAACAAACACCTTTATATAGATTTGTAAAAGTACGTGCTAAGATTACCGCTGCGTTATCCCGACGAGCCATTCTTCGATCATCTTTCAAAAGCTTTGCGTTGAGGACGCACACGTGGCTTAGCTTCGTCGTTCGTCCAATACGATATCAAGGGTCGTAGTGAACGGATAAAAAGGAATTTATTTCGGCTAACGTAACACGCGTCTCCGTCCTCGGATTAAATGAAAACGATCGATTATGATTTTCGCGAGCGTGGTAAAGGTTACGCGTAAGGTTTTTCGTTACAATTCGTATAGATTGAATAAAAAAACTGACGGAAACTCCTTTCCAAACCAACGCGATTCTTCTCGTCGTTGCGTATTTTCTTCGTTACTCTACGCAATTTTCAAACGAGCTTGTAGTAATTCATTTCCATTTTATATCGCGATTATATTTACGAAGAAGCCCGTCGTTGCTCTCCTTCATCAATTTTCCGATGATCCATCAGCTATAATCACCGTGTCAAAAACTACGAATCGATCGTGAGAACGATGCTCGTCCTTTTTTTCTGTGAAAAAAAGACGCGAAACTACATAAAGTTCTCTTTCACGTGGAAAGCGAGCGAGCAAGCAAGAAAGAAAATCGACACGTTTACGATGATGATGATGGGTGTGAAGAGAATGCATTTTTACAAGTGCGGGAATGTATCAGTTTTGAAGCGTTATCTCTGACTCTATGCGTATGGTTTTTCTGATTGTGCGAATAGAAACAATTTGCAAAAGTACGCAAACTACTTTTTGCCAAGTAATTTTGGCTGCGATTCCAAATTTAAGATGAAAGAGAGAGTGAGTGAGAGAGAGAGAGAGAGAGAGAGAGAGAGAGAGAGAGAGAGAGAGAGAGAAACATTTTCGGAGCTCGGACTCGATCGAGTTACGAAAAACTTTGTTTCTTGCACGTAAGAGCGAGCAAGTTTTATGAGAACTTTGTAAGCTTCCTAATAAAATAGCATTTAATCGATAAATTTGACATCGATTCAAGTCGGATAATTGATGAAACGTAAAACAGATTTACTCAAACCATTTCCAATTTGATACCAATCTTGTTTTGGTTGTTTCCTTTCCTCTCTCTCTCTCTCTCTCTCTCTCTCTCTCTCTCTCTCTCTCTCCAAGCCACGAAGATCATTTTCTGGTTTCTAAAACCCAATTAAGGTAGGTTGCCGTGCACGATCGATCCCCGTTTTCCCGCCGTGTTGAAATGATCGGCGAATCGACAGCCAATCGGATGGAAGGGAACGATTCGAGCAATTGGAAGTCGCCGCTGGCGATTGTTTCCCATCCATGCGACCAGTGGCGATTGAAAAAAGTGTATCGCGAGGGGATTCCGCCAAAAATGAATTCCGGCGTGGCGGAGCACACGAGACTTGCCCTCGATTGTCTAGAGAATTCCGAACAATTCTCACCACCTGGAAAGTAAGTACAATTTCCGATTATCCCCCTCCATCGTAAGAAACTCGTCAATTTTACTAATCGCTACGTACATCTCTCTTACCTGTTGCTCAAGGTGATGCAGGTGCATATTTTCGCGCGCCCAGGTAAGGTTAAGAACCTTTGTCAGTGGTCAATCGTTAACTACCATTCTCTTTTCTACCATTTCACAAATCTTACATTTTATCGATTACAATTTTCTCGAGAATAAAACAAATAAATATAGCAAGTTCATAAAAAAAGTTCAAAGTTACTGGGGAACAATAGAGACGCGAGTGTACAAAGTTAACAGCGATTACATTGTCATTTCTGTTTCTCTATACACTTCCGCTCTTCTCGTATTCGCTCATTTATATTGTTATTCCAACAGTATTTAATGAAACAATGCGGATGCTGTGTACAGCGATACAGTTATTCAGTTTCTGTTTAATGGAAGCCGTTTTATGTCATTCCCACTCCCTTTTAAATTCTACATCTATCGTTTTCTTGATGAGATTCTAATTAGAATTCTCTTTACCTCGACTGTGATTGTTGCCAATTAAACCATTTGTGGATCTTTTTCATGTTTCACTCTAAATGCTTTTTGCGAGACAAATCATACTTGTTTAAGGAAAAATTCTGGAATTACTATGTCCAAAGGATCACCTTCTTCACCTTGGTGGAACAGGTTGTTTTCTATATATTTAAACCGTTATAAAACGATCAACAGATTCGTCCGATGCTATCATCTTTATTAATACAACGTGTATATTCAAATGTGATTTACAGCAAACGGCTACGTCTGGATGACAGTTGTAACAATAATTTAAACAGCACTGTGAACAACGTGTCTAAAGGTAATGGAAAATGGTCTTGTTCCGGCGATGGAAATCTTGTAGAATCAGATATTTTGGAAGATATGGGTGTTAGCATGTTAGAAGATGAAGCGTCGATTCGTAAAAGTACAAAGATATCCCATTCCCTGGAGTCTACAACGTCGCCAATCAATTCGGGTAACAGCAGACAATGCGAGAAAGTGAATAGCTTCGAGAGTCAAGAAAGTATTTATAGGGGTTCCAGCTTTGAAACTGTCAGCATGGACAGGTTTGTATTGAAATTGACTTTGTCGCTCTTTTATTTAATTCCTATTACACGTTCTTAAATATAGTTCCCCTTAAAGTTTCGAGGGTACTCGCAGACTAGATCAAGATCTATACGAATCGGATGGGCCTGTACCATATTCGATCGCTGGAAATGAATCTGGTTACTCTTCTAGGATGGAAATAGATAATTTTGTCGACACAAAAGAAACTGTTTCTAGAGAGAATTCCAATGTTTCTTCTGTGAAGAGTAGTCTCGAACAGTTCTACTTGTGCAGAAGGAAAAGAAAACCTTCGATCATCGGCGAAGATAAATTTAACAAATTATCCGACGAGATGATTCTGATGATATTAAAATGGCTTCCGAAAAAGTGTTTGGTAAGATTAGACGACCGATTAATTAATAGGACGTGTAATTATCGTATTATCGCAACCGCTACTTTTAGGTGCGTTCTATGTTGGTTTGCAAACGATGGTGTCAGATAGCGCGAGACGAAGCGTTATGGAGCAGATTGGATTTAGGCGGTAAAGTGTTAAACGAAGGCACATTAGGGCACATACTACCGCGAGGTGTTCAGATACTTCGACTTGCTCAAGCAGAGATCGCGGATCCGATATTTCTAAAAAACAGCGAAGTTTTCAATGACCGTGGTTACGTTAGTAAATTGCAGTATTTGGATCTCTCGATGGCCGTCATTTCTCCAGATGGATTGGCTATGTTATTATCCAAGTGTAAATATCTTAAAAAATTATCTCTAGAAAAGTGTACAGTGAGTAGATCGTGTTGCAAAGCTATCAGTGATAATAATGATTTAGAAATATTGAATTTAACAATGTGCGAGGGTATGGATGTCGAATGTGTCAAGGATTTGATGAAGCTTACGAAGTAAGAAACATTTCGTTGCGATAGCATTGTTCGATATCGAATCTGAGCCTGATAATATATCGTTCAACTGATATATTTTAATATTTCTAGCCTGGCTGCTGTTAACATGGCTTGGTGTAATCTAGATTCCGAGTCTATGGAGCTACTTTGTAAATCATTACCTTCATCCGTTACGCGTTTAAATATAGCTGGATGTAGGAAAACAATGACTGACGATAGTAAGCATTTATCATGTACTATATCATTTCGAATGGTATAATTCATTAATGTATTTCCATTTTAGATGTCAAGGATTTAGTGAAAAGTTGTCCAGATATGGTGGAATTAGATTTGAGCGATTGTACGATGCTTACAATGAATACCGTTCGAAATTTACTTGATCTGTCAAAATTGGAGCATTTGTCTCTAAGTCGTTGTTACGGCATACCTCCATCAACCTACGCAACGTTAGCGTATATGCCATCTCTATTGTATTTGGACGTCTTTGGCGTAATACCTGAACCGGCACTAAAAACATTACAAGTTACCTGTGGTGAAACCCAACTTAACAAGTTCCTATATAGTTCTGTTGCGAGACCGACTGTCGGTGTTCGAAGAACAAGTATTTGGGGCCTCCGCGTTAGAGATTGAATGTTTCTTCTTTCTCTTTATACATATATAGATATATATATATATATGAATAATTGTGAAGATCAACTGAAAACCAAAGGGAAACTGAAATGTACGTATGTGTGCCTTTCTGCAAAGTGTCTTCTTAATAAGAGACTGATTTTATTCTACTATCGAAATAAAACTAAAGCAATACATTTCTTTTTGTATCCCGTTCTTTTTTTATCTTTAGTTTTTAATTAAATGCCTTTTATATAGGCTTGTTTACACACATCTGGCAGTATCTAGGTAAACGAAACAAAAATTCTCCCTTAATCTCCAATTTACTTAATACGAATGTCTCGTCTTTGCGTCATCTATAAAGTTTAAGATTTCTTTTGCTACCATGAATTATTAACGATTTAATAATTATTCATATCAATCTGATCTGTTATCTTTTAACTGACTAGACTATAACTTTTTTCATTTCTTTAATAAATTATAGGAAAAATGTATCAACATTTATGGTAGATCACGATAGTACAGTAAAACTTGTTGGAACGTTTGCATTGAATTACTTTAAAGTATATATAATGCCATCGAGCAATGAGAGAAGAAAAAACATTTTTCTTTTTTTTCGAATGATGTTTAATTTTTACGAAAACTGAGCAGAAGTCGAGAATAGATTGCCGAAAATTGTATTAGCGTATTTGCGAAATTTGTGCATCCACGTATACTTAAATAACTAGGTATAATCTAAATTATACGGTATTCAGTCTAGCGTAGGTTATAAAATAGGTAGGTAATTAAAAAAAATCTCACCGATACGTTAGTACGGTTTTCACGAATAAAAAGAATAGAAATAAAAATAGAACTGCATCCATGTTTACGCGTCACTGGGTTAAGTGGGAGAGTAGAAGAGTTAATACTTTACAGACATCGATTATTCGCATTGTCGGATTAAAATTTACTAGTTAGTTCAGGAGTGAAAGAGATTGAAATCAAAACATGTTATTACCATACGTATATACATATATACGTTCGTCAAAGTTAGGAATTTACATAACTTTCACCTTACAATGCACATTTTGTATAGAAAATGAGAGCTAAGAATTAAATTTATGTTCATTTAACGGTTTCATTTACACCTTTCCTTTCCGTCTTCATTTGGTACTATAATTCATTTTTTAGTAACATCTTTTGCAAGTTTGCGCACAACAATGTGTAATTAACTAAGCAGTTGCGACAGAAATTGTTTTTGATGGCGTTTCGACTACAGTCTTGGGTTTTTCAACTTCCTCTATGCCTAATTCAGTTTCAGTGGCGTAAATCGACTTCGACTCTTGTTTTTCTTGTTCACTCTGCCATTGTACCTGTAATAGAGGAAACGAAAAGAAGAGATAGAATATTTAACGTTAAAAGGAAAAAGGTGTAAGAAAATTGTTAAAATAACTATTAAACATTGTTTAAAAATGGTCACCTTCTGTCTATGTTGCTTAACAGCCTCTTTGCACTTCTCGATGATCATTTGTTCCGTTAGTACGCCATCTTCCGAAGCATACGCTGCTGCCTGCCAAGTGACACCTAACTTTGCTAGTTCTCTTCCAGACATTCCCTCGGTTATTTCGGCTACTTTACTACAAAGCGCACCGTAATCGAACTGCGCGACTTTTAACCTCTTGTTACCTTCGATAGCCGGTTGAAGAACAAATTTATCGAAATAAAGTCGAACTAAACGTTCACGTTCCTCCCGACCTGGTAAGCGAAACTCTACCATCTCGTCTAATCTGTCGTTCACCGCCCAATCGAATTGTTCCGGAGTATTAGAAGCGAGAACTAACATGAACTTGTTGCTCTGCTCCCCAGTCCTATAGAGGAATGCGTTTAACATCGCTCGCAAATCTTCGGAGATATGTTCGCTCGATCGCTTCCTTAAAAAGGCATCCGCCTCGTCGATGAAAAGCAGAAGCCCCTTTCTGGAGGTGGTCGCCCAATCGAAGACTTTGTGAATAGCGGTTACGCCGTCCCGACCTAGCGGCGCTAAATCGCCGCCAGTTACGATAGCGTAATCCATGCCGGAATGCTCCGCTAGTTTCTTAGCGAACATTGTCTTACCGGTCCCAGGCGGTCCGTGCATCAATATATTTCTATACATTCCACGATTTTGTTTCGTATTTTTCGTAGCTATCGCAATATCGCGTAATCTTTCTTCGAGCTTTGGAGCCAAAACAACACCGGACAAAGCATCGGTCTGTTTCGTTTTTAGTTTCTTCGCTGCTTGAATGGGATGCCGTAACGTGTCCAATACTGTGAATCGAGACGTCTCTCGAACTAACGATGGTTTCCCTAGTCGCGATTCTATGTACCGCGCTGCTACACCAGTTGTACCTTTCGCCGTGTACACACCGAAAGCCAATAAGGATAGACCACCAGCTGCGGCGACGATCTTATCCCAGTCCTGGAGAAAAGTTGTGACACCGGTGCCCAATACAGAACCGGCGGTTCTGAAACGATCATCAATCAATAATATAATATAATATAATATAATATAATATAATATAATATAATATAATACAAAATAATGTGTAATATTTTATTATAGCTATATTATAAAGCTAATTTTTCTCTTCCATTCTCGCATGCGTTATTTATTTAGTTCTACTGTACTCACTTTATAGATTCCAATACCGTGACGCGTTTCTCGGATGCTTTCACTCTGATTTTCTCTATATTCAGATCTTGATTCTCTCTGTCGATCTTTGCTTTCGCTTTAACTTCTGCCTCCAATTTCTTCATTTCGTTCCTATGCCTCAATTCCATTTCGTGCTCTATCGTCGCTTTTCGCATAGCTTCTTGTTTCGCTACGGATTCTTCCTGTCTCCTCAAATTTTCATCGTTCATTCTCTGCTGTTGTATCAGTTGATCGTCGTACCGTTTCCTTGCCAACTGATCTTGATACTGAGCTCGCATCTGATGTTGTTTCGTTTCTTCTTGCAAAACCTTTCTTCTCTCTTCCCCTTCTATACGTTTTTGCTCTCCCTTCATTTGCTCTATGGTGGCCTCGTACTTTTTCGCTTCCGCTTGCCTTTCCATTTGTTTGGTAGTCTCTTGCAGTTTAGAGAGTTCCAACGCTTCTTTGGCATGCGCTACAGAAACGACAGGCTAATCATCAGAACTTTTTGTGTTCCCCTACGATTTCGCTTATGAACTATTATAAATTATTATAAACTATGTATCTCGCGATAAATCTTTCGCGTCTGGTAAAAGTGGTAAAATTTTAAGAAAGATTTTGACATTGCATCATCGTAGAATCGGAGAACACGAGGTTCTTAACCTAACAAATCGCTTACGTAACTTTGTGCAACTTTGATAAACCGACTAGTTTAATAAAAGTAATAAAAGAAATCGTACTAGATTTTTCGAGCTCTTTAGCAGCGGCCGCTGCTCTTTCCAAGGCACTCGAATCGAATCGATACGGTTCCATTTGAGAAATCCTGGTTGATGGTGGTGTACGAGCATCATCTCCGCCGCCGCCGCCGCCAGCCGCACCGGGTACCGATGGTTGAATAAATTGAGAAAAGTCTTGCGGTTGTGCGTTACGATATCCAAAAAGCCACGACATCGTTCTCACCACTATCTAACTATTTAATACCTTCGAGAATGTCTCTGCCTCTTTACGTTTAATACTCTCTCCGTTTAGTACCTTATCACTGCTATGAGTTACCACGTGCACTGCTACCGTGAAAACTGAAACAAATGGACTCTGGACCGAATCCTCTCCTCTTGTGTTTTATCTAAACATCGAAATCCATCGAGATTCATTCACCGACGAATAAAAAATTTCATTATTACATTTCAAACAACGTATCGATCAAGTTTAGATTTCATACACGCCTCTCTCTCTCTCTCTCTCTCTCTCTCTCTCTCTCTCCCTCTCTCTCTCTCTATCCGCGTATATACATTATACATTCGTACGATTAAAAATCTATCAAACTATTCATTTATTTATATACCTACTTACGTTCCATTATTTTCTTCTCTATAATACGAACGTCCATTTTCGTTTCTGTACATATCTACAACGTTAATTTTGTGTTTATATATATATATATATATATATATATATATATATATATATATATATATATGTATATACATATATATGAACATATGTATACAACAACGATGGATGATAACGATGATACGTATAGTTGAAGATGTAGGAAGCAACTCAACCATAGACGAGCGATACACTACAATGCAGATCTAACGCGTAATCTATTCATTTTCATTTCGCATTTTATTTGGCAATTTCTGTGTTACTCGGATAGCTTTCACAGTTCCATGCAGAGTAAATATAGTAAATATAGTAAATATTGTATAATATATTTAACATTGGAAACGAATCGATTGAGAAGAGAAGAGAAGAGAAGAGAAGAGAAGAGCGTATGCCGTTTCTCGTAGCGTCCGCGGGAGGCAACACAGTGCGGTTTACGGTTTACGGAAGTGTATCGCCGTAAGGCTCGGAGGAAATTCACTTTCGAAATTCCGAATTACCGAATTTACCGATTTCGTTTACGGGAAAATGAAATGCGTTGAAATTCGAGTATATTCATTTAAAGTAATTTCGAAGAAAAAGTAGAAACAACCGTCTGATCAGCCGATGAATTTCGAAGACGGTATCTAGTATTACGTAGTAGTTGGTACATCGATAATGTCGTTGATTTTAACGCAGCAATGTTCCGGTTATTCAAGGAATGTGCTCTTTTCAAACATGGAGAGGTTACTTGTTTGAAATAATATGTGGGATTTAAGAAACCGGAGTGTTATCGTGTTAGTAACTGCGTTGAGTGGGTGTGTGTTCCTTTACAACGTTTTTGGCCCGATTTTTATTCTTACCGTTTCATCGTTCTTTACTATTTACGCCTGTTATTCTTTAATCATCAACGATAGTTTATTGTCCCGACACGCGTTCTTATTCATTCATTATTGGAGATACCTTTCTTTCGAGCTTTACGGATACCTGGAGATTATCCTCGAGCACACATATCGGTACATTTCTCAATTTTTCGACCTCCTAAGTCGCCGTTTCCGTAAACGATACCCAATCGAAACCCACTCTCAGATGGAAAAGCATCGAGGATCGCATTATCAACTTAGTAACGATCCTTATCCGATTAGGAGAAACTCTTCTACTAATTTCGGTTCGATCGCACAGTTTAGTCCAATACCAAGGAATTCATCCAAGGCTAATATATCAAACGATATTGGCCCCAATGTTAACTTTTATCACAATTCTGGCCATTCGACGTACGATCGCAGCTCCTCCGCCACCAAGCATACTTCGACGCCAATGTTCTCGTCGACCAAAGAGGGATTGGAGAACCAGATGCTCGACTCGTCGTCTGGCGATCGAACGATACCAAGAGGAGGAGTATCTTTTCTGTACGGACAGAGTCACGCCGCGTCTCCTAAAGAAAATGCAACGTACTTCGGCATACAACAATCCTCGTGGGGCTCTTGCGTAAATCTTAAGCCGGATACAAACACGGGAGAGCGAAAAGTCGCAGGACCCTTATCGACATCGACTAGACACAATATAGACCCAAAGTAAATAGTAAATTCGTTTACTTTTCAAACTATTGTCGCATCCTAGGCTTCGCCATATTTCCAGTGGCTGGCAAATAAGATTTTAACTTCTTTACAGAATATATATAGATGTAACGTCGCCAGGACTCGCAACTCGATTGACTAAATACGCGGCGGAGGCCAGCAACAAACTAACTCATCAATCTCAGTATCGTGTGGGCCAATTTCCGAAAGTAAATCTTCGTGCTAGTCCAGTTCCAGTCATAAACGCCAAGTCTGTAAAAACGAGAACACCTGTCACCGTTAGAGTCGCACCGCCTCGTACCATTCGATATTCCCCGCCATCGAGGCAGAACGTTCTGACTAATTTTTGTTATTTGGACAACGACTGTATCTCGTCCAACGACGGTGCTCATGCTTTAAGAGAAATATCATTGAAACGACACGCGTCCAGGGACGATGTAACATCGGACTTGGCTAAGAAGCAGCGAACAGACGCCCTTGCTAGTAGGAAATTTGAGATACCGGATGAGACGAAGCAGAAAAGAAGCAGAGAAGAATCCCTGAAGTCGGAAGAAGATATTTCACCGCAAAGTAAAGCCGTACGACCAGTTAAGCGTACTAAGACACCGTCGTGTTACGATATCATTAATTCGCTTAGTTCTAGCAAGCACGTTGTCTCCGGCGTCAAAAGAAAAGCTAGTAAGTAATAGAACCAATTTCTGATGTAATACGTATTATAATAATGCGTTTATTACCGTACTTATTGTGTGCTGATTTTTTGTCTTTTCTTTCTTTTTTTTTTTTTTCTTTTTTTTCTCCCCCTCTAAGGAGATTTTTCACGTAGTGGTACACCAGATTTCGAAAAGCACTTCAAATCATTGGAATCCGTTCAGAATGCTGATCCCCAAACACCATCGCCACAAGTTTCGAATGCAAGTCCGAGACGTTATGATCGTCAACTAACGGAGAAGGGATATAACGCGGATACTTGTTACTACGTTGATAAACTGCAAGAACACTCACCGTTAAAGGGAATTTTGAAAACCAAGAAGAGAAACTCGGACAATGGAAACTCGGAGGATAAACACATCAACGGGAATTATTCGAACGTGCAGAATGGTGAAAAGAATCGACCGGCGGAATCTATCGAGTCGATAGAATCGAGCAAATTGACGCATAAATTATTTATGAAAGCGGAACCAGAGAGGAATGAGAAGTTACGGATGCTGGTCGAAGAGCAGGGCAACATACGGGCGAAATTCACTACCGACGATGTGGAAGAGATAAAAAGAGAAGACATTGCAGATATGCGACAAACAAGTATGAAGGCGAGACTACAGAGTATGTTTGACGCCATATCTGGTAAAGGTAAGTAAATTTCATGTCGCGATGCGTTGCGTCGGGTTTTAACATTCGTTCAACTATTCGTTTCCGCATTTTTAGCAACGAGTCAAATTAATCCAGACGTGGTGATTCAAGCGGAGGAAGTAAATGTAGTCAAGTCTGTCGCGTGTCCTGTGATGTGCGCGACGCTTAATTCCTCGACTACCACTACAAATGTTAATACTGTCCCAATATCCACGTCGGCCGTAGCCCCTAGTCCGGGTACCGGCGAATCGGTTATAAAATCGCCAAAGCATGTGGCTTTCAATTTACCAACCAAGGAAACCTCTTCAAGTGCGAGCATTCAATTCCAGGGTAACGCTGGACCGTTCGAGAAGAAAACCGAACCGAGCGTTTCATCCACCGTAACGGATAAGACAACCGCTACTGTGCAATCAACCGTTTCGAAACTTGAACACGCTGCTGTTTCGAGTACAAGTACGATCGTTCCGACCAGTTTGAACGTACAAACTAGCGATTTAAACAAATCAACTTCAAACACATTAGCGACAAGTGGCTTGTCGACGCATACCACGTTTACGCTTGCTGGTACACCGACGAGTAACAAGCAGCTACCTCTACTCGCTGCCTCTACGACGAAAAATATTTTTGGAACCGTTGCCACCGTCGCCTCGACAAGTTTGGCCGTTTCGACGAACCTAGCTGTCGCAACTGACACGAAAAATATTTCGCAGGACACAAAGGTCACCGCGTCGAATTCAAATTTACCAGCCGCATGTAGCGGCAACGTGATATTCGCATCGTCGAACACGACGGTGGTCACCGATAGGAACGAGCGGAATGCGAACGCGATGCCGTTTACCAGTGCCACGTGTATCGTTAGCTCCCAGATCGCGGGAACCACCGTGAACACGTCGACTCCGTTGTTCACCTTTGGGAACAAAATCGGTAATTCATCGACGAATTCGAAATCCGAGGGATTTTTATTCAATTCGGTAGGAAATACGTCGCAAACTGGCGGATCATTTGGATGTTTGGAGACATCGCGGCAGATTGCCTCGAATACAAATCACAATAATGGTAACGCTCAAGCGAATCATATCACGACCACGAGTGGTAAAACCAGCTCGTCGACAAGCCCGACGTTTAGTTTTCGGCCCGCAGCCACGTCGGTCACTTCCTCCACGTCCGACGGCAAGCGTGGCTTTTCTTTCGGTAACAGTTCGATCATGACAACCAACGCGGCTAGTGGAAGCTCGAATCCAACAAGCTCGCTGTTCGCCATTGCGAATAACAATTTAACGAGCCAAAACTTTCCACCGGAATCGTCCACCTGTACCGTTAATCAGTTCCCTTCAAGTAACGCAAGTACTTCGAGTATATTCGCTAATTCCTCGTCCGGTCCGTCATTGATCTTTGGAGCAACGACAACGTCTAACCAGCCAATTTTTGGCACAACTTCCATCCTAAGCTCCTCCACTGGATTCGCTTCGACGAACGCGATGCCGATATTCTCGAACACAAATTCCACTTCCGTGCCGGTATTTGGTTCGAATGCCAGCACACCCGCTGCTTCGGTTATAGCCACCAGCGGAACGAATGCCGCCGCCGCCGCCGCCGCTGCTGGTACTTTGTTCTCACCCGCAAACTCGACTACCACTTCGGCAACCACCTTCCCTACGACGACCAACATTTTTGGCCAAGTTAATTCCTCCTCACCAATTACGAGCTTTAAAACTAATTCAGGAGTATTTGGAAGTAACAACGGTTCAACGTTGTTCGGCTCGCAAACAACAACACCGTCCACGTTTGGCAGCTCGAATGTATCGAACAACTCGCAAGTCGTCTCCGCTTTTAGCGGTAAAAATGTTTCCATGGGTAACACCTCGTCAGTGGGGGGTTTTGGCGCTTCGGCCGCTACCGTATCTGGGTTTAGATCGCAAAATCAAGAGAAAGAGAACCCAGGAGGTCAAGGGTCCAGCTCGCAGAATCTGAATGTCGTCGGAAGTTCGATATTCGGAGGTGAGAACACCGCTGTCACCGTCTTCGGGGTCTCATCAAATCCTACAAGTTCCGGCCCGTTCAACTCTGTGTCCACCTCGAACAACATGTTCAACACCGGGCAGAACACTACCCCTTCGTCCAACACGACATTCGGCACGACGACTACTAGCAACGCAGGAAACGGTCCACCAGCGTTCGGTGATGCCAATAAAATTTCACCATTCGGAGGAGCGCAACCCTCGGCGTTTGGACACCCAGTTTCGAACACGTCCACGTCTGTCTTTGGAAACGCAAACGCAAACGCAAACGCAAACGCGAATAATGAAACTAACAATAACAACAACAACAACAACAACAACAACAACAACAACAACAACAATAACAACAGTAATAACACCGGCATATTTACCTTCGGATCAAATCAGAAGCCACCGCAACAGAGTACCACTTCGTTTTCTTTTGGCACCAACAGCATTACCAATAACAGCGCTGCTGTTTCCACCGCTACTTCCACACCTTTCCAGTTTGGCACGATAACTTCGAATTCAGGTACAATTATTCATAATCTAGTCAATGTTAATTAATCACCATCTTCGTTCGTCTCCATACGTTTACGTATTTACATATTTATATATAATTCAGCTACAGGATTTAATTTCTCCGCACCGTCAACAACTCCATCCGTTAACTTTGGAGCAACGAGTTCCACGGCGACGTTCAATGCTTCCACACCAGGCATGTTCAGCATTGGAAGTGGCTCTATCGCGCCAAGATCCCGAAACATTCGAACCAGGAAACAGAGATGATGGAGAATGTAAATCCGACTAGATTCTCCCAGAATATTTTTGCATTCGACTACTTTGTAACATCGTAATCCTTGCACCAGAATTTTATCAGAATTGGTATCGAACTGGCATCGAACTGGCGACTTTTTCAGTTACATCGATATTCAATTCGTTACTCGAGATATGTTTACCGTAACGGTTTAGCGGCTACATTTTTCGCGCCGTTGTTATATCTATCTCGCTTGTACATATGAGAGAAGAAATCACAGCACATTTTTATATTTATCCCTGGTTTTAAAGTCTGCCCAAAAAGAGGGTACATTGTGTTTACGTGCGCATACATGCGATACGCGCAAGCGTCTCCCGATAGTCAAATAAATCTCTAGATCGTTTTATTATTAACGAAAATCAAATGTTAAAGGTGTGCATTCATTTGCGGAACAGTAACGGGTGTGGAACTTTTAGTGCTGATCGATACGATTGTTAAAAATTGCTAACATTTTCATCAACAACCGAGTGGATATATTCAAATTGTATGTTATATATAACCAAGGAATAATTTTTTTTTTACAAACAGATCAAAAGTTTGTTTTAGTAATATTCCGTATAAAGAAAAGCAGATTGGTCAGATGAAAGGAAAATAGTTTTCTTTACCATTTCCATATGCATATCTTTCGATTTGCAATTCTCTTTTAATTATTTCCATTCGAATCAGCCAATCGCGAAACGCCCTTAGTTTTCGAACATTTTACCATTCTCATTGCTCGGAGCTTGTCGAAATTCATGCTACCGTACTTGGTACTGTCAATGTTTACAAGATATGTGGATACACGTGTACGTGCAACGCTAAATCTGGTAGCATGAAATGAAAGTCAATTTTAACTTTTTTTTTTTCTCCCCCATCAGACAGACATTTTTAATGCAAGAGCAAAATACACGATTGAACTACGATCATTCGTATCGTTTCTTTGATAAAAATAAAAAGGTTTAAATTATGAGACGGCGAGGCAATGACGCATCGAGAGGGTAAAGAAAAATATTGGACATGATAACGTAGATCTATGTAAGTAGGTAGGTAGTTGAGTGAAAAAAGATTAAGTCAAGTATTCGTGAGATTCGTGAGCAAACGAGATTGTATTCGATTGCAGAGCAGAAAATACACACGTAGGTAATATCGAGATGAAAGAGAGGAGATAGAGAGGTGAAGGATGTTGGGTCGCGTTCCCTAGGTCATGTTGTAAAAGATGCGCAATTATTTTTTTTACACTTTCAGGTAGAGATGTATCTCTTTAGAGAAATGTTGTGTAAAGTTTGAAAAATATTAGTATACAATACGAATATCAATAGCGGTCGAGAGTTCCATTTCGTACTTGCAATGGTGTTCCCTTACAACCTTTATCCTTGACTATATATTTCATTCAATGATTTATTTTTAATTAAGCGTTCCATCAAAGCATAACACGTAACATTTGTCAGACGTTACGAGTATGGTGAACGAAAAATTTTATTAGAGCCTCTATCGATGATACGTGCGTGAAACGTGTATGTTTCTATCAATACAAATATTATTAATCCTTCTGTTCAGCAACCGTCGAAAGGATGTTGTTGACGTTTGGTGTTATTCAATAATGTTCTGGCAGAAAATTGTAGCGTTTATCCATGTGAGAGGAAGATGAGGGGAGGAGAGAGAGAGAGAGAGAGAGAGAGAGAGAGAGAGAGAGAGAGAGAGAGAGAGCGAGCGAGCGAAAGCCGCTTATATCCGTTGGTGATAAGGTAAGCGCATAAAAATCGAATTGTATCGTGATCGCGTTTAATGGTTCGTAATAGAAAGAAAGAATTAAAAGGGAATCGGTGAAAGGAGATGAAAAGGTTAACTAAAAGAAATAGAGGAGAACGTAATAGAAGATCGGGAGTAGTAAATGGTGGGTAGAAATGGCGCGGGCACTCGGCCGGTCGAGAGAGCGAGCGAGCGAGTAAGCGAGCAACCGAGGAAGTAACGCGTGAATTACGTCACGTGCGTTCCGTGAAACTCTCGCCAGGATTGGTCGAACCGGTGGGTTTCTTTGCGAGGCAACCTATCGGAGAGGTTGTTAGACAGGAAGGATGTTTGTACGGTCGCCTGGAGGCGCAGCCATGTTGGGAACATTAGAAGGGAACCAACACCACGACCAGAAAGACGGGAACATCTAGGTTCGGCAGCGGCGTGTCTTAACACCTTAACACCACCACCATGGCTGACCCGGAAAAACAGCCCGAACAACCAAAGGCTGTCCAGCAGAAGCTGGTCATCGGTGAGTGAAACGTACAATTAACCTAGATTCCGTATCGCGTACATTTTCCTAGTGAACGAAATTCATCTAACAGAGAACGAGTGCGTTTCTCCACGATCCGCCGCCGCCGCCGCATCTAATAATGGCGTCTATGCAAGAGTGGTAGACGTTCAGCCATGTGGTATTTAGCCGGCAAGACGCGGTTACCATTCCTCTTTACCTTCCGCATACCTTTTACAATTTTTACCACCGGAATCGATTATTTTACGCCGCCTTTCTTACTTTTCTCTCTCCTTTCCTCTCCTGCGACTACCACATTTATTACAATTAACAACCGAACTCTTTTCGAACGAGCTATCATTCTTCCCGAGTTTTCTTCAATTTTACCTCGATACGTGTGTCTATACGTCTCTCTCTCTCTCTCTCTCTCTTTGTGTCTATACGTGTGTCTATCCGTGGAAGAGGGTAATTGTGAGTACGTGTCTCTACGTGTGTATGTACGCGCGCGCGTCCGCCTGCCTGCCTGCCAGAGAGAGAAAGAAGTAGTGTACTGTACTACACCGGCATACGTAGGACCAACAGTTTACCCGCTTTCATATCGCCTTCTCCTTTAGTCCTTTTATATTCCTTTCCGTTTCTCTTGCTTTTCTTTCCCTCCCTCCCTCCCCTTCCCTTCCCTTCCCTTCCCTTCCCGTCCCTTCCCTTTCCTTCCTTTCCTTTCCTTTCCTTTCCTTTCCTTCCCTTCCCTTCCCTTCCATTCCCTTCCCTTCCCTTCCCTTCCTTTCCTTTCCTTTCCTTTCCTTTCCTTTTCTTTTCTTGCTTTCCATCGATTCATGTTTATATCGCAAATCTAACGCCAACTATATGTCGAAAAATAGAGATAAAACAATCTAAGATCTCTTGATTACATCACAATTATACGTGCTTTGTGATACCTGCACATTTTTGTATTCTCTTTTCTATACCTCCACAGCCTATTTTTCATAAATCGAATCGAGAGCACGACTCTCGTTATGTAAGTTTCAAACTATTCTTCAACGTCCGTTTCCCAATCCGAAACGATTCATTTTCGGCAGCGAGTCATCAAGAAAGAAAAAAAAATACGAACGGATCTAAATTTCAACCGGAAACCTTCGAATCGATTTGGAACTGTTATCCTCTTGAACAATTCGATCGAATGTCCTTTCAATGACGTTCCATTCCCTCTTGATACTCGTTTCCCGCAGAGTTTAAGCGAAGAGTATCGTTGGATCGTAGAGAGAGAGAGAGAGAGAGAGAGAAATTAACGCACAAGAGCCGAGAAAAGTTGGCAAAGAAAGCCATCGTTAGTTCGGCTACGAATATTACAAGTAAACATCTGTGAATACGTTTGGATTCAACTTATCGTCGATTACGAATACATAACAGTGATTTGTAAATATGCGAGACGTCGCACTGTCCCACGTAAGCGAGGTGTATCTGTATGCGTGTAGCGTTTTATTTTCGAAACATTTCGAAAAATGTTTGAATGCGATTCGCAGTGGCGAATCTACCAACGAACCGTATGTATCGCTTAATCGAATTTAAAGGTGGATACCTAATCGGACCCGTTTCGCTTTTCTTGGGTTTCAGCGAACAAAGTGACCGGGACTGTGAAGTGGTTCAACGTGAAGAGTGGATACGGATTCATCAACAGGTTAGTAACAATTCGTCCTCTCGCTTCCTTTGACGCCTTTTTCTCGCTTGATCACCCGCCGTCGCCAACGCCAACCCCTACCCCTGGCATTCACCTGTGGGCCCACTATATGGTCATCTCGCTATATCTAATGGTGGTCCCTCTTTCCTCATCTTTTCTCGACAGGACCCGGGCGCGTTCCAATACTCCCGCTATACTCGCGCTCCGCGATTCCTCTATCCTCAGCTATTTCTAGGCACACTCGTTGCCCGCTTCCGACCCTGTTACCACTACGCACGCATACATACACCCCCACCGAATCCACTTTTCTATGGTTCCCTTCCTTTTGCCTGGTAGCATTCGTGCCGATGTAACACGTCGATCGGTGTATAGACGGATATAGGGTGTAGATATAGATATAGACATAGATGTAGGTAGTGGGGGGTGCGTGGATTTTCTATGCATTTGGAGAAGAGCCAAAGCAAGTTTGGTTCGCGTACCGTTGCACGCGTAACGCCACCGATTATTCGCAGCGTTATTCGCGTCGTTTGCGCGAATCAAACAGAATAACTCGAATCACGGTGGGAAAGCAAACGTTCGTCTGGACGCCCATTGGATCGCGCGCGTCTTCGCTCGATCAAAGTTCCAAGACGTACATTTCTCGGCGGGGCCGTCGAACTCGAGGATGCGTTCCTCACGATCGCGATTCAAATTGGATTCGGTTTTTTCAACGAACGATGGATTTGTTTCAGGAACGACACCAAGGAGGACGTATTCGTCCATCAAGTGAGTAGATCGAAACGAAATAAATCGGAGAAGCGGTGTTTCTAATCGGATGGTTTTACAGTCGGCCATCGTGAAGAACAACCCAAGGAAGGCTGTGCGGAGCGTCGGTGACGGTGAGGTGGTTGAATTCGACGTGGTGATCGGCGAGAAGGGTCACGAAGCAGCCAATGTTACCGGTCCGTCCGGGGAAGCGGTAAAAGGTTCGCCTTACGCTGCCGATAAGCGACGCGGATACCGCGGAGTTCATTGGTACATTAATCAAAGACGTGGGAACGCTCGAACTCAACGAAGACCTCGAGAAGGCCAGGAAGGTTACGAGGCCGGTGAGTGAACGTTAACCCGGGTTAACGGGCCCGTAAAGTACCGTAAAGTCGAAGAACAGAGCGTTGATCGTTTCACGCGTGAATCACAGGCGAGGGTAAAACCGGGGACGATGTGAACTCCGGCGAGGGTGGCGGGCAGCAACGACGTTACAGGGTTCGACGACAGTTCGACGGGTATTACCGTGGTTCCCGGCGATCCGGGCCGTCGGCGCAACAGCAAGGAGACAACACCGGCGAAGGCGGCGAGCAAACCGGCGAGGCTGCCGGGGAAGCTGGCGTACCGCGCGGCGGTGGACGCGGCCGTGGCGGACCTTCCCGTCGCTACTTCCGTCGCAACTTTCGCGGAGGAAGAGGAGGCGGCGGACCTCCGCGTCGACCCCGAAGTCAGGACGGCCACCTAAAAGTCCGTATCTCGCATACTTACTACCACCTCTCGTCTCTCTAAGCGTACACCATCCGGTCAACTCCGCTTTCTATCGTGTTTTCTTCCTAGTTCGCGCTCGCGATTATATTCACCTTCTCTCTCTCTCTCTCTCTCTCTCTTTCTTCCTCTCCTCTCCTCTCCTCTCCTCTCCTCTTTTTCTCTTTCTCACAGCCTAACCGTATCTAGCCTATCGAGCTAGACAGCAGAACCTGCATGTGCCAGTTTTCCTGCTAGACCGTACGCGAGTAGGTTACGTACGCGAGTAGATTTAGTGAATTTCTCTACTTGGAACACCGTCGTTCGATGCTCTATAGTTGTCGCCCCTTTCAGGAATCGCGTGCTATTTCGAATCGTCTAGCGTATACGGCCGATAAACTCTGGGCTCTTTTCTTTCTATCGTCCGGCGATACACTTGTAATCGTACACTGATCGCATCGTCGTCAACGGATCGCGCACGTGCTACTTCTCAACATTTTCTATATCCCTCTCTTTTCATCTCTCGTCTTGGTTTCCCGTTACGCGAGTGTTCGGTCCGTTGACGAGTAATCCGCGTAGAGCTTGGCGCACACACACACACACTATTGCACGTATCTTTTTGTACTCTTTTCAGTCGGAGCAGAAGTCGGATGCACCTAAAGATAAGGATGCACCTGCCGCTGCCCCTGCTCCACAGGTAACGTGGCTTTATTTTTCTCTCTTCCCTCTCTATCCGCGCGGTACACCTTTCGCCGCTTTACTCCTACCCTTTTCCAACCTCTATCGTTTGTCACACACACGCACAACCACACGTACACACATTTTCACACGTTTCGTACTACTTGTACATCTCTCTGTTTCTGTTTCTGTTTCTGTTTCTTTTTCTGTTTCTTTTTCTCTCCCTCCTCCTTCTACCGCTCTATAATATTTGGGATTGATTACTAATTTTTTCCGTACATCATCGGTATGTCACCCTTTCTACGCTCTTCATACGTTCTTCATCGCGACATCTTACTTAGTCGTTGGGTGCCGTTACTGCGCTGCGAATTGTAATAATGTGCTTTACAGGAAAGTCAACCGGTCCAAAACACCACAACCGAAAGCACTGCTTAACAAAGAACACGACGCCTACTCCTTTTCATATGTAACACCAACACCCGTTATACACCGAAGCAACAGCAACGACTACAGTAACAGCAGTAGTAGCAGCAACAGCAGCAACAACAACAACAACAACAGGAAAAGCAACAATAATATAAAACATACGAATCGGCAAAGTTGAAAAAAACAAAGGAAAAAAGAAACAAAAAAAGTAAGAAATTGAAAGAAATGGCAAGACATCGCTCCACGCTCTCCCTGGCAGTCGAAATACGTCGAGAGATGTGCGCGCGTGTGCGGGAGAGGAACGCTGCCGAAATTAATTGGCGAACGTGAATACGAAGGCTCTCTCCGTGGATCGACTACGCGCGAACCGATAGCACTTTCAAGATGGGCTTACTTACCACTCTGCTCGACAATTTGCTCTTTTCTCTTACTAAACTAAACTAAACTAAACCAAACTAAACTAAACAAAACAAAACTAAACTAAACTAAACTAAACTAAACCAAACTACTAATACTAATAACTGGGCGCGAATCTAATTACCCCACTAAATCGATCAAGATAGCGACGGTTCGAAAGAAGGTCGAAGAAATAATCCATAAACGTGTAGTCGATTCGATTTCGCGACACGAAACGAAACGGAACGGAACGGAACGACGATACAAGTTGCGTCGAGAGTATTTCGGGAATGATTTAAATTGATCAACGGCAGTGATAAAGGGAAACGAAATATGCGATTGTAGCCAATTTTGGTGTACGTAAAGATTTGACAGGGTAATCCCGATCGTGCGTAGAAAGCGACGATTAGCCAAAAAGGAAATATAAGGTGATGGGATGCAATAGGAATTCGATTTGGCGAAAGTGGTATTTTTGTTCTTGTTTTTGCGTATTCATTGTTTCATACGTTTTAATTTTTCTGCAACAAAACACATTCGATCGTTTGTAATACAAGATATATGTAGGTATATCTTGAAGTTTAACGCGATGCTCGCGGAATTTTTCTCTCGTCCGTATATGTAATAGGTAAATGGGCGGCCAATATCGAAACTACGACTGTACGCGCGTTTACCCGTGATCGTGTCGGCTTATAATCGTTTCAGTTTCTTTCAAAATTTCGTCGTTTTTCTTTTTTTTTTTCTTTTTTTTTCTTTTTTTTCTTCCTCTCTCTCGTCTTTTCGGTCCTTGTTTATATGTACATGACTTACGTTCCGGATCGTAACGACGTTTGTTCTGCGATCGGTGAGCAAGCACGCGACAGCTGATCCTGTAAAATTCTGTGTTCGATTATACTTTTACCGACGTACATCCAACGAATTGGCGATCACACCCGTATCAAGTGCCCCTGGAGGGTGCTATATCTTTGAACGAGATCAACGTATATTGTCCGACGATTAGTAACGAGATGTCACGCGTTACGCAAGTTAACCGTGAATCGGTCCGATTTTCCCATGGTTTTTTCAATCCGTGACATTCGAATATTATGCAAAAATGTTGCCGCGTTACTCGACCGTATCTGTTTTCGAAATTTCTATATCCGCGACTCGATTGACAATGCAAGCCTGCGGTTTGTCAATGAAACGAGTAAACAAATAATATATGAGTGAGTGAACGAGCGAATGACTGTGCGTGTGCGCGTAACGAAAAAAGAAAAAGCTTACAAGAGTAAGAGAGAAACATTTATACAATTTTGCATGAAAACGGAACCATTTTTTAAATTTTAGTTTGTAGTTCTATCGTCGGAAAATAAAATGTACAATTTTTCTTTCCAAACACACGTTTCGAAGTTTAACACGCGCGACTCGTAACTTGTTAGTAACTGTAACCTGTTTTTTCTTTATTTTTTTTTTTTTTTTTATCACTTTAAGGTCGTTTAGGAAATTCAGATTTTTTTTTTCTCATCGTCGCGATCGTCGTTGGTCATTCATTATACGATCGACGTTGTCTTCGAATCCCCTGGTAAAAAGTTTTTTACGCGTCGGTCATCGCTTCGATCGTTGTTGCGGCGATAGAGCCTGAAACAAATTGATACACGCTCGGAAGGAAACACCGGAACAGAGCGAGAGCGGTAGCGGAAGAGAGAGAGAGAGAGAGAGAGAGAGAGATAGATAGATAGATAGATAGGGGGAGGGTGTGAGCGGTAACGCGAAATGATTAAGAAAAGGTGAAGATCGTTGAAAGAGAGTCGCGGAAACGAAGAGGCAGGCGAGCTACCTTTTGGTACAAAAATTGGGAATCGAGTGGAAAAAATGAACGATGATGCATGTGTTGAAAGTGATGATTATCGGAATTAAAAGGTAACAGAAGCAAAAGAATGTGAATTAGAGAAGACCGCGCGCACACGGAGGAGTGTACAGGTAAAAGGTGTACGCGTGTTGGAAGTATTTTGAGATCGAGACTGGAATGGAACGTGGGTCGAACGGCCTCGGAAAACGGTAGACGGTAACAACGTAACAGGGACTACGCGGTGTCCGCGTTTCGGTGATCTGGAGTAGGTGAAATGGAATCGCGTTGCGCGTATCTCGACGAGCTACGAGGGGACCGCGCGCGTCTCCGAACACGCGAGATCGTGAAACTTGTCAATTAGTTGGTTTTCTGTTCTTCGCGAGGAGAGTACGCGCGATTTCTACATCAGTCGGCCTGGTTCGTCGCGGGACGAGCAATTGGGGGAACAGCGGAGAAACGAGAGAAAATTGGAGAAGAGGAAAAAAAAAAGAAAAAAAAAAAGAAACAGCAACGATGAAACACGCGATCCGATCGAGGCTAAAAGAGAGACGATCCTTCCGATCCACCCCGATCTTGCTCCTTTCCCCGAGTTTTACGCGTTGTTTCGTCCTCGTTGATCTCTACCTATCCAGCTATCCCTTACCATATCCATCGTTACCTGTCCTGAACGATACCACGATACCCCATTCTTCGAATCCAGTGAATTTTGTACCGAAACGCGAAACTTTGAGAAGCTACTTTCATATATGGAATTTAATTTTTTCACGAAACATGTGCATTATAAAAAATAAATGCCAAAAAAATCGCAAAACTGACGAAACGAAAGTTGAAAGTTACTTGTTCATTGCACACCACTCGCCAATTCCGTGTCCCCTCGTTTCCATTCGTTCTATTCGGATATTGGGTTGTGGCAGAGGCGCGGAGATACGATATTTTATTATTATTATTATTATTATTATTATTATTATTATTAATTACATATCAGAGTAATCGTTTGTAGAAATGATTAAAAGTAGAAGGAGCGAGGGGCTGGTAAACGTTGCCCCGATCCGCCATACAAGCGCTCGCCGCGATCTCGGCCAAATGAGTATCCTTGTGGGGTGGTACCGCAACGCGGTGAAACATTCTCGCCGCTTCGAGGAACACCTTCAACGCCGTTTCGGGTTCTTCCCGGTCAAGTGCGGCGAATCCCTGAGCGTACAGTTGCTCGCATTCGAGCACGCGCTCGACCGATGCTCGGAGATTGATTCTTCTCCGGCAGGAGGAGCACTCGATGCTTTTGTTCGGATCTCGTGGTCGCCGGTGAACTTTCGGGCAGCCCTCGGTCAGGCATCTGTCGCATCGCATTTATTTCTCTCTCTCTCTCTCTCTCTCTCTCTCTCTCTCTCTCTCTGAATGTATATATGTTTACAGAGAATTGTACTCACCTGAGCCGAACGGTCTCGTTGGTCATATCGTCGAAACGAGGCCAATTCTCGCGACAGGCGGTGCACTCGCAACGAAACCAGTATCTACCGGCGAGCGCTTTCCGGCGATCTTCCAAGGTTCGTTTGGTGAATATCGGGCCGTAGTTTTCGGCTAGCACGTCACCCGGCTCGAGAGGCCGGCTCGCTCTGATTACGATGCGTCGACCAACGAAATATCTTCAACGAAATCATCGAAACGATTCGAACATCCGACACGGTGAAGAAGCAAACCAGCTGTTGCGCACTCGCTCTTACCTCACCACTGCCGGATAACAGTCGTGATTGAAACGCGCGACCGTTGGATAGATGGCCACGCCGATGTAGACGGGCTTGCTACCGCGGAAACGGTGCTCCGTTCCGAATCGCGTCTCGAACACTTCGTGAGCGTTGAATTGCAACAATTGAAGATGTTTCAATAGCAAACTGGCCACCGCGATCTCTTCCTCGCTTGGGGACTCTGAAACATTACTCGACGTTTGATACGTCTACTAGTTACGTTTGTTACGGGTAACGGTACCGCTTACCGTTGTCCTCGCTAGCCTGCCGAAAGAATCCGACTCTCTGCAAACATCTCAAGAGAAACGCCGCCATCAGAGATCTCTCGAAAAAGTCTTTCGCCGTTCTCCGTTTCTCGTGCATCACCAGATCGTACGCCCTCAAATCGATCTGTTTCTCCTGTTGCTGCTCGCACCTCGAGCCCTCGCGCAACTTTTTCTTCCGCGAACGACGTTTCGCCGACTTGCTCGGTGGTCTTCCTTCCTTTCCCGTCGTCGTCGTCGTCGTCGTCGTCGTCGTCGTCGTCGTCGTCGTCGTCGTCGTCGACTCGTCGTCGCGCCGATGCAATGCTTGGCTGATTTTCAAACACTCGGACGGACCGTTTTGAGTAACCATTCGTAAAGCGAGCATGCTCAAAATGCTCATTCCCGAGCCTGATGAAACGAGAAGAAAAAAAAGCTACGCGATACCTTACGTTCCGCTCGAAACGTATACCTCTTCTTTACCTATCAACAGCGCCAAAATTTTACACTCGTACTTGTGATAGCTCTCGATCGCCGCGTCCCTGCACTCTCTGCCGCAAAACGCGACGCTGCTACAATCCGGACATCCTATCGGCGCCTCGAATCTGTAACGAGATGCGGTTACGCGTTACACTTGGCTCGCAGTTGGTCGCGTGTACTATACGGAACCGCGCGCTCACCTGCGGAAACAGTGTTGACAGTGCGTACCAAAGTATTCCGGTAGGAGAACAGCCGCGAGCGGCGATTCGACGATCACTTGCTGCCCGGGTTCGATCCGTTTCGCCGCGATCGCTCGTTTACCCACGCTCTCTGTTTCCTCGATCTCCAGTAACTGCTCCCCCGACCAACTCTCTGTCGTTTTACTTTGTCATTTCAATTTCCCATTGCTCACCAGATACAATACGTACCGACGTCTTGATCGACACGCTCCTCCGCTTTTTCCACTTTGATCTCCGTTCTCTTCTTCTCGCACGTTTCCTTCATCCGAACGAGCTCCACTCTGAAATAAGAGAGAGAGAGAGAGAGAGAGAGAGGGAGAGAGAGTTGAACGTTGAAAAGCTCTAAAGCTGACCTCAACGCGTCCGGTAGATTCATCTCTTCGACGAAAGTTAAATCTTGCGCGGCGAACTCGCACTGATTCGACGCGAGAAACATCTCGGCTCTGGCTAGATATGCGAGCGGCAAACCAAAACCCCTGTCGATCGAAAGGGGAACGAGAGGGTAAAGAACCGAACCTGGCGCAGGGGCCCGAAGAATGGCTTGGCTGAAGAGAGCGAGAGCTTTTCGGGGTTCACCCGCGACCGCGGCCTCGAAACCTTCGAGCCTGCGCGCCCTCGAGACGCTCGCGTCCTTTCCACGATATAGGATCTCCGTTCTGTTCAGCGTCTCCAGTACCGCGTCCTTGATCTTTTCATCGAGGAAGATGGCGCGGACGCGATCCTCGTCCCTAGCCAGCCGTCCGAACACCTTCGATATCCACACCTCGCCGGCTACTCGCGTCACCTTTTCACTGAACTCGCCGAAAAATCCTTTCGTCCCGGACCTGAGGGTTTCCAGCGAGCACAACGTTCTGTAATATCCTCCTTCCGTCTCTTCCGTCATCTCGTTACCGCCGTGACCGCAGACCAGATCTCTCGAAACCTCGAGCAACTACTACCCCAGCCGAATTCGCTTTGTCGCCATCGTCGAATAATTTTAGACAACACTCGACCTCGCTATTTCCGTCTCTCGGCCACTGTCCAACCGAATCGAATCCTATACCCATATACCTTTATACATTATTCTACCTTATGCGGTACAATGCGTCTAACCTGATAAGAAATCCTAATAACCTAGTAATCGTTATTATCTTCGATGCGAGTCGTTTAACGCGTTTATGACGCGGTGTCGATGGCAACGATGACAGAGCCAGCGATCAGCGGCGGCAGCGGTGTACGACACCGGATCTCGGTCGAACGTTTCGCGCAGAGAGATCGGTTGTTAGTGCGCGTTGCCAGTTTGCTCCGTTAAAAGCTCGTCGCGATTCTTTCGGCCGACTAAGAAATTGACCACGATCGAGCCACGGAGAATCCAGCTGGAAAAAAGGATAGTCGTTTAATCGGTGGCAACAGGAACAGGAACAGGAACAGGAATGGGAATGGAAACGGAAAGGTGAGAGAATCGAGTGTGCGAAGAGCGGTGCTGCTGCGCCGTGAACGAAAAGGACGAGTGTGGCGCCGATAAACCGTGGGAACGGCGATAACGGTAAAGAAAAAAAAGAAAAAGAAAAAAGAAGAAGAAAAAAAAAAAGAGTATCTTTGGGTGATGTAAGTCGGCAACGCGAACCGCGAACGCCTACCCGTTCTACGGTCCCAGAGGAGAAGGAAATTGTATTTTTTTACCGGTGCTCTTCTCCAGAACGTTTCGAAATGAGCGAATGATCGAGCAAGTGGAACGCACGCGCGAGCCTAATCGCGGCTACAAACTCGGTACTCGGAGAACGGAAACTATCGGCAGTGCAAGTACAAGCACCGACAATGAACGGAGCGAACGTGCGACGCATTTCGATCGACCTCCCTTTTTTCGTCTCGTCTTTTCGAGGTTGGTATCGCGCGACTGGAAAACGCTGATTAACGCTGAAAGATCCCTCACCGTTTAACTTACACGATCCGATCCCGACAACACCGAGCCCCTGGCGACTCGCGCGCGATTCGTTCGAACCACCCTTCGAATCGAAATCGATATCGAAATCGATCTTAATCGAATCCATACTCCATCGAGTGTAACGAAGACGCGTAATCGAATAGAATGGAATCGAATGGAATCGAATGGAATCGAGTCGAGTCGAGTCGAGTCGAGTCGCGTCGCGTCGCGTCGAGTCGCCTAGTGTCGCGGTAGGTTGCGTAACTACTCATGCAATAACCTTGCAACTAGACCGAATCGCTGTTTCCTTCGAATATCGTGAATCGTCGTGACGTAAAACGGCAAAGGATGACGCGCGAAGCGATTCAGTTCGATCGCCACGTACACGTCGACCTCGGATCGTTTCGTCTTTGACCGCTGTGCGTTATCTTTACCGCCGTCGATTCCCCGGCATGAGAACACGAAAGAATCTCCGGATAGACAAGTACGATGCGCGATCTCCGGCAACTGAACACGGCTGTACATGCACCGCACGCACCCTTCGGGTTTAACGATTACGATCCGTGCGTTCGTTCGTTCGTTCGTTTGTTTGTTTCAGAATCGTCGATCCGCTAGCGAAACGTCCGCCGCGTTCTCGAATACGCGATCATCTTTCGGGCTGCCGATTCTCCTAATCCTATCGGCAGCCTCCTTTTCTATCTCTCGTTTATTATTGCCACCTTCTTGCCGAGACGAGGATGAAATCGATCGGAACCTCGTCTAACCAGATGCGACAGGCGAAACTAAAGTTAAACGAGCTACCGTTAACGACAATGACGGCGAGCAGTTTCAACATCGAACCGAACAACGGGCAAACGATTTACGACCACGAGCAAGACTTTCTAAATAGTTGCGCGGAGCTAGCCAGTTACACCGATTCCCCCGCCGCGGCCGCCGCCGACTGTACCACTACTTGGTTCTCTCAACTTCGCCAAAGATGTTCCAGAATTCGCAGTAAGTTGCAGTGGTGTAACCTCCTCCTCCTCCTCCTCCTCCTCCTCCTCCTCCTCCTCCTCCTGCTCCTTCTTATTCGATCTTAACGAAGAGAACGCGTTCGCTTCGAGACGGGAAAACAAATTGACAGTCGAATAAAACGAGATAAGGTTACGAGTACGTGTACAGTATATGCAAGTATAATGTACATACGTAAGCGTAATACGTATACGCGTAAAATGTCTACGATCGATCATTTTAGCTGGTACGCGTGCGCCGTGGTTCCACCTCTAATAGTTGCTCGCGCGTCGGTAATTCCCGGCGAATATCTATTCCACGTGTTTTCCAATACGAGTTGCACAAATTTTTTACTCCTCGGTTCTCGCAAGTTCGCTGGAATAATAATGACGATACCAGGCAATCGGTTCAGTGAAGTTTTCTACGATTAAAAACAGATTGGCTACCAAAGATGTGCTCGTGCCTCGAGTCTGGTACCGCGTTTCTAAGCCAATCGGTGGGAAACTATCAACGGCTCACCGGTGCGAAAGGAAATAACGTGTTCGAGTATGCTCGATCAACGAACAAACAGCAGGCTCGTGTACGATTCGCCGACAGCGAACAGTCGGACGACACCGAACAAGACGAACAAAAGGTAAGTTACTGTTACGTCGCGTATCGCGTCATCTACTATGCGGTACGCGGTGTGTGCGCTAGCATATATATAAAACGGAACACGGCATCTCTTTTTATCGCCGTTACGCGCGAACAGATAGAGGAATTGCAGCTTTACTGCGAGGATGAAACTTTGTGCAAGATGATCGTCGAAAAGAATCTTCGAACGATCGATTTGTGCGAACTTGTTAAAGTGAAAAAGTGCGCAGTTGGGTTCAATTGGTCGATCGTGGAAATTTGGCCAGAGCTGGGAATGGGTGAGTGCGCTCGCCAAATGATTCGAAACTCCTCGATTCGCTGGTATACTCTATCGATACTATTCGATATATCCGCTTGCCGATAATCTCGTAAACCTAATAATGATTCCAGAGCGCACGGTGGAAGATCACGAAGACATTTTCGCCGTCTGCACAGAGAAGACGACCGTTTCTTCGGCGAAGAGATCGAGAAAGTTTCTCTTTCGCGAGGACTTTCTCAAGTACGAGTTCTTCTACGATCCGAGGGTAAGCTTCTCTCTCTCTCTCTCTCTCTCTCTCTCTCTCTCTCTCTCTCTCTCTCCCTCCCCCTCTCCCCCGCGAATATCTATGTCTATGTAGATAGGCAATAATTAATTAATTACATTCAAACGTTCGCAACTTTTTGCTCGTCGCAATTATTTCTAATCGCTGCCGCGATACCGTATGCGAATTCACGATTTTTAAATTGTTGCCTTCCTGCTTTACCGACTGCGAGAGTTTTCATTTTTATCGTTGGATTGTACATTGGATTACGCAATGAGACGAATATTTGGAGAATTTGCATTTCGTCTGAAAAGGTTTCGCGTCGTTGATCGTTTTATACATTCCGGTGAACAACTTTCCGTTTCCTTGTCGCCATATATATTTATCGTTACCGAGAGGTTAACAGGAAAGATTCGCGTTGCAGGAATTCTTTCCCGCCGAGATGATCGATGTTCCAGCCATTTTCGCGGAGAACAATCGTCCGCTGGTAGAAACGAAAGCAGCGTTACGAGTGAGTAAAACTTGGATCGACTTTTCCATCTACGCACCTTCGCGCGAGCAACCATTCGATCGCAATTTTTCGATCAGCGATCCCTTTCGGAAATTTCAGAGGTACCTCGAAGACGAAGAAGTGGAATGTCCAACGATATTCAGCTTCGTGTGGATACAGATCGGACGGTTGCACGTTTGGAGAAGAATCCACTTGCTTCTTCGGGATCGGAAACTTTACCAAGCGAAAAAGGTAATAAAAACACCGATTCTCATCGGCCTTTCGTATGCGACTAACATTTCCTGCGAATATCAGTTTGCAAAATGAGCAAACCGCGCGTGACATACATTCGCCCTGGCGAAAGAGCTATTCTGCTAGGAACACACGACTCCCCGGGTCCGGTCGTCGACCTGCCTACACCTATACCCATACCTATACCTATACCTATACCTATACCTATACCTATACCTATACCTATACCTATACCTATACCTACCACCATCGCTACCATCTCATATTACTCTCCTTTCTCCTTCTCATCACTTTCTTTATTCCTTTCACGTATCCTTGTCCTTTCTTTCCTCTGGCAGTTTTGCGATACGATAAGAGCAGAATGACTGGAGCACCTGCGCATCGTTGCTCCGCGGCTCCTTCTTCTTTCCGTTCGTTCGGGAAGATGGTTCGCGTGCGCGTGAAACCGTCGTCCACGGTTCCGGAACGGCGAGTTTGGCGACAACCGGATATGTGCTCGAAAAACGAATAAAACTCGGGTGGCATTCGGGTCGAAAAAGGAATGACCGGAACGATTCGGGAAAAGTAGTGGTTAAGCCGCTTGTCCCACGCGTTGTTACGCTCTCTTTATTTTTCTTTCGTCCGTTTCCCCCCCGTTCAGGGTGTTGCCCAAACACAATACACCTTCGCGAGCTGCACGATATTACGATGTCCGTTGCATCCACGCGTCATTGTTCGCGTTCGCCACGCGTAACGCATCGCATCGCGAGTGGTGCTCACTGGCGGGTTCTTTTCGACGATCGACGGTCAGGAGAAAGAGAGATCGGAAGGCGGTGAAGAGAAAAGAAGAGAATGAGTTATCGTCGTGGTCGTGGTCGTCGAAGCATCGGTTCGGGTCGAAAAGTACTCGGGTTGGCCGTCCGGGGGTAGGGGTGGGCAGGCACAGCTGATTCGGG
Source organism: Xylocopa sonorina (assembly GCF_050948175.1). Taxonomy (NCBI): domain Eukaryota; kingdom Metazoa; phylum Arthropoda; class Insecta; order Hymenoptera; family Apidae; genus Xylocopa; species Xylocopa sonorina. Next base: position 13,770,042 of record NC_135199.1, read on the forward strand.
AGAGTTCGTGAGCGACCGTAATCGAAGTACGAGGAGGAGACGCAGCGACGCAGCGACGCACCGACCGATGCAGTCTGCCGCGGGCACCGGGAAACCAGCTGACTGCTCGGCTCGGGCGTGTTCGCTCGGTCGCTCGGCAAAAATCGGATCTTTGTCCGTCGTCGTGCACGAGGCTACCGGCAAACGACGAATCCCTTCGTCAGTCGTCGTTCCGACATAGTCGAAAGGTGGTGGGTGCGCGTTTCTTCTATTTCTTCGACGCGATCGACATTGCGCTTCTCTCGCTTAAATCGTGCGACCAGCCATTACGACGCAACGCCGCGACACGTCGCGAATAAACTCTCTCTCTCTCTCTCTCTCTCTCTCTCTCTCTCTCTCTCTCTCTCTCTTTCTTTCTCACCCTCTTTCGATCACCGATATCTCGAGAATAGACGGAAAAAGAAAGAGGCACGATTGGCGTCGTCGCGCAGTCTGCTCACTGCCGGTAGTTCAATTTCACCTTTGCGCACTCCTCCTCCGAGTCTATCCGTTTCGTCTAATCCGGTTCTCGGTGCTCTCCGTGTCAGCATCGTCCTGGTGTATAACTATAGAGCAGAGAGGGGGAGAGAGAGAGAGAGAGAGAGAGAGAGAGAGAGAGAGAGAGAGGGAGAGAGAGAGAAAGAGAGAGAGAGAGAGAGAGAGTTTACGCGTCGTTCTAGTAGTATTCCAGTAATTACGTATTCGGTCGCGAACGAGTGAGCGTTTCGTCGAGTGCTGATGTTTCTGGCCGTTTTCAGCGAAAGACAGGAGAGAAGGCGGCGAGGGACGAGAGAGAAGGGGCAACAAAATAAAGAGAAACAAAGAGAAACGGACGCTGGTGAATCGCGATGAAATCCGATCGGTACGATAGGTCGGTCTTTCCGAACGGAAAGAGCATATATATACTATATACTATATAACACGGTGGTGTCACGTAACGGATAGCTGTATCGCGGTTTAAACGCGTAATCGGCGTCGCACCGACGTCGAAATCCTCCTCCCGGTGAAGACCCGTTGGACGATTTCGAGCGAGTCGTCGCGGTAAGTTACGATTCGAATCGTTGAATATCATATCCCGACGCGTTCGTTTAAAACAAAGTTTGTTCGCGGGCCACGGTACGTTCTGGTTCTCGCCGATGAGCCTGTTCCACCGGACGAACCTCGATTAGACGTATACGCGCGTAGACGGGGTGGGGATAGAAACGGATCGAAGATCGTAGGTTAGCGATCGAGAAGAGAAATCTCTAATACCGGCTAATACCGGCGCTCTGCTGGAATAAAATAAAGAATGTTTGGAAAAACGTTGACAGTTGGTGGAGGGAGGAGGATCGTTTGGGTGAGCTACTACTCGAAGGGGATATTCGCGAGGAACGAGGGGAACGAGATGTAGGTGTAGGGCTGGTAGGCGTCGAAGGAATATCGCCGGCTCGATCGTTAAACGAGAGGGAACGATTTCAGAATACGAAGCAAGTGTATCCGTTCGCCCAGTTGTCGGATTACGCGGTCTACAGGATCACGAACGCGAGAAGGAGATTTAAAGCACCGTACCCGTGGGGCATCTGTCTGAGACCAACCAGCAGCCACAACGCTGCGCGGCGAACCGAAGACGAAAGCGGCCAGTCCGGAGAACCCGGGCTCAAGGTTATCGCTTTCCACAGTGAAAAGTCTCGCGCCTGTTGGCTCACGGCCATGAGACTCGCCAAGGTAACCGAACGTTCGACTCTTACCACGCGTATTGCGCGCGTTTACACCCCTTTCCACCGCTCGATTCGAGTTGGCCACCCACTAATCGAGCGGCATTTATTTCATCTCGTTACAGTATGGGAAACAACTCAGGGAAAATTACAGAGCTTTCAAGAATAAACAGTGCGAACAATCCGAGAATTCAAAGGATCGGTACGTCAACTACAACGTGTCGAACGTGAGTTTCACTGTCTTTTTTTTTTTTTTTTCATACCGGGGCTCTCTAGTGGCTTGCCGACCGCGCGGCCGTACGTAATCGTAGGTAGCGACGCGATGAAAAGAGGGTATCACGAATAGCAAATAAACGGGACGGATGGCAAGAGAAGCGGCAGGCAAGTAAAAGCGAGGCGAGGCGAGACGAGTTTCGAAAATTTAGCAAAAACCTCGAAAGCTTCTTTTTCGAGTTGTTGCTACGCGGCGACTATCGATCATCCGGGTGGGTAGACGCGACGCGACGCGACGCGACAAGCCGCGGTCGTCGTTGCTCGTTGCACGACGGCCTTGACATTCGATCTAAAATTCGTCCCCTTTTTTTCTTCTTCTTCTTCTTCTTCTTCTTCTTCTTCTTCTTCTCTGTCTTCTTCCGTTCGTCGAACGCGGACGCGAAATCGATCGATGATGATATTAAACGAGTTAGGGATACTTTGAATCGCGTCGCGACGCTTCGTGCCGTGCCGCACCGCTCGATGCTTGCCTAGCAACAGGCGTTTAGCGTTTCTTTCTCGCGAAGCTTCTCCTCTCCTCGTCCGTTACCTCGTTGCGAATGCTAGCGAAACTGTGTAATAAGAATAGTTAGGAAAGAGTTTAGTCGCACCACTACAAGCATAGTTGGTTCTCTCAGTCGTCCTAATCCAGAGAGGTCGTTAATTTGTTCTCTTCAGCTCTCCTGCGGCACGTGCATTATGCATTTGTCCCGGTATCGCGACTCGCCAGCAAACAGGATCGAACGGGCATTTCGAAATGGGCTTTTCACGATGGTGTGTGGTGTGTCGCATCCGTAGGAATCGGTCCGGTCCCTCGTGGCCATGGATTTTACCGGGAGCGTCGGAAGAATCGTCGAGGATCCGAAGGAAGCGAAAAACATCGCGGAGAGCGAAGGCGTGAACTGGCGGCGCACGTGGAGGCCGTTCTCGAGACCACCCCCGGGATGCGCAGTGGTACGGCTACACGGACTCGACGACGGTATTCACGTTTTACAACCATGGTTTCACAGAGGACTCAAAAGAGAGATCGCCGCAACGATCGTCAGAGACTACGGCTCTGCTGACGGGTCAGTTGCACTTATTCCTCTCTCCCTCCCCCCTCCCCCTCGCCATCCCTCCCTAGCTAACTGACTCCCTCCCTCCCTCCTTACCTCCCTCTCTCCCTCTCTCTATCCATCCATCCATCCATCCATCTCTCCATCCATCTATCCCGCTCTTTAATTGAATTTTCCGTTCGAATCTGATTTCTCTTCTCGTTCGAATACGTTCCAGCGTGTTCCTCGTTCGCGAGAGCAAGAGCAATTTGGGGGCGTACGTGTTGACCTACAAGTACAGCGAGAAGGTGTTTCACGCGCAGATTCAGCCTGTGAGTGAGAGAGAGAGCGTACTTTTTTCTTATTCTATTTTCCTTTTTCTTTTTCTTACCCGGCCGATAACGCGTATCAATCGACGATGATTTCAGGTGTTCGACGAACGATGCAACTGCTGGCTGTACACTCTCGATAAAGGCAGAACGAGGTTCTACGATTTGTTGCAACTGATCGAATTTTATCAGTTGAACGCGGGCTGTTTACCAACACGGCTCACCCATTACGTGCAAAACGGGGTCCCGACGATGCTTCCGCTTCCGGTACCGTTACCGCAGGTAGACGACGACGGTGACAATCACGGGACCGCCGTCGCCGCGGCCTCTACCTGCGACACCGTGGAACGCAGGAACGTCCGAGGATAGGAATTCCAGCGGCCCGCTGTCGCCACCGACGGCGGATCCGCGCGAACCGGTTGCTGGAGTTTGTGCCTCTGTAGCTACAACAAATGGTGGAATCTCTAAACACCGAAACGGAGGGGAACACCGAGAGAACACTTCACTTACCGAGTACCGATGCTTCGTGAAAATCGGCTTTGATCAGCGGTTAATCGATACCAATTTTCCGTCTCGGTCTCTGATATATACACGGGAATCGACCCTCCCTCTCCCTCCCTCTCTCTCTCACACACACAGAAACACACACACGATAAACACACTCCAAGTAAATGAAAAAGGAGCGCAAATACACACCACGGATACGTGCTAGAAATCGCGTCCGGCCAGAAAACATACTATTGATTATTATTGTACAATTATTAGCGTAATAATAATAATATCGTTATTATTATTATTACTGTTGCTATTACTATTATTATTGTTGTTATTGTTATTATCATTATTACATCATCACCCCATCATTATTATCATCATTATCATTATTGTTGTTGTTGATGGCAGCAGTAATAATAATAATAATAATAACATTAATAATAATAATAATAATAATAATAATAATAATAATAATAATAATAATAATAATAATATTGATAGTAGTAGCAGCAGTAGTAGTAGCAGTAGTAGTAGTAGTAGTAGTAGTAGTAGTAGTAGTTACAGTTGTAGTGATAATAATAGCGGTAGTAGTAGCAGCGGTAGCAAATAACAGTGGTAGCAGTAGTAACATTTTTAGTGGTAATAGTAGGATTAATATTATTGTTATCGATAGACAATTATCACCGACACAAATTAGGATAAAATATATTTTGTACGAAAGTAGACGGACAGATTTACCCGCGCGAATTCTTGTCATTTGAGAACAATAAAACGTGATTAACGATGAACGTTGTCTTTCGCAAATGCGTCTCTTTTTCTTGCCCAACTTTTAAAGAGAGAGCGCCTGTAGCAATACCAGGGAACAGAGCGGCGAACGCTGCGCACCTTCCGCAACAGGTAAGTCGCGTAGCGGTTAGTCGCGCGGTCGGGAGAGAGAGAGAGAGAGAGAGAGAGAGAGAGAGAGAGAGAGAGAGAGAGAGAGTGAGACGTTTAACCGAGAAAAGAGAAGCGAAGGGGGATCGATGGTGGTAGTGGCGGCGGTGGTGGTGGAGGGAGGTGGCATTCAGGTGGTAGCGAAGCGGTCAGCTTCGCGATCGGCTCAGTTCACCGTAACCGGTCGATGTAGACGCGAAAGTGGCGCGACTCGAACCGATCGAGATCACTTTTTTTTTTTTGTCGTTTGATATTCTCGCGGCGTTCAAATCGAGCTCGTCTCGGCCAACGACTCGATAGCCGGACCTTGATCTTGGACAGGGACGTTCGCTCCGTCCCCGACAAGTAAGTTGCACGGACACCACCTGTTACGGGTAGGATCGCGAGCATCCGCGCGTTCCTCTCGGTCCGCCTCGTACATATTTCCGCGCAACCAACGAACCGCAACCGTTATTGGCTAATCGTTGGGAGCATTCCACGATCTCGACGATCGCGCTCTCGCTCGACACCTCCTTCGAAACCGGTTCACTCGCATTCTCGTCGATCGTTGGCTCCGTCTCGCGGTCTCCCTATCGTGCGTTTACTTTTTCCACGTCCATCGACTTTGCGGTACCAGGTACGACCGACGCGCGCGTCTCTCTCTTTTTTCATTCCTTCTATCCTTCCTTCCTTCCTTCCTTCCTTCCTTCCTTCGGTAACGGAAATGTGACGCATCGGAATGTACCACCGATGAGTCATCCACCGTTAACCTCGTTTCACCCCTCGCGTCCTCCGCGCAGTTTTTCATTCCGTTGACTTTGCACCGTTTCTTTTCTTCCTTTTCAGATACAGAATAATATGCCCCCGTATCGCGAGGTCCGATTTTAGTTAACATGAACGAAACGCCGATGAGATTGTTCGCGCTGGGATGGTTACTAATCGACACCGCGGGTGCTGATTTCAAGTCGAAGCTGGTCAAGTGCGACGAGAAATTCTGCTCGACGTACGAATACTGTAGCGTTTACGACAATCACTGTAAACCGTGTTCCTCCATATGCGACCTCCCTGGCCAAGAAATGTCCGACGATTGCATTTCCAACTGTTCAGGTAAGCAAACGCGCGACTCGGTAGAAGCTCGTTCACTCTGCACCTGACCACCGTCCCACCGCTAGCTAACCATGACTCATGCCTACCTACCTGTCCTCCACCCTTCCCTTTACGCCCCCTAACCTCTTACCTTACTACTAACTTACTTTACTACCGAAATCTCCGATTCTTATTTACATCTCGGTCTCGTTCGCTTTCATTTTCAGAATACCTCGACGACAAGCAGTACGTTCTTCTCGAACAATACAGAGGTAAACCAACTTTCATCCAAGTAAAATGAATAAAGCGGAGCGTGAATGAATATTATATACAATATTATGAATATAAACCCGTCGAAATTTTTTTGTTACCTCCGCGATAGAGGAGGTCGACAGATTATGGATTTTGGTCGTGATATCGATGGCGATGGCGGTCTTGTCGTTGCTCTCGAACTTTTACGTGGTCATGCACAGGTTCGCGCGATGGGACAAGATACGAGCCGCCATAACTCGAACTTTTACCGGTAACGAAACCATCAAGGTGAGTTTCTCCATGTTCGATTTTCGATTTCCGATTTACCGCGTGTTCGATGCTCGATTCCAGAGGACGGAGAACAGCAATAATAACGGCAACGATAATCGGAGAAAGGAGGAAGAGGAGGACGCGGAGCTGGGCGGCACGTCGAAGCGCAACGGACTAAAGTTGGCGATGCAGACGATAAGCGCGAGCGTAGCTCCTTCCCGACACCCGGAACCAGCGTGTAACCGAAACGATAGCGGAACCGGCCTCGATAACGTCACCTCGAACACCATCAGCACCACTCTGTCGAGAAGGCATCCGAGCGAGGACACCACCCTCGACTACGCTTACGATAATCCAGCGATGACGCCGAGTCCGGAAGCCGTCCAACTCAGGCCGAAGCGGGAAAGTTCCTTTTAAACGTTTCCCTTTCCTCTAGTTTTCTTTTTTTTGCTTTCCACTTAGAAATACGAACGCGCGCACTCTGTACATACCACGCGCCACAACACCGACATTAATTTTAAGTATCGGATCGTCGGCCGCGAGACCGTACACGAATCCCTACCTATCAGCCATTCCGTCCATGAAAGGCCTTTTGGGAGCGATGCTTCGCAATCGAGCTTCGCATAGGTGTCAGCGACTACGCGCCTTCTTTCAAATACGCGGTCAACTACTCGCATGCTCAACCGGCTAGGTCGCTGCCCTTAGAGAATAATATAATCCATAGGTATAGTTAGTATCGCGTCGAGAAGGAAGAAAATACGAAAAAGAGAAGATTCGTTGAATGGCCAGCTGATATTTTTAGTTTTAACTTTTTTTTTTTTTTTTTTTTTTTTTTTTTTTTAGTTTTCTAATCGAATAGAGTTTGTACATTCGAACAAAAGACTGAATAAAAGAGAGGAGAGTGCACGTTTGGTTGGTCGTTTTTATGGTCAGAGGGTATTGCCGAGTAACGACGGGGACGTGGAAGCGAGTTCCGGTGTGATGGAGGCGGGCAGAGTGGTCGGACAGGAGCGAGCCGGGTGTCTGGCCATCACCAATTCTCTGGTGTTCTTCTCCGGTTTGATCAATACCACGTAGACCTTTGGTAGGAAAAGACAGATCAGCTGCACCAGGCCGTTCAGCGAGAGAGAGAGCGCCAACGTGATCACCCTGACGGCGTTGTTGCTCGAGGCCAGGTAAAGGGGGACGAACGCCAACCAAAGCACGATCGTCGCGTAGTTGGCGAACGCGATGCAACGAGTCTCGTTGAATCCTTCCGGGCACTTTCTCGTCTTGATCGCGTAAAAGGTGGACGCGACTGGAAAGGTAGGTGTGACGAAACGAAACGAAACTTATCGAGTCGAGTATGCTACGCTACGCTACACTCACCGGTCAACAAGAAGGGATACACCAAACCGACGACGTACGATCCGTCCTCGGATCCCCGGCAAACTCGAACGTTCGCGTCTCTGCTGGGGTACCAGTGGTCGACCGCCGGCGGTTCCTTGATCAACCAACCGGCATCGAACGCTATCTCGACCAGAGAGAGAATCGATGCGATCGCCAACTGGGATCTCGGGCTGGTGTACCTATCATCGCGGTGTAATATCGGAGGATAAGTATAATATCGGCGGGCCGCTTCCCTTCTTACCGTCGTTTGCGGGGACTGCGCCCCGGCTCGTTGAATATCCTATGGATTCGGTTGATCTTGGTCGCCAACGCGGCGTAGCAGACGGTGTAGCAGAATCCGATACCGAAACGGACCACCGTGCAACTCTCGACGCTCGGCTTCGCCACTACCGCGAACGTCATCGAGAAACAACCGAACGCGCCGAACAACAGCAAAAAGGACAGCTCCCGTCCGGACGCCTTGATCATCGGCGTGCCTCGATAACTCCAAAACACCGTACAGACGAACATCGTCAGGGCCATTCCTGCGTCGATCGTCATCATCGTCAACGAGAAATATCTTTTAACGAGAGAAAAAACGATTGGTTACCGGATACAGCCACCGTGATCGCAACGATCGACCACGGATTCGAATAGTCGACGAACTGCTCGGGAATCGGTACGCAACCGGTCCCGTTCTCGGTCGGGATCGTGCCCAATTCGCACTCGTCGCATCTCTGCTCGTCCACCTTGTACCGATAGAGACCGCAACTCTGACATCGCCAGCAGCACGGATCCTCCTTGTTTCGGACCATGATTCGATTCGAACCGCAAGCCCGGGAACAGGAAGAAACGGGTACCACCGTCGTAGACCGATCGCCGGCGAATCGTCCCCCGTGGAACCGCAACTTGTCCCGATCGAGCCGCAACATCGGTTTCCCTTTTCCGTCCTCTGATCTCGAACCAAACAACCACAATCAGAAACCACAATCGAATCGCCCCGATAGATCGCGGCGAAAGAATCGCTTACGCGTGTAGTTCCCGATCACCGTCCAATGGTACGAGCCGTTCGCCGTTCTTTGATAATTCAGGATCGAGTATCTCGGTGGCCCGTCGACCTCGTTGACGAATCGGAATCCGTTCCCGGCTTCGTCTGATCAACAGACCGGACTCTCTACACTCCCTTCCTTCTCTACCCACCTACCCACCTACCCACCTACCCACCTACCCACCTTTGAAAGAGACCTCGGCCAGATACCGAGAGAGCGTGCCGGACACGTTCGAGGATCGCATCGCCTCGCAAACGCCCAGACGTGCTTCGCCGCAAATTTCTCGTTGCATCCTGTCGAGAGCGTGAGCCACCGCGTAGACCGCGTCCCGAACGAAATGCAGAAATCTTCGCTGCTTGTAACCGTTCCCACGTTCGATTCTCAATCGCGGATCCCCGCAGTTAGTCGAGCTCTTGGAGCCGTTGGCCCCGCAATTGTGGTAAGCCTGCCAAAACTCGCCGAACCAAGGATTCACCCGCTCGTGTTCGAGCGTCAGCCTGGTAAAGTACTCGTCGAAGCCCGAGAGCCGGGCGTACAACGGTTGAACGGCGAGAGCACCCTCCAACGCGTTTCTCTCCCGATCCGCCCACGAATCGCTGCACAACCAAACGAACCGGGATCCATCCCGCACCACTGTTCTCGCCGCCTCCAATACGCGCAGCGTCGTCGCCTTCTCCGCGAACAGCACCACCACTGCAATTTTCCATTTCCATTTCCAATCGTTTAAATCGCTAAAATCGCTAAAATCGCTAAAATCGCCTATCCCGCGCGTTACCTCGAACGTCCGTTTTCTCGACGATCGTGCGTACAACCTGCTCGTAATCGTCCTCGGTGAAACGATCCCTGCTGATACGCTGGGGAGCGCTGAAGCATACCGAGTACTCGCCGGCCAACGAAATCAACGTCTCGTAACCGTGATCTCCGTACTCGGAATCCGTGTATACGACCGATACGTACGACCACTGGAATCGGCTGCGGAACCGTTTCTTCGTTTATTATTTAAATACTTTATTGTTTTATCATGGTCACCTACCGAAGGACCTCCAGCATTGCCCGCGCTTGGTTCACGTCGCTCGGAACGGTGCGAAAAAATTGCGGGAATCTCGTCTTGCTGCTGAGAAACGGCGACGTGGCCATATAGGAGATTTGCGGGACCGGGAATAGAGCCAGGACCGACGCGACCTGAATGGTAACCGAACTCGACTGAGCGCCAAGCACCGCGACCACGCGATCGAATTCACCGTTCAAGAAGGTTGGAACGGTTAGATCGCCGCACCGATATCCTTCCTCGCCGAAACGATTTCCCCGCGCTATGAAACCTATTTTAGAAGAACCTCGCGTAACCGTTCTGCGTACCGTGCGCGCTTACCCTTCACGAAGTAGAACGCTCGCTCGAGTGCGTAGCCGGGATTGTCGCAGGTATCGAACGCCAGAACACCGAGCCGTATACCCGGAAGTATCGCCGAATTCTCGTTTATACGCTCGACGGTGTACAACATGGCTTCCAACGGTTGAATCCCGTCCTCCGTCTAAACACAATTAACATTCGAAACAATTCCCGAGAGGAAAGAATTCCCGGACTGGGAGAGAGAGAGAGAGAGAGAGAGAGAGATAATCGCTTACCTGAATCTCGCCGCAACTCTGACCGTCGCTACCTTTCCGATGAATGGGAAACAAACCGCCCAGCAGCAGATCACCGGTCACGTTCGCGTATCTAACCCGTCCGTCGCTGGTCCTCGTCCAGTCGTCCACGGACAAACCGAACGCGAACAGCATCGTCGTCGACGAAACCACCGCCACCGCGCTTCTCATTCCGTGCGCGCGATACAACGCGTCTCTCTCTCCTTCCCGAAAACGGTTCTGCCGCGGCCGTTTCTAGTACAGATATCGCGTCGTACGTCACGGATATACGTACGCGTCTCTACCTACCGGGGAGAGGGAGAGAGAGAGAGAGAGAGAGAGAGAGAGAGATCGCAGAGCGCAGAACGGAAATCGATCGTGAGAAACGAGGTAAACGGATAGGTAAACGTGTAAACATCGACAACGCAAAGAGCAATTTCATTAAACGCGTGTCGGGTAGAGGAGGCGATCGATTTCCGAAAGACGCGAACGAAGAGAGGAGTAACGGACGATGAACACGCGGAGAGGCAACGGAGAGGAAGCTGAGTGGGAACGATAACGACGGAATCTCCAATTATCCAATTGGAGGTCTCCTCGCCGGTTCGTTTAAGCGTCGCGGTCCTCCTCACGGTCAGTTCCGCGGCTCGGTAGCGAGATACACCGTTTTTCGGAACGCAACGGCATGGACGTAGGTAGTAGTACGGCGAATTCGACGTTCGGGACGGTCGATTGTCTGGTGTTCGCAGGGATGCTCGTCGTCTCGGCGATCATCGGTGTCTATCAGGCGTACAAGTCGCGGAAAAACGTGGACGCGGTTCGAGAGTATCTCGTCGGCGGGCAAAACATGTCCATCTTCCCCGTGACGATGTCCCTGATCGCCAGGTAATCTCCGAAATCGGGTGAAAGAAATTCCAACGAAGGTTATTTACCGAATTTTTCAGTTACATATCGGGGATAACGATCCTAGGGTTGCCGGCGGAGATGTACGTCTACGGGACGCAGTTGTGGTGCGTGGTGATCGCCGACTTGTTCGTCTCCTTAACCATGGCCGTCGTCTATCTACCGGTGTTTTACGGCCTCGGGATCACTTCCTCCTACGAGGTAAAAATAGCTTTTAACCCGAAAGGAAAGAGAAGCGAACGAAATTCGAGCGAATGAAATCAGATGAAATGAAATGAAATGAAGTGAAATGAAATGAAATGAAATGAAATGAAATGAAAATTACGAATAATACGATACGAACGCAGTATTTAAAGCTGAGATTCGGCGAGGCTGTCCGACTGATGGGCTCCGCGGTCTTCCTGATCAAAATGGTACGTACACGATTGCTAACACGACGCGAACGCGTGACGATAAACCGGTGCCAATTGTCTACAGCTGCTCTACATCCCGTTGGTGATATACGTTCCCGCTCTGGCGTTCAATCAAGTCACAGGGATTAACTTGCACGCGACCGCGTTGCTGGTCAGCGTTGTTTGCATATTTTACACTACCCTGGTGAGGATTTTACGCTACCCCTGGTTAGTCCTGCTTCCGGCGCGCGATCCCCAACGTTCAAACGACCGATCTTTTTAAGGGTGGCTTGAAAGCGGTCGTTTGGACCGACGCCATTCAGACGATCGTCATGTTCGGAGGAGTGATCGCGATTGCGGTGCTCGGGACGAACCGAGTCGGTGGGTTCGAGCAAGTTTGGAAACGAAATCGCGACACCGAGCGAATCGTATTCTTCGAGTAAGACGACTATATCCCTCCTCTCGAATACACGTTACGGAACAAACGCATTTCACTCTCAACCGTGCCTCCAGCATGGACCTCGATCCGACGGTGCGGCACACCTTCTGGACGGTCGTCTTTGGCAACTATCTCAGCTGGTTGGCCAGCTGTTCGGTGAATCAGGCGATGGTGCAACGATGCCTGGCCATGCCTAATTTGAAAAAAGCCAACACGTAAGTCGAGTCGAGTCGAGTCGAGTCGAGTCGAATCAACAAGATCGATCTCACTTTCGTTTCGCAGAACGATCGCGATCATGGGCCTCGGTATAATAACCATCGTTTCGTTCAGCTGCTACACCGGTATAGTGATCTTTGCGGCGTTTCACGACTGCGACCCCATCACGACCAAGGTACGATTTCTCTCTCTCTCTCTCTCTCTCTCTCTCTTCTTCCATCGTAGTCAAGTCATCCTCGACTCGAGTCTAATCAAATAATTTTGTTCTAAACTTGCAGCAAATTAAAAAACCGGACCAATTGCTACCGTACTTTGTGATGCAGATGGCCGAATCGGTTCCAGGATTACCGGGACTGTTCGTAGCGGGAGTATTCAGCGCGGCGCTCAGGTCTCTATATACGTGTACTCAGCCACCAGCACTCCGTAATTAGATGCGTAATACCGTATAAATTCCCGTTTCAACTTGGATTTAAGCACCATGTCGACCGGGTTGAACTCCATGTCCGGCGTCATCTACGAGGACATGATAAAACCGCGGCTGCGAATTCCCCTCTCGGAAATGGCAGCGAGTCGCACGATGAAACTGACGGTGGTGCTGACAGGGATCATCTGCGTGGCGCTCGTTTTCCTGGTCGAGAAGCTCACCGGTCTGATCCAGGTACTGCCCTGAAAGAGATCTCGGATAGACTAGATTTTACTCTACTCTATCTTTTGCTCACCGCCGTTCGTCTTTCTCTCTCCTCAGGCTGGTAAAAGTTTATCGGCGATCACGGCGGGACCGTTGCTCGGAATCTTCACTCTGGGCATGTTCTTTCCCGTGGCGAACTCTACGGTAAGTCTGAAACGAGCCCTCCGATACCCCCGCGCTCCGTTCTCGGCCCCTAACGTCTGTCCGACCGAACGCAGGGAGCTCTGGCCGGCGGTCTGGTCAGTTTGAATTTGGTCGCTTGGATTTCGTTCGGCACTCAGGCAGCCATATCCAGCGGCAAGATCAACTTCCCGGTGAAACCGGTCTCCGTCGAAGGATGCCCGGAATCGTTGACAAATTACGCGAGCAATCTCACGTTTATCATCGAAACGGCCATCAAGTGAGAGAGCGAGCGCACCCGTCCCACGACGTTGTTCTACTTGAAATTGTTCTCCTTTTTTTTCTTTTTTTTCTTTTTTCCAGGGAACAACCCTTCTTCCTCTACAGAATGTCCTATCTCTGGTACACATGGGTCGGCTTTTTAACCGCGATCCTAGTCGGACTCGTCGTCTCTTGGATCACCGGACCGAACAAGCGCGCGCCCGGCGACGAGAAACTGTACACGCCCGTCATTCGTAGCTTCCTGCGCGATTCGGTCCGACTCGCTGGGAAACGAGCACGAGAACAGATAGAACTGATAGAACTGGAGAAACGCGAGAGAAACGCTTGAACGCTAGCTCTAACTATACATCGCTAACTATACATCATACGTACACACACACGTTTATAATTAACATATATGTATCTCGTTTAATTTACATATTTGTACAAAGAACAATGTTACAGACGTGAAACGCGGTTAGGGACGCGGAGGAATAAATAAACGCGAGGAGAAAATCAAGGGAAAAGAATAAAAAAGAAAAGAAAAGAAAAGAAAAGAGAAGGTAGTAACCGCGGGGACACGGTAGGATAGCAGAGGCGTTGCTCCCCTCTATTCGGTTCGTTTATAATCGTTTCAAGCATCGTCACCGTAAACCGTTGGTTACGTCTCGTTAGACAACGTCGCTTCTCACCGAAATCTCTTGTTCAACGTCCAAAGCCAGCAGCCACATCTGACCACGTCTCTCGTTCGTTCATTCGTCGAACGGAAAGGAACGTCGAGCACCGCTTAAGAAGCGAGGGGCGACATGCCGATCGTCCTGGGATCTTGCTGACCAGCCTGTGCCGGTGGTACGGGCTGGGGTGGGCCGGCCTCCAAATTCTTTAAAAGTTGATTCAACCAATGCTTGGTCGACGCATCCTCTTGCAGACACGTCGCGAACGTATTGTCCCTGAGCTGATCGGGCAAACACTGTCTAAGCGCGAGCAAAGCCCTGAAAACCAAGAAAGAATCGTATCGTTGCGTCGCGTCGCGTCGCGTCGCGTCGCGAGCTAGTTCTCGTTCGTCGCCACCACTATCTTACCTCGGATTGTCGGAAAGCCTCAGGTAACATCTGACCACGTGTTTCAACAATCTGGCCGAGGGATCTTTCGCCAAGGACAATACCATTTTCCCCAATATCATCGCGACGTGGCTGAATCGGTCGTACGTTTGGCAGATGTACGAAAGCCCGCTATCGTCCAGTAATATCTTTTGCAGAATAAACGTGGCAACGGTCTTGCTCAGCTCCGAACCGCTTTCCATAATACGCAAACAAAGCGGTATGATCTCGGTGGTCAATAAGAAGGTGATCACCTCTTGCTCGTCCGTCTTCACCAGTGCTCCTATCACTCCCAGACTGGTCAATCGAAGATACTCGAACGGACGGGTCTTACTGACGGTGTGCAAAAACGGGTACAAGAATAACGGCACGTGGGCCTGAAAACGTAGAGAAATGGTTGTAAATACTTGGACGACTAATACGTAGAGGCGCGTAGGTGGAGTTACCTGGAGAAAGGAGGATCTCGTTTCCGGATGACTGGCAACGCACTGCAACAGAGCCAGAGCGTTGCAGACTCGGTTGCTCTGGTAGGCGGTCAAAGTAGCCGGATTGATCGCCGGGTAGATGTTTATTATCTCTTGAAGCAACGACGCGATCGTGCCGAACGAGTGCCATAGCATCGGCGCCAAGTCGGGCACTACCTCGCGCTTCTTACTCAACTCCAACAACGCGTTCTCTCTCGTCTCCGAATTGGACAATTCGATTATCCAGCTGTAGACCTTTTCGCGATCCACCGTCGACTGTAACGCGGCTGGACTTTGCTGCGAACTCATGTTCGTCATCCTCCCAGCTGTGCTGCTCCGCCTCTAGTAGTTTCTCTCTCGTCTCTTCTAGTCTAGTCGTTCTCGTCTAGTTCGTCAGAACGGACAGAGAGTTTGAGGTTACGTTTCAACCATAGTTCGACATCGAACCCCACCACCGATCTTCGCCTCTTTTTCTAAACCAACTCTTTCCAAAAACCCTGATATCCTCCACTACGCGTATCCGTTTTCCTCGCAACTGAATCGGAACAAAACAAACTTTTCTACCTGTTTCTATCTCTCCTCCGGAACACCATCCGTTAAAATTACTTCGAAACGTCGAACGCGTCGTCGACACCGCCATCTGCGAATAACCTCTACCGTCTATTTTCTATCGCGAGATACAAACCGTTACACCAGCCAGAATCGATGAAACTTTTACTATATCCTTCTTTTTCTTAGCCAACAATTATAGTTGTTCTCGAAACTTTTAAATTGTCGTCAAAATGATACACCAACGGTAGAGGTTTAACAGTTTTTTCCTATTAAAATCGCACGATAAGAGACAAACATCTGGCGTCGGGATCTATATTTCAATAGTTTTATTCCAATTTATTCTATATTTCCCGCCTTGGAGGTAAGAGAGAGAGAGAGAAAGATAAAGTTATAATTCGTCATCTCTGTGGCGATTGCTGAAACTACTCGTCGAATAGTTCCGCCATCAGCCGGTAAGTAGTTTACTTTGCTGTCGATAACGCTGCGCGAGCAGTTTGAGCACCTTTCACAGAGATGGCGCCAGGGGTTCTACAGTTTCTCCCTTTTACCTCTAATAAAGCGGCAAATATAAAAACTGTTTTCCTATTGAAATTAGTTCATTCCGAAAGGGATTCTGACTTTTTCCGTAACGAGTTAGATTATAAATTAGATAATAGAAACAAGTATAATCTATTTTAGGATCAAGATGAATAAACTATTTATAAGTTGAGAAAAAAATTGATGAACGAACGGGGTATTGGCAGGCGGTATCAGCAGTTCCGGTGCATTTAAATAGGTGTAATCTGGGGGCGCCACCGTGATGCGCTGGTTTATAATCGCAGGAAGGAAGCGAAACGATAAGCGCGAAGACGATAGACGATAGACGATAGACGGTCAGGGAGATTTCACCTCGGCGTCGAGAAGTAGTTTGCTCGCTTGTTTGTCGGCAATGCATCGAGTAATTTTTTGCGTAATCCTGGAGCGGATAACGCTCGCTATCGTACGTATCGTTACAAGTGAGAATAAGCGGGTGAAAGGGCATCTACGAGTCACAACACTGTGGGGAACGTTCGATGCCCGATAAAATCGTAATTGCCGTCGGTTAGCGCCACTTTGCGTCGCGATAGCGCACAGCCAGACGGATTTTGAAATCGGCCTCGAGAAATGTCTACGGTTGTTCGCGCTGGCAGGTAACAACTGTGAGAGGAAAAGAGATGCATGCGTATACATATATATATATGTATACATATATAAATTAGCGAGCGAGCCAGTTATCGCGAATGCATTCATGCTCGGATGCTCGTTTTTTCGTCTACGAACGATAAGAGCGATAACATTTGTCCATTCTCCGATTCGATGAAGGCGGCGGTCTCGCGGCGCGCAGCGATGTCGGGGCGAGATAGATGCAGAGAGAGGGTCGGTGCGAAAACCGCGAAATACAAAGTAGGAGGGCAGAATGTCGCGCGTTCGAGAGGAGGAATGTACGTAGAATGTCCAAGTTTGGTGGCGAAAGAGGGTCATCGTCGCGACGACAAGGTTATCTATCGATGATTCGCGGGAAGGTGGGGAGAATTTAGCGATTTTCTTCTGGGTAGAAAAGTTGCTCGAAAATATTGGTAACCGAGTACGAGAGTAGAGTGTAGACAGCGCGAATTCTGAGAACGAGTGGAATGGAGAAGAGGATCTCGAGCGAGGGTGATCTCTCGTGGGGGCAAAAACGGCGGGGTTGCCTCTTCTACGGGTTCACCGCGTCCCTCAGTATCGCGGTCTTTCTATTGTTCTGGTGCACGAACGTGTTCCGCGACGCGATTCTCTCCAATCTGGAGATACGAAACGGTACCGAGTCGTTCCTTCGATGGCAACGACCACCGGTCGGACTGAACGTGAAAGTGTACGTGTTCAATTACACGAACGTGGCCGAATTCGAGAGCGGGGACGCGGAAAAGCTGCGGGTCGAGCAGGTCGGACCGTACGTCTATCGGGAAACGTTGAGCCGGGTGAACGTGAAGGTGAACAAGAATGAAACGATAACGTATCAGGAGAAGAAGAGCTTCGAATGGATATCCGGTAAATCGGAACGGGAGGTGGTCGTCGTCCCGAACGTGTTGCTCATGTCGACGCTCGCCTACTTCCGAAATCTTCCGTTCGTCGTTCAGCTCGGGTTGACCGCGTTGATGCCGAGGCCACGGTCGAAACCGTTCCTCGAGTTGCCAGTCGGCGAATACCTATGGGGTTACGAGGACCAGCTGTTCGAGTACGCCAAGCCGTTCGCTTCCTTCAGACACTCGATACCGTACGAGAAATTCGGCATTCTCGCATCCGTACGTAAGTTCCCCTATCGCCCCCTATCGCCCCTATCGCCCCTATCGCCCGTATCGCCTTTTCATTTCATTTAATTTTCGTTTCAGGAGAACTGCCTCGACGTCGATCGTATCACGATGCACACGGGAGCCGGCGATCTGCGCAACCTCGGTCTCATCCAACGAATCAACGGGCTTGAGAATCATCGCGTTTGGGACGACGAGAACTGCGATCGAATCTATGGAACCGACGGCAGTATGTTCCCACCCCATTGGATCGAGCAACCCAATTCCACCGTCTACATCTACGCGAAGAACGTTTGCAGGCGGCTACCCTTTCGTTACGAACGTCGCGCCTACGCCAACGGCATACCCACCTTGAGGTCCGCGGTTCCCTCTTGCCCCTTCACGGCCCCTTCCCCCCCCCCCCCACCCCCCCTAAATTAAATAATAATAGAATTTTCGCCCAACAACAGGTACAGATTACCGAGCAACGTTTTCACGTCGACGCCCAACAAAGACTCGTGCTTTTGCCCGAAGGAATCGCACGATTCGGGAACGAGAAAGTGCCCACCGGCTGGGACGTTCAACATCTCCGCTTGCAAACTGGACACGCCGCTGCTCGTCTCTTTCCCTCATTTTTACTCGGGAGACGATTCGTTGTTTCGCAAAGTCGACGGACTGACACCTCGCCGGGAGCACCACGAGTGCTACATCGATCTACACCCGGTAAGCGAAGTAACCGAGCTCGAGATCGACTTTACTTTGTTCTTTAACTCGACATTTTCAGCGATTGGCCGTCACGGTCGACGTAAAGATCCGACTGCAGCTGAACTTGGAAGTGCGAAAAGCCATCGGCATGCCATTCTCCGGGAACCTCGACGACGGCCTGATCCTACCTTTGATCTGGTTGGACACCGGCATAGACGATCTGCCCGAGTCGATTCAACTGATATTTCATCGTAGCCATTACTTGGTGAACGCGATCGAAGCCGGATTCCAGTGGTGCAGCCTGGTCTGCGCGATCCTCTCCCTCGGCGCCTTCATTCTATGCTTGAAAAGAGCCGGCGAGCAATCCAGAAACTACGATCACGCGACCCCCCTCGAACCTAATCAACTCTGACTCTCTTTATTCTTTCTCGATCGCGATCGCGCGATACCTCCTCGAGAACGTGCAACGAACCGACACCGATAACCTAGGTCGCGTCGGTTAGCGACATCGCTAAACAGCTAAAGCGATAACGGCGATTCGTTTACCATTTTGCATACAGCACATAGTTGTACACAGTTTTATTAGCAATTTTTACAAAGTCATCTCGAATCAATCCGATATCGATGCTATTTGGCTAATTTTCTTCGACTCCATTCTCCTTATTCTCCTCCCTACTATCATCGCTATTTGCTACATATCATACCGTTACTATTACTATTACTATTGCTATTGCTATTGCTATTACTATTACTAGTACTATTGCTAGTACCGTTACTAGTACCATTACTAGTACACCCACTTATACACCGCTTGTAAAAACTAAATTTTGCCTACAAACCTATAACCGTGATCTATCTCGAGAGTAACGCATTTACAACAAAAAGTATAATATAGATAACAATAAGATCTTGATCGCGGCCAGATTTTAATAAGATCTGGCTCGCGTCCGATCTCGCATACGCGATCGAGCGTCTGCTGGACGGAACGGATTTCTCTTTTTTCCTTTTTTCCTTTTTTTTCCCCATTTCTTTGTTTTTTCTTCTTCTTTCTTGCTTTTCAACGAGAGACGAGAATGCGCCAATCAACGCGCACTTCCCGATGATACTACGGCTACGAATATCAAAGTCGATGGAACCTGTTTCCGTGCGAAAAATTCTCGTCGCACCTGTACCGCCGTTACTTTCCGTACCCCGTTACTTTTTCAACCCCGCTCGCCTCTCTCTCTCTCTCTCTCTCTCTCTCTCTCTCTCTCTCTCTCTCTCTCTCTCTCTCTCTCCTACTAACCACGCGATAAAGTACACACGCGATCCACGCCATCTACCCGCGACGATTCGAATCGCACGTTTTCTTCAATGGTACATGTATATGCAAAATCCGAGGAAGGAAAATAGTCGAGCTCGGATCGATATTTGGTGGATGAAGGAATGACGTCGACCGTTATACCCCGTTTATGCGATCCTACTTGGAACTGGATGAATTCTGAAAGGCCGGGCTCAGCTGACCGGCTTTACCCGCTCCACCGCTCGCCGGTAACGGATTGCTCAGATGAAGTTTCTCCTGTCGCTTGGCGGCGCGTGCCAAGCAAAGAAGCGCGCCGATTAAAACGATCGCTCCGATCACCGCCAGAGCTCCGGATATCGCCGCTCGCGCTACCGGCGGGACGTCCACGGCCATCTTCATCAGGCTTCGCATCTCGACCGGAAGCTCCTCGATGCCCTGCGGTCGTTGTTATTATCGTTGCTGTTATCGTTATTGTCGGGTGAAAATACTCACGTCTTCGAACCATATGATGGGAAAGACGATATCCGGAAACGAGGCGACCTGTTTTATGTCCCGCACATGGCTCACCGCTAGGTTTATCTGAATCCTTGCCTTGGCCCTCAACGATGTGCCCATCAACGGCTGAACGTCGACGTAGAATTGGTGTTTCTCCTCGGCTGGCGGTGATATTCCGCTTACCGCTTCGCGAAGCGCTGGATCCGCTGAAAACCGACAACCGTTGGTTACGATACTCGATCGGTTTTGCGGCAGAGTAGTATAATTTACCGAGATAAAAATGTGGGAAACTAAGCAACACCGGCGAATCGTGTTGGCAGACGGAGACATTGAAGGTTCCCTCGGGAGCGCAAGGCGGACCAGCCGGGCAGAAGCATCGTTGGGATTCGAGCCGGCTCGGAGAGGCGAACGCGTCGCTCGCAGCCACGAACCTGTACCCGGGTACATCACCGGCAGTGGTCACCTCCTCCTGAAACGGGAAAATACGGTGGTGGTTTATAAAACCGCGGCCAATTAGCCGCCAAAAATTGTTTTCGTTACCTTGAAAACGAGAGGCAACGCTCGGCAGAGGTCCTTGTCGAACACCTTCAGTACAGTCTCTTTGGTGATGCGCGGTGGAAAAATGCTGCCGTCGCTACCGGCGATGCTGTCGCACTCCGGCGAGGTCCAATGGCCCAGACTGCTCTTCCCGTTCCACTTTTCCAGAATCCCGTATTTACCGATATCTCCTTGCCCGGTGAATATCGTAAACCAATCGGGCATCGTCGCGTTTTTACCGTACAACAGACCGAATTGATCGAACGGCAGCTTCTGATCCTTCGGGACCACGTTCTTGGCCAACTTTAGCAACGGATCCTCGTAGCCCCAAAGCAATTGACCGACCGAGACCTCGACGAACGGTTTCAGCAGCAGAACGTCCATGATCGAGGCCATCGCCAACCTGAGGAATCGCGCCGCGTACTTCGACTGGCTGGTCGCCGAAAGCATCGGCACGTTCGGCACCACCACTAGATCCTCGTCCGAGCCGTTTGACAATTCCTGCGTCGTTCATGCGGACACGAACCATTTTACAAGAAGAACACGGACGCGGACGAAGACGAAAACGAAAAACATACTTACCGGTGCGAAAACGAAACGCTTTTTCACTTTGTACGACACGGTGTCGTTCTCGTTGAATTTCACCTCGACCTTTTCCCAGTGTTGCACGTAGACGTACGGGCCGAGCTCGTTCAGTGCCGGTTTCTCGCCATCGTTTAAAAATTCATCGGCGTTCGTCACATTGTAAATGTAGACGCTCAATCGGGGCGTCACCGGTGGTTCCCTCCACCAGTTGAACGAACGAGTTCCGTCTCGGAGAGCGATCTGCCTGTTCAGCAATGCGTCGAACAATTTTGGGAATACCGCCGCCATAATCGCCGCCGCGATGATCAGTAGCGCGCCAACGGCTACCGCTGCCCCTACAATAGTATAACGTGATACAGTAAAGAAAGAAAGTTCAACACCGGAAGAATCCGATCGACGCTCCGACTTTCCCTTTTCACTCCCGTCCCATCATCGCAGCTATTTCTTGTTAGTTTTCTTTTTAGGTTTACTGCTACCTTCGATTCTCGTCGCTAACTCAAAACCAGATTTAACCTCGTAAACAACCAGAGTCCCTCGATTCATTTTTTAGTCACGCACCACGCACGGGTCGCGCGGCTTTCGAAACCAGCGGTCCTACTTTTTCAACTCTCATTTACTTACACGTACGCATTCGAAAAGTATATACGTATATATATATATATAAATTATTCGCTTCTGAAAGCGAAAGAAGAAGAATCGGCACGTTCGACCGAAACTAAATAATTATCGAACGCGCGACGATTAACGTAACGTAAGCTTTGCTTACGATTCAGTTTTTGCATCCTAAGCGTTTTCTTCGGCCTGCGATGTAGAAATTCTCATCGTCGTGCAACCAAACGAACCACCATGGAATTTGGTATAAACCCGATAGACGATTCGCCATTGTTCGATCAAGTATGCGCGTCACACGTATTCGATGCTCGAACGCGCGTTCCAGACTCGCGCGTCACAAATATCCTTACGTAATTATCGATTCGAATCGGATACTTTGAATGTAACTCGCGGCGGGCGCGCGCGCAAAAAAAAAAAAAGAATCACGTTCCGACCGAATGACTTATGGGGGAAGAGGGAAAGGCGGCACCACCGCCATCGAATCTAACCAATCAAATTTATCGTTCGATGCGTTGATCGCGACATTATTATACATA
This sequence comes from Xylocopa sonorina, assembly GCF_050948175.1. NCBI lineage: Eukaryota > Metazoa > Arthropoda > Insecta > Hymenoptera > Apidae > Xylocopa > Xylocopa sonorina. Next base: position 13,792,590 of record NC_135199.1, read on the forward strand.
ATTAGTGATTAGTGAAAGCGCAGTGGGCCGCGAATCGTTTACGCAATCCGTCGAAAATCGAACCGAGATTGGAATTTCGTAGGTCGCGTTCCACCTTTGGCGTCTGACTCTTCCTTTTACCGTACGCACACGCCAATCGTTTGGTGGCCACGCAGGACTTTAGTCACCGCGTCCTAGTACCGCACGTTTCTCCGCTTCCTTTCCACTCGATTCCACTCCGTTCGGCCATTTACCAAGAACCCAACTCCCCTCGATCCCAATCGCGTCGCGTCGCGTCGCGTCGCGTCATGTCGCGCCGCGTTCCATTCTCAAATGATCGATCGATCGATCGATCGATCGATCGAAACAATGTAAAAGATACGCGATGCTCGAAACCGCAATCTTTACCAAGCTTGAATACAAATCAAAACGATGACAACTCAGCTCAGCTCGACGTGTCGTCAAAGAAATTGTTCTCTTTAGAATTGCGATTTAAAGTTTAAAGAAAGACGCGTTGCACGTTCACCGACCCGTCAAGTTTTGCCCCATCATTTCCTCGTTCCTTCTCCTAGTTACATTGTCGCAAATACCGGAAAATTTTCTGCTACTCGCGTCCACCGATCAATCTCTACAGGATTACACGCGTATCGTACATAGACACGTACGTCTACTCGTACACCTACCTACGCATATTTGCTGGCAATTACTCGCGATTATATAAGGTCATACGCTTCCTGCTCTTACTCGTGAGATTTCACGCGTAACGCATGAAACTGACCACGTACGAGATGGTCGCGTAAACGGAGTAGGAGGACACGAGTCACGCCAGAACCGCGAGCCGAGGATCACTCCGTTCCCGTAATGGTAGCAAAGTCCGTTTCCCGATGCAAGAATAATACCTCCGGGCTACTCAATTATACATGCATCAAATTTTTTTATCCTCACTCCGGTATGGTATGCTTTTTCCATTTTTTTGTTCTCTCTCTTTTTTTCTCCTTGATCTTTCGTCTCATTTTCATAACCTTATTCATGGAAACTTCCAACAGCACCGGTTTACCGTTCGAACAAGAGAAAATCGTTTCGCGTTAGAAAATCAACGATCATCATCTTTGAGTGAAAGTAGAGGAGACGTCCAAGAAGCCCGCGTTCGCTCGCCGTTCAGCCGGTCAACTTTTCTTCGGGATAATTCAATCGGATACGACGCGACGTGACGCGACGCGACCGAAGACGACAAGTGCAGCGCAACACGATGAATCATCGCTAGCTGGACATACGAGATGTGATACGTTCGCCGAAATTAATTAAGAACGAACCGAACGTATCACGCTCGTGGCGCCGGTAACGTTCTCAACGATCTCTTCGAGTCGAGTACCCCGCGTACCACCTATCTTATGGAACACCGTCTGTCTCTTTTAATTATTACATTACAACGGATCATTATCTCGAATACTTACACCATCGTCTAAGGAAGCCTCCTTGAAGTTTCGCGCAAATCCCACGATGAACTCTCATCTCGATCGTATGGTTGATCTCTCGATCCTTTCTTCTCCTTCTTTCTCTCGTATCCTTCCGTCCTTTTCTTTTTCTCGTTCCACTCTGTTTTCCTTCAGACTCGGTCCCCTCCTACCGTGTAACAAATACTCTCGCTGCACTCTGCTTTTCCTCGCGTCCTTCGCCCTTCTTCATCTACTTCTCTCGTCCTCGTTCTTCCTCTCGTTCTTGTTCCCGTTCCCGTTCTCGTTCTCGTTCTCGTTCTCACCCAAATCTACTCTCCCCTTTGTTCCTCTTCGTCTTCGTCTTCGTCGTCGTCGTCGTCGCCGTCGCCGTCGCCGTCGCCGTCGCCGTCGTCGTCGCCGTCGTCGTCGTCGCCGTCTTCGTAGCCGTTATCACCGTTATCGTCGTTTAAGCGTTCCAGGATCCGTAGAAGAACGGGAGAAAAAAGACAACGGTGGTACACAGTAAACGACGAAAAAGAGAAAGTCTATTCTCCTTTCGAAACGACAAGTGTGTCACTGGTGGTGCGTCGTCAACGAACGAACGATACTACCTCGTTGCACCGTAGAAAATCTACGCCAAGAACGCAGAGCACCGCGGGCAAACAACGATTCACCTTTCTCCGGTAAGAAGTAGCAAACGTGCGCGCCGTGCACCGCTGCTATCCTGCTATCGTCCCACGGCGGTCTCTCTCTTACCTCTTTCTCTTTCTTTTTCTCTTCTTCGTTAATCACCGAATCCGCCGCAGCCGCCGCCGCCGCCGCCGCCGCTACCGCCGTCCCCCTTTGATCCTACTCCTGAAATATGTCGAAATATACTCCAGCTATAAACTTTTCAGCATCGGAATGCGAAACACAACGAAGCTCGCTCGTTCGCGCGCTCCCGATCGACGAGACGTTCGAACGCGAACGCAGACTGACCTGATCGGTCGTGCACCACCGATCGACCAAGATCAACCTTCGATCTATCGAACACGGTGAACGCACAGCGATCGAGTCGTCGTAATCGTGTAACGGCGATCGTGGGCGTAACAACACGGCTACCGAGCAACAACGCGCCTCCGTAGTTGTCTAGTGCAGTTGTACGTTGTGAAACGCTCGCTACGAGGTCAGCTGAAACACTGCACGCAACGGTCGCTACTACTCTCTTACCGTCATCCGTCCGTTCGTCCGTCTGTCCGTCCAACCGTATCGTGAACGCCGAGCATACGGTCCAGGTGTACTTAACAATTTATCATTACCCCGCTCGTTCATTTCCACTTCTCCGCTTCGTTCCGTCTCCTTCGTTTCTCTTCACCATTCCTCCTGCTCTCTTTTCGTCGCTTCGTCGTTACTCGCTCGTGTACCTCCCACCTTTCCGACTTCCCGATATCCTCCCCGCTACGCCGCAGCCGATACTCAGCCAACCCTGTTCTAACATTCTCGCAACCTTCTCGTTCTCTTTTCTTCGCTCACCCTCCTTCTCACGCACCATTCTTCTTATACGCTTGCTTTTTTCTTTCTTCACCTTTACTTACCATTTCCCTCCTAAAAAATCGATTAAATATCCTAATTAAATGAAATCGCTGCATAATTACGATTACTTAATACTCGCGCGGACAATCGAAAAAACGATACGCGCGAATGAATAATACCGAATGAATACATAATTACCGTAGAATCTATCTAGATAGCTTCTGGCCTTGGCCGAGAGTCACCATCCAGATTATGGCCTACGAAATAACCTTGACCCTTTAATTGGAAACTGATCACTGTAATTTTCTGAAAATGAAATGACACTTCCGGGTATCTCCGACAACCTGGCATCGATCACGATAACATCGGATTATTTATGGATTCGTGCCTCTTACGATATCACGCAATCGCGAATGACATTGTTCTTGCTCTAGCCACGTCCACGTTGCGTCGCATTAATTTCGCATTCGGATCGAATTAGGCTGCACATGATTTCCTACGCAATTGTTGGAAGGACAAGGAACTAAACGCACGAGAAAACATTACACCCGAATCGAACAACGTATACATTTTATTTCGACTATATACCATCTCGCGTCTATTCTTCCATATTCTATTCTACGCGTGCGCGCATGTGTGTCTTTCGATTGGTCGCTTACCAGTTAAAACGAGCAAACATACCTCGTTGTATCCAGGAATTTTTCCACACACGCCAATACTCGTGTAACACACAGATTTACGCTACGTTGTAAACGACAATGCCAACAAATTATCTATCGATTTCACCGAACACCACGTCCAAGGTGCCGACGATGGCTACGATATCGGCGAGAAGACAACCAGGCCCCAAGTGACGCATCGCCGCCAAATGGGCAAAGCCCGGCGCTTTAATTTTACACCTGTAAGGCTTGCTACTACCGTCGCTGACGAGGTAAACGCCGAATTCACCCTTCGGCGCTTCGATCGCGGTATACGTAGCTCCGGGGGGCACTTGGAACCCTTGAGTGTACAGCTTGAAATGATGTATCAATGCTTCCATGCTGGTTTTCATCTCCTCTCGTCTAGGCGGTACGATTTTTGCATCATCGATCCTCACTTCGCCCTCGGGCATTTGGTTCAAACATTGATAAATGATTCGCAACGATTGACGCATCTCCTCCATACGGCAAAGATATCTGAAAATGATAAACGTTAAAGCCTCGGCGTTAATCATTCACGTACGGTTTTTCTCACCTATCGTAACAGTCCCCATTTTGCCCGATGGGAACGTCGAACTCGACCAAGTCGTACGCATCGTAAGGGGCTTTCTTCCTCAAATCCCATTTTATTCCCGAGCCCCTTAACATAACACCGCTGAAACCCCAATCTATCGCTTGCTGCGCCGTTACCGTACCAATATTTCTCGTACGTCCGACCCATATCCTGTTCGATGTAAGCATATCCTCCGCTTCGTCCAATCGTTCCGCGAACTTTGACGCCCACTCGTATATGTCGTCCATCAGACCCAACGGCATGTCCAAGGAAACACCGCCCGGGCGAATGTAAGCTGCGTGCATCCGAGCACCGCTTACACGCTCATAAAATTCCATTAGCTTCTCTCGTTCCTCGAACAACCAGAAGAATGGTGTTAGAGCTCCAATGTCCAGCGCGTGCGTTCCAATTCCCATAAGGTGATTCAAGATTCTCGTAAGCTCGGCAAACAGAGCTGAAAACGGACGCGTTCAACCATGCTTTTACCAGTAGAAATCGAAACGCTTTAAACGAATGGACGGATAAACAGACCGCTTACTTCTAATGTATTTCGCCCGCAATGGCACGTCGATATTCAACAATTTCTCTATGGCCATGGAGAAACACTGTTCGTTGCACATCATGGAGACGTAGTCCAAACGATCAAAGTAAGGCAAGGCCTGCATGTACGTCTTGTACTCTATCAACTTCTCTGTACCTCTGTGTAAAAGGCCTATGTGGGGATCTGCACGAGTTACGTATTCGGCGTTCATCTCGATGATCAATCTCAATACTCCGTGCGCGGCTGGATGTTGAGGACCGAAATTGATGGCTACATTTCTAATGTCGCGCGTTTCCTTTCGCGGCGTGGCCCACAGCTGTGCGTTGTACGCCCATTGCGGATCCGGTGTGAGCAAGTGTTTCTCTTCCTCCAGATAATGCGCGATGTGTTGAGGCCCAGGATACCACTTGTGCTCCTCCCGCCGTTGGCTACAAGATTATCGATTGTTGCCATAGATTAGGATGCCCGCAATTGTAATTTGGAATTACATAACCGAAAGCAGTTCCATTAACCTTACCTCTCTGGCCAACCTCTAACCAAACCTCCTATCCCGCTGTTACCACCAATTCCTTTGTCATTAGACAAACCAGTAAATGGCCAAACTCTATTGCACCGTAGAACAGTTGCCAAATTTCTCATAGCCATTCTCTCTCGGTTTTGATTCTGCCGGTGCTGATTCTTCACCTTCTAAACTACGATTCTTCGACCCACTACTCAACCCGTACTCTCTCCTCGCACATCACACGTACCTCTATCTTATTACTATTCTATTATTTGCTGCTATTTCTCGTTTGCTACTGTTATTATTATACGATGTTGTTATACGGCTAGTCACCGTTAACCAACGATCGCATTCTCGAATCCATACGAGCATTCACGAGTACCAACGCGTTATTCGGTGCTCGGACGAGTCGTAAGCGCTGCATGCGTTGCCAATCGGAACTGTTATTAACTCGAGAAAGAGGTTAACTACTCGCCAACAACTTTTCTCAACTTGGAGGAATTATATATGATAATGATCATAGTCGTTTTCAATTTTTACCATGATGCATCTCGTTCAATTGCTAATTCGCAATTCGCAATTCGCAATTCGCAATTCGCAATTCGTCAGCCCTTTCAGCCTCGGTATGCGTTACGCTTTAAATCGATATAACGTCAGTCGATATCTCTCGATTCGATAACGGGATTGGCACAAGTTCAAAATATAGTATATCCTAACCTGAATCGGTTTTTTCTCTTTTCGTTACTACGCAACTCTTGATATCACGTAAAAATTGGGTAAAAGGGCTCCAGAAAAGGGTAACCGTATACTGAATGAAAAATGAATTTCAAATACAATGTATACAATGTATATAACGTATATAATGGCAAAGTGTTACACTTATAGAATACATATTTGCAATCCGGTGATGCAACTGTTGATTGCGACGACGATTGATCACGACGCGGGTCACTGTATCGAGGTTGCTATTTCGAGGATAAGACGAGATAGCTGTTGAGAATGAATCGACGTCACTCACTTACCGGCCAACATTCCACGCGTGTCCGTACGCACGCACACTTTCTCTCGCACAACCAGGAGCATAAGAAGGTGGACGAGGGAGGAGAGCACGAAACGGTCGAACGACGTTTGTTTATTGCGCCTCGTCTCTCTCTCTCTCTCTCTCTCTCTCTCTCTCTCTCTCTCTCTCTCTCTCTCTCTCTCTCTCTCTCTCTCTCTCTCGATACGTATGCGCGGATATTTAGTATAGAAAATTTACTACGCGTATGTACAGAGTATTCACCTTGGCCGATATAGAAATTGGTCGCGAGCGTTAGCCTTATTTCTTACCTCCTGAATAAAGGTAAAAAATGTTCGGTACACTTGGAAGGAATCGCAACGGCAATGGATGCGTCAGTGGAAATCGTAAAGGAGATAACGATGCAACGACTGAGGTAATTGCAATGTTCGTACAACCTTGGGTAACTTGGTGCCGCAGAGTTTCCGAACAATTAATCTGGCTTGATGAGTCAAGGGTAACGGAGTTCTTGCCGCTTCCATTACGAGAGCTTTTTGCGCGTCCGTCAAGCTGCTCGACCTTCGTATCATACAAGGATCGAAACTTTCGGCGGCTTCCAACAACGCCTTGAGTAATCGCGGCTTATCCGCTGTGTTCTGGAGAGAGTTTAGTATACCGTGAGGGTCGCGAAATTGCGTCTTGATCACAACTCGTGCCCCGTACTTGAGCAACAGGGCGACCACTTCTACGGAGGGATTTTCATTCGAAGCGACGTATTCAGCGAGAACTGGACGCAACGCAGGCCCCTCGTCGCTGCGTATCACCAAGTTCGGGTCAGCACCTCGTTCCAACAGCATCGACAGAATCTCCAGTCTATTCGGAATATTGTCGGCGCAAGCAACGTGCAGAGGCGAGCCGATGATCGGTGAGGTTGCGTTCACGTCGGCGCCTATTATACGATTATTTGATTACACGATGCACAGAGAAACGAAATATCGAAACACCGGCTACTAAAGTACTCACCCGACTCCAACAGCATCTGAACGATCGAAGGATCCCCTTTCAAAATGGCCAAATCGAGAGCCGTAGGTTTCTGATAATCCGGGCCGAGATCGAGCCTAGCGCCTTGCTTCAACAGCAGATCGATCACGGTCGGATCTCCGCCTAGGATCGCGTAATGCAGAACCGTTCGGTAGTCGTGTCGCGCGTCGGCCATCGAATTAACGTCCGCCCCGTAACTCAACAGAAGCAACACCGAAGCTATACCCTGTCCCGACATCGGACGACATTAAATCGAGCAAACTGCAAACTTCTTTACGCGCTTCTTTAACCCCCGGTTGTTTTACCTGCGGCAATCGCGCTGCTTTCATCAACGGTGTCAGTCCGGCGCGGTCTCTCGTGTTCGGTTGAGCCCCGAACGCCAACAGTAACTCCATGCACTGCAGATCCAACGGAGAGACCAAATTTATCTCCGATCCGAAGAAGTACCTTTTGTTCGGATTCGCGCCAGCTTCCAGCAGAATTCTGGCCACTTGGACGTGTCGATTTCTGAGAGCGAGCCGCAGCGGTTCGTCGCACAACGTGGTCCTACGCAGATGTCTCGATCTCGTATAATATAAATATAATAAAAATATAAATAGTAACATAGAAAATGAACATTTGGCACATGCTACGAGATCATCAAAGTCCAACGATCGATTTCTCATCGCGCCAAATTGTTGATCGAACAATTATTCTACCTTGGAAAAAGTTCTCCCGTTTCTTGTCGATGATCCACTTTGGCACCATGCTCGAGCAGTAGTTTCACCAAATCTATGTAGCCGTGCTCGGCAGCGAGATGCAACGCTGAATAGCCACATTCGTCGGTCGCGTCAATATCCGCGCCGCGTACCAACAACAGCTGGGCCGCTTCCGTGTACCTCTGCCACACCGCGTAATGCAACGGTCTCAGACCCTGCGTCACCGACTCGTTCGCTTTTGCCCCGCATGCTAGTAGGATTCGAATCTCGTCCAGCGGTTGCAACCGAATTATAGCATCGGCTAACTCTCGCTGCAACGGATTGGCGATGCATTCGGAGGGCATCTGTTGCGAATCATTTAACGATATATATATATATATTAGTTTTATATTATGACAATAA